>NW_011948416.1:9482960-9562116 GCF_000503995.2 Ceratosolen solmsi marchali | reverse complement strand
CCTTCACCACCGTCACCACCGCCACCACCACCACGACCACCACGACCACCACGACCATCACCACCGCCACCTCCACCACCTCGTCGCGCTGCCGTCATCACCCGCGCCGCCATCTCCTCCCCGCCTACGCCTTGCCCAACAACCAGCAGCAGCTCCCCGGCCCGATGTACTCGTCGTAGCCCTTCGGTCACGTAGGCCTGGCCGCGCTAGCAAAGGGTGCCCGAAGATCCCGACAAGACGACATTGATAGACGGATCACCCGCGGGCGCATCGTTTACGAACGGCAACGTGCTGGGAAGGTCGGTTGGACCCCTTGGAGCAGGTCAGGAGTGGACAGGTGTTGGTTTCGCAGGGCAGCGATCCTTCCTTCTTATTGCCCGGGCAACGCGGCTCCCAAAGGTTCTTACCTTATCTTCGTAATCGCTGGGGGGGCCTCGGGCTCTTTTTCGCGCCGTCGCATGGCTCCCCACGGCTGCTTCCTCGCCAGTCCTACTGCTCTTATTTGTTTGTATCGCGAAGGCCGGCCATCTTTGAAAATCAGCTGCTATTTCGCTCTCGTAGTTCCGTCGTACGCGCGGCGCCGAGAGAGTGCCGAAACACATTCGGAAGTGTCTCGCGGTCTCTTCTCGTATCTCCTCGCTCCCTACCTCCCTCCCACCCACCCACTCGAGTCTTCTCGCTCCATCCCCCCCCCCTCCTTCCTCACTTCTCTCTATCGCCCTCTCACTCTCACTTCCTCCTTCGTCCATTCGCGCACTCCCTCTATTCGCCGACCCTCCCTTCCTCCGAACCTCGACCCCTTCGCTCGCTCTAACTCTCTCTCTCTCTCTCTCTCTCTCTCTCTAACTCTCTCTCTCTCTCCCCCTCCCCTCCCCTCTCTCTCTCTCACTCTCACTCTCTCTTTCTCACTCTCTCTCTCTCACTCTCTCTCTCTCTCTCTCCTAGCGTTCTTTGCTTTTGGTTACCGCGCGGCCACCTCTGTTTCTCCGGCGGCTGTTTTTACAATGTCGAGCGTTAACTATATATGTACGTAATATATGATTCGTCGTCCCCTTCTTCTAGTCTACCAGTAGGCGAATCACGCACAGGAGCAATTCGATGAATGTGCTGCATGCGATTTGCGAATGCGTCTACTTTTGCCTTGCTTTCCTTCCCCCACTATTTCACATTTATTAAAACTGCGTTTCTCCTTATCGTTGATTAACTTGTCATCGTCGTCATCCTCGTCGTCGTCGTCCTCGTCGTCGTCGTCCTCGTTGCTTTGATGACGATAATGATGTGAACGATGATCATTGTTATTATCATTAATATTATTATATTAATATTGAATGGATACGCGCTCATTTGGAGAGTCCAAAGATTAACGGGGGTTTTGCAAATTTTGAAAGCAATCTGTAAGCCTGAAAATAAAATGTCGCTTGCCGGAAAGGGAAAATCGTAAGTAGCCATTAATAAAAATCGAATTAATAATGAGTGTGAACAAGAAACGCTTTTTTAAGAATGCGATATGACCTTTTGTACGCTATGGATAAGCACGGATTTTGGCAGTAATTTCGTTTGTTATTGACTGTGCGATGTGTCGCTCAACAACTATCCTCGATTTAAATTTTACGCGTTTGCATAATTCGTGGAACGATTCGAATTGCCACTCGTTATGATTATTTAGTCAAAGATTTCTCTGCTTCGTATTTTTTAAGATATTTTTCTCGTAATGGGCAAGGGCAAAAACAAACGTATACGGTGCGAGAGAGAAAGAGCGAAAAACTTCGATCCCAAAGATTGACAAGGTGCTTGAATGGTAATTTTTTTAATAGTGAGCCAAGTACTTTATAGATGCTGAAAGCACTTTTATTGGTGCTTCGCTGTTTTTGCTAATATTAAGGATACGGGGTAAATGAGTTGTCAATAATTTTCTTTGATCAATTACTATTGAGTTTTACTATGATTTTGCAGTTTGCTGTATAAAACGAACATCGAACTTAGTCGAACGATCATCGTAATTGCGTTACAAAGTTTCACTCGCGAATTAATTACGAGCAGTCAGCCTGTATATTGGAATTGCAATTTTGTTTCCGATTATGGATGAGGTTTCGCAAAAAAACAACAACAACAACAACAACAAGGTCGAACGCTCTCAATTGAGATTTGTTACGAAAAATTCGGTGGCATGATCCTCCGTAAGATTGCGTTATGTCAAAGGATCATTTATTAAGATAAATACAATGCGATTAATATAAAATTCGTTTTTCCATCGCTAGACAAGACAGATTCATAATGAAATTATATCAGAATATCAGATTAAATCTCATTGGATAGGCGTTGAAAATACGAGAGTTATAAACGTATTGGGAATAGTTGAAACGTCTGACATTTCCGGATTAAATTACAAGATTTGCAGACACTGACACAGACGCTCGATAAGATATTAAGATTAACGATTTACTTCTAAATGAAAATGAGTCTCGTAGAGACTTATTAATCGATGTAATAATCCCAATCTTAAGAATAAAAAGAATTTACTCTCACAAATTTACAATTGTAAAATGCACTACAATGACCTCCTCAGCATATAATCCAACCCGTTGCAAACAAAAACAAAAAAAAAAAAAAAACAACAACAAAACATGCATCCCCCGTTGTTCAAGAAAATCACCTAATGACTAATTAATATAGACTTTTGAAAATATAATGCTTTTGTTGATACGGTTGACCGAACGCTAAGGATAAAATATTTTTTATCACAATTTTGTTTATCGCTAATTTGCATTTAACTCGTATCAACTTCAGATATTGAGAAAATGACGATGCCTTTGCGAATGTCAATGTGAACTGCGACTTCACATCATCTTACGTTCTCGTGCATTTTCTCCCTTCGACTTTAATGCGTTAATTTTGTTATCCGAGGCGCGATCTATCATACATATCATCGTTGATCACAATGTGTGTTATCGATAAATATAATCTCCGTGAAAGCGATTACGCTTCATTCTATTATAGCCTGAATAATTGCGCACGCGTAAGCTCGAATTTCCCCGAATTTCGTCTCACCAACGATATAAATTGATGCACGAGTTGCATGTGAAAGTGCGATTGCGCGTGAAAACTTAGCGATAGTGCTGTCACCGTACTTTCTATCATCCCAAAATCAACCCTGTTATTAATAATCGGCGATAAGAAGAGGTCAATGCACATGACACGCGTTTGTAAATTAATGGTATCCAGTGATGGAAGATCCATAGAATAAATAATATGTATTCATCACTTTATAAAAGATGCATTATTAACAATTAGCAATTGTTCGTTACGAATTTTCACATTCTAACGAAATACAAATACAAATCACGAAATGTTAATGCACCCTATACATCTACATTACACAATGCGCAGTGGATCTTCAATTTAGACGTATAGTGTCCAACAACACGGCGGATCATAAAATTGAAACATATTTTTATGTATTCTTTTTTTTTTTTCTTTTTTTTTTTTTTTTAAATTCTGCAACAATATCGTTAATACATACATATATATATATATATATATATATATATATATATGTATATATATATGTATACGTATGAAAAGAAGCGGACATGAATATTGAAAGCATTAATTCGGATATGTGTGTACGATGTCATCTAAACCTACTGATAATGAATAGCAGTGCTTAATGGCGCAGCTCACATCACCGTTTGCATTTTCAACATCGACACTCTAACGAATATTCGAGATTATACACGAGCTGCACACTTTTTTAAGCTCTCAATGGATGTTAGTGCTTGGTTTTCTGGATACAGGCACAATGCAGCAGATAAAGATTCACTTTATCACTAATTAAATTACGCTCGAATAGTAGCGATAATTTAGTTAAGCACTAATGTACGCTCGTCCTCCCAAAATTAAGAATATTCTTTGATCGATCAAGTTTTATCAAAGAACAATCATCGACGATCGTCACACGACAAACGTAATTTCTCTGTATTATTATTTATTATTTTTCAATGCAAACACTGCACGACCAGAATAATTGACATTATCGTTCGAGCCACTAACCACCCGTGATTCAACACATCTGAAATATCGTGCACACAGATATAGTGCTACACTTTGATTTAGAAAGTCTCATAGAAGTCAAGAAAATCTTGCATTTGTTTGTTTAGCACATGCATTTGCCAATATTCTCATACCTCTAACGGGATTGCTATTTTTCGAGCGTTAATTTGATCAGTTTGTCCATTATATTTGGACATTATAGACAAGCTTTAAACGCTCCCAAGTCATTCTTCACTTAATAATGTACAATCGTTAATTCGTCGTTCATAATGCTAGCGCTACGTTATTCAGTATTGATCCATCGATCGTTCCAATACTCGTTTATAATATTAATGCCAATTTTCAATTCAAGAGGCTCTTTAGAATGCCAAAAATTATAATTATTAAGCAATCCGATTAAGTGGGAAAGGGCGGGAGGGAAGTAATTTTTAACGATGTTATCCAGCCAATACCCCGGGTATCTCAAAGCCCCCATTCGAGTAGGTACGTCACTTAAATTATTAATTCTAATCTTATAGATTATATTTAATTACGCGGTATTATCCTTGGAATTTCACTCGGCAGGTATTATTCACAAATTTTAATTTATGCTTATGTTTATATAAGACTGCTAAAACGGCACGTCACGTCAATGCTTTCTATCGTCTATCCTTCTGCTTTTGTTTTGTTTGGTTTTGTTTGTTTGTTTGTTTGTTTGTTTGTTTGTTTGGTTTTGTTTGTTGTTGTTGTTGTTGTTGTTGTTGTTGTTGTTGTTTTTACTGTTTTTTTTTCTCTCTTCAAGTTAGTTTCATACCGCAATGCTATTATCGCAGATGCGATAAACGAGTATGTCAAGTAAATAGGCGCTTAGGCATCTGCGTGATGGTTACTTAAAAAAGTAATTTTTCCAGCGGCTCACAACCAAATAATTTCCCTGCAAATAACAACGGCCAAACAATATTAATGAAACATTGGCAAATATTGTAAGCAACTGGCAGTGATTATGAATTTTTCTCTCATTGATATTCGAAGTAATATTTACAATAATTTGTATATTCAACGTAAGATTTAGAATAATATAATAAAGATTCTAATATATTGTGAACATTGTAATAAAGCAAAGAAATTGTCATCCTCTAATTGGTTGTGTGCGCGTGATAATTTATTGTATCATACTAACGATGCTGGTGTTAGATGTTCTTTGCATGGCATAATAAAATCAATTTGGCGCTATTTTGAATATGCTGTGAACAATTGGTTTTTTTTTTTTTTTAATACTTACAGTCATATGAAAAGTATCTGTTGTATCGTAGCAGCATTATTGTATGGAAAATTTATGTAGTAGGCGGTAATAATAGAAGAATAACGAAGAAAAACGAGCCAACGACTAGCATTACAATATCTGATACGATACGAATGGCGGCCATGTAAATGCGGTAAGATCGCAACTGCTTATTAAGGATATCGGAAATCGGTAGAGAACTCCAATCGTAAGAATCTAGCATTTAAACTTACTAATGTGAGATTTTCCGTATGAGCAATAATATAATAATATTTTGCCACTTCAAGGTTTTAGTGCGCATTAATGGTTCTTGTATCCCTATGGTGGGGGATACGCTATGTCGAATATGTTGATTTAATGATGCTTATGGAGCGATAAACTCAACGTATTTTATATTAATTAGTGTGGTATATTGGAATTCTTACATTCATTCGTCATTTAAGGTATTAAGATACGAAATTATATTATATGCTGTCATTACAATAATCCAAACGCTAGAATGTAGACGAATGTTGGTGGTGCCCTAATACTTATTAACTTGACTAATTGAAATCATTAACGCAAAGAAATCTTTTTCATTCTCTCAAATTTTTTATAAGCATTTCACATTGATCAATCTTAAATACAATATCCCTCCAAATAATTACATGTAATTTATAATAACATTCGCGATACAGGTACCATCTCTATTAAATTAGAATAGTATTTACAGGTATTATTATCTGCATCCGATTCTAGACCGATTCTAGATCAAAATCAAAAGTAGTTTTTATTTATTTATTTATTTTTTTTATTAAAATGTACAATATAATAAGAGTCACTCGCCAAACGAACGATTAAATACATTAAATAAATATTAAATTTTCGTATTAAAAAGTTCCATTATTTTTTCTTTTTTTTTTCTTTTATTATTTTGTTTATTTATTTAACCAGTATTTGAAATATGAAACTTCATCGCTCTATCAATTCAAGATCAATAACGCTCCAACATTAAGAAAATCAATTCTAGAGATTACCCGGATCTGTAAATCAAATTCTATTTAAGTTTATTATCTTTCCACTTAAGGACAAATTTACTTGAAAGTAATTATAACATAAAGAAATTGCCAACATTAAGCAACCAAGTATAATGTTTAATATACTATCATGCTAAAATAATTATAAATAAATATTCGATCGAATCCAAGTTTGAATTTAATTTCATTAAATTGGCACTGGTTACGTTTACGTTTTATCCGGCTATTTTATTAGAATATTGTTATGTATTACTGAATATTAAACTTTCAATACTTATGTGAATTCGATATAATTTATAGTTTTCATGAAATTTTTAATATGCCCCCGGGTGAACAAAAAATTAAAATAACACACATAATATCCGATAGTTTGTATATCATCAGATTTTAAGAAATTACGTTATTGCAGATTTATTTATATTTATAAACAACTGCGTAAATTTGATACATAAAATGACATGTTTGTATATTCACATATTAAGAATATCATTATTGATATAGTCACTTTTTTTTTTTTAATTTTTTTTTTATTTTTTTATTTTATTTCAAATTATCTCTTAATGGATGATAGTATTTTATGACTAATAGATTTCACTTTCCCGCAAAACATTCTAGTTCAAAATTACTTTAATACACAGATCTCACTCTTGTAAACATTTATTTTAAAAATTTTCTTTACAACAATTTTCTTACACCATTGATAAAAATTATAAAAATAAAAATAAATTATTTGTAATATATTAAAGAAGAAAATAAAGTAACATAAACGTTATTAATGATACAAATATATATTTTTATAATAATTTTTTTTTTTTTTATTTTTTTTTTATTTTTTTTTTATTATTCTTTTTATTTTAATGAATGATAACATTAAATGAAATAATGAAGTGAAAACAAGATAATAATGTATTTATAATTGTATTGAGAATCTATGTTGAAATAAACTTTAATTAAAAAAAAAAAAAAAAAAAAAAAATTATATTTACAATTCAATAAAATGTACGAATCCTTATAAAGTTATGCAATAATTTTTAATAATATATAATGTCCTTCCATAACAATTATAAAATCCATTGTGTCAACGCGAAATACGTTATAATCATGAATAATTTCCTTTTATTTTACAATGCTTTAATAGAAAATAAATGTTTTTATGCTAGTGTACACAAATCTTATTATGTACAAGAAGTTTGCAATAATATTAAATAATATACGAATTAATTTAACAAAGGTTTTTCTCATCTTTTTAAAAAAAAAAAAAAAAAAAAAAAAAAAAAGAACCGTTTGTCCCTAAAAGTTTCTTTTGAGTGAAATATTAAACTAAGGACAGAATTAAAAAATATTTTAATAAAACATGAAGATCATAAATGAAACTATAAAAATAAGAAGGAAATAAAAATGATAATTCAATTACCAATGATAAAAGTTGCATGAAAGCCATGTTAATGTATAAAAATAATTAGAAAAAAATAAGTAATATAAAACTAATTCTATAAATGAACAATAAATAAAAACGTAAAACGTATGGAAGTTATTAAGTAAAGTTCTTGTGAAAAGCACGTACACGATAATAAAACGTGATCTTCGTAATAGTAACGCTTATTTATACTTTTCAATATTGGCAGTATTCTTTAATATTAAATTTTATATCTTCAACTAGGTTATCGAGAATATGTAATAAAATTAATGACTACTGATACAGATGATTTTAAAAAATTGCGGTAATAGTGTCTAAGCAAGGAGTTTAGATTAATGTTGAAAATCATTGAACGATACCGTCACTACATTTCAAAATAAATATATTCTCTCTTATCAATGCGCGGATCTCGCGACAGCAAATAATTAGACCAATATGTAAATGTATAGAAAGTTAAATGGGGAAAACCGTTTGAAAGAATGTGTGGACATTATGTACGCTCTGATTGATATTCCAGAAATAAAGATATAAAAGTATTTTGATTGTATGAAACGGTTTAATTTGAAATATCATTAAACGTCATTATATTGCGATACTAATCGATTACGAGGGCTTACGGTATATTTGCATACAAAGCAAATGTTGTTGTTTTTTTTTTTCTTTATACAGTGATACTCGCGTTAATCAGTGGTGACTGTGAAGGAAACAGTAGTTTAATTTCAATAGTTCATTTATGTTATTTTACATTATAATATTCAATATCATTGGCATTTCATTAGGATTTAAAATTAAAACGAAGCTTTAACAACAGAGTTGCTAGAGCAAAGTATTGACGCTCGCTTGATCGATAATTTAAAAAAATATCTGAAACCACTTTTAATATCTTATTATAGACAATGTTCTGAAAATAGCTGTTCATCAAAAATTAAAGTGGCTTGAAGATTTTCTAATTATGGTATGTTACATTCGACCGGCAATTACATAAACTAGGGCGATTCGTAATTTCAATGAGCTAATATTTTATTTAACTGGATAGGTCAATAAAATTTAGAACGTTGCTATTTTTTTTTTTTTTTTTTTTTTTTTTTTTTTTTTTTGGGCAAATTTAAGAATGTTAAGAGCACGATATACCTACCTACACTGAATAATTACCACCTAAAAAGTAAGTAAAAATTCATGAAAATTAAGAAAATTAAAGAAATAGAATGGCCATAAATGTATGGATAATAAAATTAATAATTATAGAGATATTATGCACATGCGCGTTTGCTTTATTTTACTTTTGTCTCTCTTTCTCTCTTTCTCTCTCTCTCTCTCTCTCTCTCTCTCACTCTCTCTCTCTTTGTCTCTGAAAATACTTGTACTTGATAATTAACAACCGCAGCGTTAGAAACAACTTGTGCGAGACTCATTGGTATTCCAATCTACGTGATTAACAGCTTAGATAACTATGTATAGCCATCCTAATGGGCACGTATTCGGATAATCGGACATCGCCGTGGAAATGTGCTTATAAGCTCAGCAGCGGGAACTCTAATAGAATTGTAAAAATGTTCCTCAACAGAAATCAAACGAAAGCACTTTACCTTGGTCGAACATCCGATAGTCAATTAATTTTTATTCTTCGGTTAATAATAATAATAATAATAATAATAATAACAACAACAGCAGCAACAACAACAACAACAACAACAACAACAACAACAACAACAACAACAACAACAACAACAACAACAACAACAACAATAACGACAATAACAATAACAATAATAAAATAATAATGATAATAAAGTAAATAATAATAATAAAGTATGTTGTTTTGTTAGCTCTATTGGACACAATCAAAGTTACCACTAGATTCACGTCATGTTCCTGGATGTTGCGCCAACGTCACGTAAAATCAGTGGATTAATCGTAATCTGCAAAGATTAATCGTAGCAGAGCTGAAATTATAAAGCTACAGATCTTTATAAAATAGGGACGCATTGGACTTGAGTTCGTTGTCTATTCGTCGCGAAAACTGCGATGAACTCATTTACACACGGCACGCAGCCGCAAATTTAGATAATAAATTTAATAATCTTACACGTACAAATTTTCTCTAGGAAAATTTTGCCCCTAACGATCGGAAATTTAAGCAGTCACATCTTTTTATCAAATTCGAATAGCAAGGATAATAATTTTGAATGGCCGAGAAAAGCAAGAATACGGTGTACGCTATTGGAGGAGTGCCGTACATGAAATTTCGAAATATAACTTTATAGTCGAGTGATGAATTTGAAATGAATTAAAATTATTATGTCAATTTTATTGTTGTCGACGTATTATGTCGCAAGTTAATTATCATTTTAATAATTGGTCCGGGCACAATAATACACATTACCATTTTTATTGAGGTTTTACAATCAATTTCGGTTAAGGACAATAGTATTATAATCGATCGATGATTAATCAATAACAACGTAATAAAAATAAAAATCACAAATATATTGCTTTAATTAGGTCGATAATAAAGAGATTGTATGTTCCGCGAAATGTCATGTGCCATAGTGTTATCGGTTATTCTTTTCGACATCTTGTCACGTGAAACCTAACAAATAAACATGAAAAAATAATTTACAAGAATTGCGATTAGCGACGAAATCGTAGGCATGTTTTCAATCTTTCTGCGAAAGTCGTATTCACACGTTCCTTTAATTCTGAATGGATTTAATTTCCACTTTTTTGAGGTTATGTTATGTATAAAATTTTTTTTCAAAATTATAATTGTTTATAAAAGATTCGTTATAAATCACAGTTAAGAAATTAACCAATATTTCAATTATAATTTTAATCGTGTGTTTCAGTAACACATCGAAGAGTATACTGGCATTTGTAAATGTTCGCTTAAATTTATTCATTGTATGTTTTTTTCATTGTTTAGGTGATGTTAAGGGGACCAAAGAAACGTCGCAAAGTCTTGGTTTTTACTGCCAGAGGCTGAACGATTTCATTAGAAAAGCGAGATAAAGCCAAAGTAAATAATGAATGCTGTCATAGCACTTTGTACATTTTGTGAAATGCATGGTCCAAAAGTCATATTTACTACCCAAACTTATAGAAGTTTTGATAATAAAGATACCGAAAAGTTAAAGTTCTACGGTCCCAAAGAAGTTTTACGACAACCGCAAGGCTTACAAACTGAATTACAGGAGAACTGCGAAGGTTGCCATAGTTTAGGAAATCTGAAATACTTGAGTAACGAACACGAGACGAGAACCTCTTTCCTTTCCGCGCAGCAGCCTCTCATGCAAGATATCAAAACACTTCTCAAACATGCTTGTATAAGGTAAACGTTATTCGAATTCGCATCGCATTAAATAGTAATATTTTAATATTTAACTTGATCTTGAAACCGGTGCTGTAATTATTATAAAATAAAATTTTTATTATCGTTTTAATTAGGAGCTTAAGTTGCGAAGTACATCCTGGAAAGGAAGGAGTTTGTTATTTTGGCGATGAATCAAGAGGTCATGTTCTAAGTCATACATTCTCTTTAAAAGATGCACAAGTAGGATATACTTCAGCCAATTTATAATACATGTTAAATGATAATTTTATTTTACCTTTTTTTTGGTAAAAAAATCTTATTATTTCAGGCTAGAGGATTGCGAAGGTGGTGTAGTTTTATAGTCTTTATGAGGGATAAACAGTTTTTATTAAATATGTGGCCATTTCTTGTAGATAATTTAAAAGAGATAATTAGAGAATTACAAGAATTTGCGGAAAAGAAATATAACGAGGAAGAGGCTAAATGCCCACAGCGGGTCGTGCGTTTGACTACGGTTAATTGTGGGCCCGGCTCTAAGCCCACTACCAATAAACAATCGCGAACTATCAATGAAATTACAAATGAGAAGCATGTGTTTGTAAGGTTAGAATATTAATTTATTAGCAACCAAGACTTTAAAGCGTTAATTTAATTTAAAAGTAAGATTTTCCTAGAATTCATATGTGGTTTGTTTGGATACTGAGTGCTGGAGCAAGACATTTTGTAGAAATACTGCCTATGGGCTTATTAGATACGGACATTAATTTTGATTTAGACGATCCACTTGGTAATTATCAAACAAACAATATTAATATTACTCCATAGTGTTATCAATATATGCTCTATATTTATTTCTTATTACCTAGAAACCGAAGAAGGCTTTACTTTAATTAATGCCAAATCTCCTGTTAACTTAAGAGTGAATACTCAAATACAAGATTTCAATGAAATTTCCGAATTGAATCCCATTTCAATTCTCAGAAATTTAAGAAATGCACTTGGCGCAGATCAATTTCGACAAATATTATATGCAGCTCTAATAGGGATACAAATTCTTGTGAGAGGTCCGCCAGTGGAAGGTCTAGAATCTTTGTACGGTTTATGTTCGCTTGTACCAAGAGCTTGTCAAAGAGTAAAAACCCATGCACAAGAATATCTGGACTCAAATATATGTAATTTCATTAGTAAGTTATTGCTTTATCTTCAAATAACATTCGTCGGCGAGTTTAAAAATATATCATTGCCCAGCTTCGATAAGAATTGAGTTACATTTGAAATAACTTATTAAACCAGTAAATAAGAGTATTTGTTAAATCGATATGCATTTCAATTGGTATTTGAATAGAATATATTATTGTTGTGTAACTAGGTGTAGATACATCAATTGCGGTGCCTTTGCCTTGCGCAAAAGTCTGTAGGCTTGACATTTTACCTATCGAGCACAGAGCGGAAAACACAAGGTCTCATGTAATTAGATGGGCAGGTATATTGCCACTGAAACTCCCGACTCTTTTAATTAAATTAGAGAAATCCTTAGAAAATGAAAAATTAATCGATTCCGTGCTAAAAGTGCATTTTTCTACGCTACAAGAAGAATGGGCTAAGTATGTATTTTGCTGCTATTTTAAAATGAAACCGATATTGTAAAAGTGATTTTTTAAATTTTTAGTATTGCTAAGGTTGTTCATGCTATGCATGGTCGAGGTCACCGTGGTGATTTAACAAATTTAATGATAAGCTTAGGAGCTGGTCCCCAAGACAAGAAACTGTTAGATGCTTGGTCTATGGGTTTACCGTCGAATCCTGCATAATATTATTAGTAATATTATTTGTTTCTCGTGTTATTAGCACTATTTATTGGTAAAGCGATGGTTACGAAGACATGTTATCTACGTAAATTTCATTTACATTTCCAAGGTTGTGCTATTTTGTATTTATCGATTAATGAAAATTGATATTACTACGGGGAAATAATTCTGTTTGATATGTTGATGTTATTACATTGAAGATTGCAAAGTAAATATAAATAAATTATTCGTAATTGACATTAATTCTTATTTATTTACTTATTTATTATACGTATAAGTACTCATATGAATAAAGTAAATTAAATTTACAGCAAACGAATAAAAATGACCGCTATCTAGTACTTTCAATAGTTCTATAAGAAATATGCACGAATATGAAATATTCAGTTTAATAATAAATACATTGCAACGTCGAATAATAATATGTTAAAGAAAGAGATTTTCTAATGTTGTGAGAAAACGTTACATCTCTGTGCATCGATGAGACAGTACACGAATATAAATATAATTACATTATCTAGTATTTAAATCTATGTAAATATATATTATAAATGATTAAAAATTAATTTTATAATTTTGGAAATATTGTAATTTTTTTTTTTTTTTTTTTTTTTACATAAATTATATCATTTTTTTATACTGTAAAAAAGAAGCTCTTTTTTTATCAAGGAGATTATTTATTATTCGTATCACTTTATAATATGTGTAAGAATAGACAGTGTTGTACGCAATCCGCATAAATAAGTTGAATAATACAAAGCTTCGCTAAAAATATTGTAACATTTGAAAAACGATCATCGAATGTAAATATTGTTTTATATAAAGTTAATAAAAAAAAAAAAAAAAAAAAAAAAAAAAAAAAAAAAAAAAAAAAAGAAAAGAATAAAAAATGATGTAGCTTATAACTTCTAATTTATAAGGTCATAAATAACATTGGCTATTTAGATTCGTGTAAAGCTTTATTTCTACCTATTTAATTATCATTATTATTAAAAAGAAAGAAAGAAATTATTTATCAATCTTGAAAGTAAATAAAAATTGTAATTTCATATGAATTGATAATTTTATGTATAATTACGATAGATTATTATTATTCCGCTTATATATTAATACGATCGTAAGAAGAATATATTTTGTTGTTAAACATCTTATATGTTTAAGAAGTTATTTTATTTTTATTTATCCATAAATTGGAGTTAATGTTACTTTTATTTAGTAATAAATCCAAGTAATAATAATTGAAAAAATAATAATTTTTATTTTATATATAAAACGTTACATTTAATTCAGTTTTTTTTTTTTTTGTATTTACAGCAAAGCTCTATTTGCTTGAAAAAATTGTTCTTGTCATTCTACTTTTAATTAGACACACAATGAAGTTATATATTTTTTACCCGTTTAAGGGATAAAATGTACAAATCGATCGAAATGTATTTTATTTCTTAAATTCTATTTATATGAACTCTTACATGTTGAGCTTCGAATGCATGAGAGGCTGCGTTACTGAATTTTCCCGGGTAATTTAACGAAAAACCCACCTTACATTCATCGGACTTTCGGCAAATGCAATAAGTCAAAATAATAGCTAGTTGATTTGGATTAATTTTTCAATAAGTTTCTTTCATCGCTTATATTGTAGAACGCTCGTTTTTAGTAATCCGTAGTAATATATATATATATATATATATATATATATGTATATGTTTTTTTTTTCTTTACATTTCTTTTTTTTTCTACGTTAATATTTTAAATAGTCTTCTATATTCTGAAATTCGAATCCCGGCTCACGGGTCACTTGTTACACATGCTCAACGCTACTGTGTCGAAAGTATTATAAAAGTTTTTATAATACTTTTTAACGGCTAGAAACTTCTTTGAACTGTACCATTATATTATTTTTTGTTAACTTTTAACGTAATTGTTAAAGCGCCGAGCTTTGTAATAAAAGCAAAGAAAGTTATACGAAAAGTAACTAAACTATAAGCTTAGTAGGGCAATTCAGAGTTGTTCTCATTGACCGACAGCTTCTTTTAGGGCAAATTTATTGAAACTGCTCGATCGTTCAACACACGCAACACACACACACACACACACGACGACGACGACGACGACGACGACATTTATGTATACCAGAGAGTGTAAAGAAATTATCACTTCGCGTCCCCGTTACGCCTTGATAATCAATCATAATGTTGCTTGAACAATTAAATAGAGCAAGCTCTTTGTGCTGTACAACGGACAAAGTGAGAGAGAGAGAGAGAGAGATTAAGAAGACAAGAAAGAATGCTTAAGATGTTTAGAGATGCCGATATGAATTTAACGCGCCTTCGAAGCTACTTAATTAACACGTTATAAGTGAAAAATAAATGACACGTAGGGCCCCGTTGTATTGTTTGCATGACATGTTGCGCCACCTCATTCAATGCCAATAATAATGCATTTGCATTTACTTGCACAACGAACAATGACGTGTGCCCAAGTCGCCGAGTGTCTATATCGACTCGGATGTCAAAATTCAATGGCTCGCGGCTCTTCCCTACCATCTCCCGTCGCTTCATTTAAATCGTTCGTCTCTTACAAGCAAACGTGGCGCATAAATTTACCATCGCACTTCCTGTCTTATAAATTCGTCTTGTCCGAGTTGACGCGAGCAACGTTCATGGCGATAATCATGCCATCGCGCGATGTAAACATCTCGTAAACACACACGCAACCTCTGCCTCACACACCCACGCGGGACATTCGTCGCTTATATTTATGTGCATGACAGATTCGTCAGATGCGTGGCGGTAGAGTGGGAAAATCTTGTGTGGCGTAAAAATTTTATTGTACATACTCGCAGTATTTCCTCTTCAGCGCGTGCCTCGCTCACACGAGACGTCCTGTGCAATAATATTTGCTTTGTAAAAAACATAATCATAATAACAGCAATAACAACAACAGGAACGACAACGACAAAAACAAGAACAGCAGCAATAACAACAACAACAATAATAATAGAAAAAAGAAGAAAACAAGGGGGGGCAGAGAGAGAGAGAGAGAGAGAGAGAGAGGTGAATTTGCAAGGAGAGCGGCACGTGTCGAATGTCCGCGAGTTAAAAAGAAAGAGAGAGAGAGAGAGAGAGAGAGAGAGAGAGAGAGAGAGAAAGAGAAAGAGGATCCATAGTTCAATCGTAGCTGCGCAAAAGTTACATATACTACGTGCAATAGTCGCGTTTAGAAGAAATACGACGAGAGGTGTTATATATTTATATACAGTGATTATATAGTTAGAGGAAGAGCGAGAGGCAGGAGGAGAAGAGAGTGAGAGGCAAAACTAGTGCGCTGTGAAACGGGTGGTAGGGTGGCGTGGAATAGAGGGTGTGCGTTCATGTGTGCGCGCGCCCGTGTGCGTACGTAAGAGAGAGAGAGAGAGAGAGAGAGAGAGAGAGAGAGAGAAAGTGCTCGTGCAAACAAAGTGTGAGAGTGAGTGAGGGAACGGGAGTTGATTAAAGGGGGAAACGGCGGGGCGAGGAGGAGACAAAGGCAGATATAGAAAAGAGTATTTGGGTGTAAAATGGTGGTCGCCTGCGAGGAGTGTGACACGGTCACTTATGTATACGTGGAAGATTAATCCGTGCAACAGTGGTGCAAGCCGGAAAGTGAGTAGACGCTGTAATAGTCTAGCGGTAGGTGGGAAAGGCGAGAGGGGAGCAGACGACGACGAAGACGACGACGACAACGACGACGACGACATCGGCAGCAAGAGCAGCGGGAATAGCAGCCAGGACGAGGAAGGGTACTTGGTGTTGGCCGCGTGTCCGTCATCTACGACTTAGAGGACGACGAGGCGCGCGACGCTCGACGGCATCGGCATCGGTGACGGTGACGACGACGACGACTACGACTACGACTACGACTACGACTACGACTACGACTACGACGAAGACGACGACGACGGTTGCTGCTGCAGCAGCGGCGAAGACGACGTGTCGCGGCGGTAGTGTAGAGCAGCGAGCTCCTCCTACCAGCAGGAGGCAATCCCAGCCAGTGGCGGCCCTCGGTTCCGCGAGGATGGCTGCTGTCGAGGTGAAGATGCAGCATGGCGGCAAGAAAGGCTGGCTATTTAAATGGACCAATTACATCAAGGGTTATCGACGACGATGGTTCGAACTCTTGGACGGGCAGCTCTCCTATTACAGGTACGCTGCTCGGCCTTGGCGTGCATCGCGCGTACACGGGATGGACGACGCGGCCAGTGCTCGACTTCATTATTATTATTCGAGCTGTGCTTATGGTCGCGCGGCATACGCGGCTTCCACCTTTTATCCCCCACTGTTGCTCCATCGGGCACCTAGAATTTTTGAGGGGAAACGACACGCGTACAGATTTTACTCTCTACTTGCTTAATAACAATAACAATAACAATAACAATAACAATAATAATAACAATAATAATAATAATAATAATAACAATAATAATAATAATAGCAATAATAGCAATAATAACAATGCAATTTTGCTACTGTACTGTAGGCTTTGACTTATTGGATGGTAGGGATAGCGACTGCCTTATTAGTGCTATTAAAAATCTTCAAATTAGTTTTGTTTCTGCTCGTTCACTTGGCTTTTAATTAGCTACCGTTTGGCAAACTTACTCAATGATGTAATTAACAGCGGATGGCACGATGAGCAATTTTAAAATATAATATATGCAGTAGTGTCTAATTGTTATAAATATCTTGCAAACACATATTCCATTATTCTTTCATCTTCTCTGTTTTTTTGGCACTGTTGTTTGTTGTTTATAATTGGTTATAATTGTTTTGTGGCATGATAATATCGGTTGTGTTATAGCTTGTAAACAGTTATCAATAATATAACAATTATCAATAATAATATGAGAAAATTTTTTAAATGCCATAATGCTAATGCTGATGCTTAAAAGGAAAAGGTAAAATTGCCAGAATATTATTTGTTGGTTGGAATGGTATTGTTAATCAATAGGCATAATATATTTTACATGAGTTTTGTATGAAACGAGTAATATATTGCCTGTTATATTATGCCCTACCTTTAGTCTTGTATGATTCGACATATTTCTGTAAGACTGTAAGATGAGCCTGTCAAATAATATCATTTCTTTATATGTCCAGAATTTAACTGATAAGATAAAAAGGTTAGGTATGTAAGTGGCATATTCATTATTATTACTCGATTCATAGCAGAACGGCATGATTAACATTGAAACACTAGAATGCGTTAAAAATATAAAAAAAAAAATAAATATATAAATAATCGTTTAGTGCATAAAATGTATGTAAAGCTTTATAAAATACTTGTAATATACATGAAATAGATTAAATGAGTAAGCCTACCAATATAATTAGGTTAAAGTATCTCCATTATTATGCAGCTACTAAATTTATTATACATCCATATATGAATAAAATAAATCAGACAAAGCTGTATGTAACGCTATTTATAACAAAGTCTAAGCTAATAAAGAGACATAATGGTCAATTGACGTAGCATTGACATTGACTGATTTATTAAATATTCAAACAACTGATGTCAGAGTGCAAAGACTTTTTGGAAGATATATTAAACAGTCGTTCATCATTTGTTATAATTCACAATGTTATAGTTTACAATTCTAAAACAAACAAATTTATACAAACGATTGTTATTATTATTTTTTTGCAATCATTATTAATAATTATTAAACTTTGTTATTGTATTTAAAAAAGAAAAGAGAAAAAGCATTCACACGAATGATATATCTTGTAATAATATGTAAAGAATTTTTTAAACATATATGTAGTTCACGAATACTCGTGCCAATTTATTATCTGCTGGACAATCTTTCCAATCGTATAACATTCTTGCTTGCATTTAAGTCCATTGTAAATAATATTTGTGCTTTTAATCAGTAAATTGCTTGACAATGAAACTGTTTAAACAAGTGATTCATGTTCCTACATAGATTGGATATTACATACGCGCTGTATTGTACTGTTCATGTAAATCTTATTAATTCTTACATTATTTTGTCATACAATCTCATAGTTTGCTATTAACAATTACGGAGGATAATGGAGTTTACAAAGGACTATGTTTTTGAGTTCTGATATTTTTAAGTTCTTAAATCCTCACAGTTACAATTTTTCAAACATATGTTATTCATTGATAAAAGACTTACATGTAAATCTACTTATAGTTTACCTACCACTTTCTACTTATTTTAAAATAATATAATTTTACCTGTTACGATTTGCATTCTGATTGTTTTAATTGAGTTTAATTTACATAATTACATGGAATATCACCCATCATCGTTGAATGTAATTTATAAAACAAAGTCGAGTTAAACAAATGTTTATTTATGAAAATATGGCCAACATTTATAATTTCTTATATAAGAAAATCATAAAAATGATTACTTTAATGATTAAAGTTGTTTATCATAAAAAATATGGTATAAAAAAATGAAGGTCGTGCAATAATTTATTATATTTTCCAGGAATAAATCAATGTGCAATAAAGTGATTACTAAAAAGTTGCATAAATAAAATAATAAAAAAAATTTTACTTCTTTAAAAGTTTTTAATGCAATTTCATTTAACAATAATGATGTGTATAATTATAGTATGATTTTATAATTTGTATTGCCAAGATATTTCAATATTTAACGTGAAAAGGAAACATATTGTACTGCTTGAAAGTTCATTATCGTTTATTATATAAATATATAAATTTCTAATTATTTGAACGACGAGTTATATAGTTTTATAAGAGTATTTGTAATTATAATTCTCGTCATAAAGACTGCACTCAAGGTTTTATTTCTAAAGCGATAATTAAAAATCAACTTAAATTATTATGTTATTAAATAGAAAGTTATTGGGTGACCGAAGCTTTTTTCTATTTATTAATATAAAAAATATAAATTTTTTATATAATAGAAGCCTTTTATCTTTATTTATCTCTCAACCTTTATTATACATCCACTGTACACATAATATTATCGAATGATATTACATTTTATTGATATTAAATTAATCTGTCCATTTAATATTTACATTGTACAACTGACTATCTAATTATTAAAACACTTTTTAAAATTTTTTATTATATTCTATTATTTGAATTCACAAACAACAAAGTACAAGGTGTGCTCTGCCAATTAAGTATTAGAACCATTTTAGCTTCTCATGAAATTTATCTTTCATTTCTTTTCAATATAAAATGCGATTTATTTTTTATCATTTTGAAACTGAATAGTAAGCGAAGAATGTTAAGTTTATCACTAAGTATCAGTTATGAAATTATATTTAGTACAAGTACAAGATTTTTTTTATTTTGTTTTTTTTTTTTTATATACATACAAATTACAAATATAATACAACATTTAATAAGCCAGTAAATACAAAGAATTATCATTTTTTTAATCTATTGCAATTAATTCATTCTAACGAACATAATTTAGAATCAGCGATCATCACTTCTTATCGCTGACATTGTTTATCAATTCGCAAATTGAAAAAAAAAAACAAAAAAAAAAAAGAGGTAAAATTAAAAAAATAATTAACGCGAACCAACAAGCTTGAAGTATACTTTTTCGTAAAATGGAAACTACAATCTTTTTCCCTCAAAATTCAAAATTCACCCAGAGTAAGGAAGGGTCTGTATTGTTTATGTAACTGTTTAGGGCTGAACCGACTGGGGGGTCAAAGATATCGTCACAACGTAAGTGGAGGGTTGGCAGAGCCTCCGAGTAAGTAAAAAAGTAAAATCTAAAATGTCAATTACCTTGAAATTTCTTTCTAAAAGATATTTTTTCTATAACAACTGCAAAAAATTCATTTAGAATATTCATTTAATTTTTTTACAATAATTGTTTATATCATTAAACTAACGTCAGTATTGATTTATTTATTAATCGTCCATCATCGAAGTATTAATTTCATATTATATAAGTACATTAATTAACAAAGTCAATTAGTAACATATTAACAATTGTGTACATTACTTATTAAGTAATAATAATTATTTAATGGGTGGAATAGAGTACTCAAGGACGAAGTAATTTTAATTTTTTTTTTTTTTTTTTTTTTTATTCTATGAATGAATTGAATAATAAAATTGTATTTATTTATCGTTATTTTAAGAACAGCTTATTGATTTTCTCCTAGATAATCATTATTTTAGGCATAGATTTTTTTATGTTTATTTATTTATAAATTAAAATACCTCCAAAATATTTTATTAATACTTTTCAATAGCGAAGCGACATTACGTCTATTAATTATAATTCTCAATTTTCTTCGTAAGATTGGCCTATGTGATTTGTGATGTTTTACCGATTTAAAAAAAAAAATCAAATTTTGTATCTCTTCTTACCTGCATTATTCTAAGTTATGATGGTTGCATAACATAATGCAAGGCAAAATGTTGATTACAATGTTATAGATCGAAGCCTTCAAGTAGAACGCATATTTGAAAAAGACTATATACCTTCATTCTATTATGTAATTAATTTTCTCTCTCTCTCTCTCTCTCTTTCTCTCTCTCTCTCTCTCTATTTATGAAAGTGACACACGAGAATTTTATATATTTATAATGCTTATTACTAGATAAGCAGCTAATTTAAAAATAAAATAGTTACTTAACATAAATTCAATATCTTTTTGTAGTTTAAATTTGTAAAACATATAGTACATACAGTTTTTACACGAAAATTTCAATTGACAAATACTTAAGCGTATGAAATACTTTACTTTTTAATTGCAATTGCAAGACCAAAATACGAATAAATAATCGAAGAGAGTCAAATATTGTGTCTTTTACTACAATTTGATTTATGATGAAATACAATGAATGGAATGCCATTATTTTTATGTATTTTATTTAATGTTAGATTTTTTTTGGTAATTGTAGTCGAGTTATAGGCATTAGAGCGCAAGGCACTTTATATTTTTCGTATACACATGCACAATATCATATAAAATTATGTTTTATTTTCTATTGTTTGCTTGTATTCGCGACAAAAATTTGCTATAATAATTGCTGCCCATAGTGGTGGTGCAAATTAGTAATTGTGCCTAGAACTATAGACATAAGAAACATGAAAGATATTAATGAAGTAAATAAATATAAACAATTTGGCATTGGCACTAGTGAAGAACGGATGCTAACAATTTTATTTAGCAATACTTGGTATCATAATTTTTCATGCGATTCCATATGGGACCTACTTTAATAAACGTATATATGGATAAAAGCGAGTGATAAACATTTTTCGAGCTTTCAAAATATCATATTGATAATACAACGCATTGATAATCAAATTGAAAACGAATTAATTACTTTGACAATTTTTGTTTATGTGGACCAAATCAAAGCTTATGAAAGATTAAATTATTATCCTCGGTTTAGGAACCCAGGTGAAGTGTCTCACACTTGTCGAGGCACAATATACTTACATGGGGCCTTCATCTACTCAATAGATGTATGCACTTTTGTGGTGAGCAACGGAGGTACACAAACTTTTCACATAAAAGCTGCTAGTGAGGTGGAACGACAAGAATGGGTCACTGCACTAGAGTTAGCCAAGGCTAAGGCTATTCAAGCCATGGAATCAGGTAAATACTTTATTCGTCTATTTTTACATTGACAAAGTGGAAATATACAAATTTATTTTTAATAGTTATATATAGTGTATTTGCAGGCTTATGCTATTCGTAAAATAAGAAAACAGTTACGAGGATTGAAAGTATTTTACTTAATAAATCAGATTTTTTATATCATTAATAACATTATAATTAATCAATATTGTGTTTTTAGTGTGAGTACATACAATAATTAATTTTTATTTTTCAATTCAATCAGTATATCATATTTATTAGAAGATGTAAACTAATCGAATTAACAGAAATACTCATTTGACATATTTCAATACAAGTCATATATCATTCAAACTAATATGATAAAATTATTAGAATGCATTGGCAAATCAGTATTGTAATACTGCATGAATTTTCATCAATATAAATTAATATTTGATAGTTGAGATGGTTTATTATTGTATGGCATTGACTAATCGAAATGAAAAGGTATAAATGGCATTAATCTTAACAGAATAGTTAAAACCAAAAAAAAAGAAAAAAAAATCTGAATTCAATTTTTATTTTTCCAAATAATATAAATAATATTTGTTCAAAAAATTGTTTATAAAGTTTTTATACCTAGCGCTCGATTAGATTTAATGAAAATTATTTAAATATTAACGTGTAAACAGTAACTTGTATATCCACACGATAAACTCAATTATTTTTGGTCAATAATCAAATTGCTGGGAAAAGGCAAAATTACCTAATAATTAATATTATTTTATTTACATCAGAGGAAGACGAGGAGGAGTATCAGGACAATGACAATCAAAAAAATGATAATGCTTCGACGATGAAGGATCTGGCAGAGAAGCTCGAGACGGTACAGAAATGTAATGAGATTTTGACGAAAACGGGGACGATGTTTCAGCGGGCCCTTGGCGAATTGGAGTCGCTGGCATTTATTATTCCGGAATTGTCGCTTAAAATAAAAGCTGTTAACGAAAAGGCAATGCAGTTTCGAGTCACCGCCAATACTATGATCACAGTAATTATTTCTTACGTAAACGTTTTACAATTTTGACTTGCGTCAAAGACAAAAAAAAAAAACAACAACAACAACAACAACAACAATTCACATGAATCGGCAGAGCATGTGTACTTACGATTTGTAATTATCTGGGCGTTTATTCTTAAATTTATTTGTAACGTAAAATTTAGATTTGTAAACAGATTTTTCAGTCAAGTTATAAAAGCGATGGCACATTTTATAATGATAATTAAAAAATAATGCTAAATAGGAATAAAAGTTAATTAAAAGAATAGTGCTTCTCGAAATTGTTTGCTAATTAATCGATATTATTTATTATATGTGAAAATTTGGAAAAAATAATAAATACATAATTGTAATTGACATATACAGATAGTATTTTTTTTTTTTTTAAAGATCAGAAAGCACCGGAGTGTCGAAAGATAAATTGTAAACATTATATTAACAAAACTATTTGCTGAAAATTACAGGAATATTTCTTGAGAAGTAATTTTTAATTCAGAAATATGTATTTAAATTTGTCCATGCTCTTAGAATGATCGAATAAATTTACTATTATAATTGATTATCATAGTTTCGTTTAACGCTTGATAACATTAAAAAAATACGTTATTTAATATAACCGTTCAACTTAGGAAAATTTGCAGAGAGTATTTAAAAAAATCCTTATTAGAACGCTTTTAGTTTAATTAATTTAATAAATTTTGAAAATGTTAATTATACGTACGTCAATACAACACTTTGTTTATGATGTACTAATTTACGAATAATTAAATAATTTCGTATAAATATTTCCGATTATAAAAATACGAATGTTTGTATTAAAAATACATTGTTTTTACCTCGCGCTAATATTTATGAGTATGCATCGATCTACAAGTATAGAATCTACAAGTGCAAAATGAATTTTCTCAATTGTTAATTAAAAATAATTTTATGTTCAGTCTAAATTTATGAATTTTTAAAAAGAATATTTCTCATTTAGTTTGATATAATAATTATTAATATGGATATAAATTTTTATTTTCGACATACCACCCTGAATTTAGAAGTATTCTATAAAAAATAACTAAGTATTCGATTTATTTGATTAATTGAATTATTGATTATCGGTCGTTCAAGAGGGTGCTCCCAGTGTACAAAGATTATATGAAAATACTTTTCTAAACTCTGCGACTCATTGAATAAATAATAATTTCTTTACCAATCGAGCTTAAATAAAGCATATTTATGATTCAATCAGTTTAGCACGGTGACGGTATGCTAATAAGAGATTTCAATTAAAAAAAAATTCGAGATTTGTACAGAAAAGCAAATATTATTGCCAATTCTACAATATTTCACCTTGTAAAGCTACAAGGAAATATTCTATCGTTTTGAAAAGTGTAATTGTAAAATAAATTTAATTTTAAAGTCTTCGTTTAAAATTTTGTTTACATTTAAAAAAAAAAATCCATTTACAATTGTAATTACGCGAAAGTATTAAAGCAATTATTATTTGATTAATTAAATAGTTTATGGTCGATGTGTCATTATTTAATAAAGGTTAAGCGTACGTATTCCTTCAATTAAATTATCCACTGATTTGCACATGTGATCGAAAGCACATAAATTTATGGACTTTTGTGATATTATAAAGGCCCATAAATTTGTAAAACAAACTGCTAAATTACGATAATTTAGCAGTCTTATATCTAGTCACCTCGCAATGTCCCTATTCGTTTTCGTATCAAATTGATTGAACTACCATGTAAACACCAACTTCTAATACCAAAAAAAATCTCATTATAATAAGCATGAAATGAAAATCGAGCTGCCCAAGCAACGTATTAACGTGAAAAACTTTGCCTTTCAAGTCGAGCGCCGTCTACTTGCAACTGGCTCAGCAGCAGGAACCTAAGTGGAAGAAGATGCTACAGCACGAGCGCGATCAGAAGGTCCGATTAGAAAAAATGGTGGAGCAACTCGCGCGTCAGCACTCGCACTTGGAGGAGGCGGCACAACATGCGCTACCGCCCCCCGCCCAGGGAGGAGTATACAGGCCTAGCCGTGAGTTTTTATTCGATAGTTATTTATTTGTTTGCCGAGCTTTCATTTATCTTTCCTGGTTAAGGTGGTAGTTCGATTCAACGAGCCATGACAGCCGGAACGATAGAATTTTGAATTTCGATTTTTGAAGATGCGCGACGGCTGCATTTGCATACGTTGCGTAGATGATGGATGTGTCGATAATTATTTTGCCCGCTTTGTTATTTATTTATTATGCTTTTCTTTTTATCCCAGAGTCTTACAAAGAATAACTGATATACAACCAAGAGAAATGGCTATTGGATTTTGAGTTTGGAAATACTAATAAGGAAGGAGGTTACCGAGGCAGAGCTTAACTTTTGGCATTTAGTTTTCTTCAATATTTAATCGAAGTTTTTCATAAGCCTATTTCGAGTATTTAAAATACCATATTTTAATTTTTTTTTTTGTCTTCTTTTTTTTTTTTTTTTTTTTTTTTTTAATATTCAAGTGTATCGGCAAATCTGTCAATATGTTTTTTTTTTTAAATTACTTTCGTTATTTTGCGTTCTTTTGGCAAATGAATTTCATAATTTCAAATTATTGTTAAAATGGGCAAAATGAATGTGAATTGCAATTACTTTTACGGCGAATCACAGAGGCGCGCGAAAGCGAGAGGTGCCTTCAACGGATATTATTTCGCAAAACAGGACATTGATTATCGTATGTTGAAACTTTGGTTAAAAGTAATATTTTATTCTTAGAACTCAATAGGCTCATACAATAATCATAAATAAGCATGTATATTTGTGGTATTTCGTGGGAGTTATAGAGTGCTTTATGAGAAACATCGATTCTATTTATTTAAACAAGTCTATACATTTTATTTACTCGTTTATTCATTACAGAATTATTAGTTTTTCATGTGTAACAACAAAGAGTCGGTTTGAAATTCAATGATTAAAATTGTTCTTCATAAGCAAACACAAAGTTTCACTTTTTATTACAGTATTATTTATTCTATCGTTAAGAATTTTTGGAAAATTCATCTTTCTTATCCTCTTTATATTAAATCTATTAAGTATAAATAATAAATTCTCGCATTAATAATTGAAATGAAAATATTAAGTGCGTGTGAAGAGAAAATAATTTTTATAATTCACTAACTCGTCAAATCAATAGATAGCATAGTTAAATTTTTTTAAAAGATAAAAATGGTTTCGAATAACATCGGCCACGTGTTTGAAAAATGAAAATATCAATAACGCGAAAACATTAAAAGTTTTCTTTCGTTAAAAATTCTTTCTACAAGTATCTTAATCGTTCTTGAAACAATCATCGATACAAACACTTACAGACGCATACAAAAATCGGATAGTTAATTTTCTTTTATACTGACACATATTTGTAGTGCTATCTTCAAGGCTTATTCATTCTCACAACGGCTCTCTTAAGACACAAAAAGTGTGTCCATAGATATACTTATCTCGGAAATCATATATTGAATCATAAGGGCTTCGTTGTCTTCATTACTCATTGTTATAAAATCTCGTGTTTATTCGAGTAGCATTTAATAAATTGCAGAATAATGGCATATTATTTGAAAGACTTGATTAGCTGCATTATAACTTCCTTATTGTTAAACGTGATAAAATATTAATAAGAATATTGTCTATCGATAAAAAATTTTTCATTATAATTAACATAACATTTAGATATAGTAAAATTAGCTACAAAATTATTGTATTTACAAATTTATAATTATAAAAATAGACTTTATTCTGCTTATAGGATTTTTATACAATATTAATATAATTAATCATTAAATTAATATTAATAGATTTTCAATTTTTGACTAATGTATTATTAACAATAGCTAAATTTTAATTTATCTGCATTTTATTACCGTTACATTTACATAAAGTACATTATTTTTGCTATCAATAATAGTGTATCTAGGATCGATATTTAGCATGTTGATTGGGATCGACGATTTTGTAAAAAGGCAGGGCATGGAAGTGAATTATTATTATACATAGGTTTTATATTTTAATGTTCATCCAAGTATTTGGTTTGCAAAGAATTTTAAAGTGTAGATAATTTGTCACTTATAAGTCTTTGGTTGCTTGTAGTTACATGAAATATGTAAATTACACATTATGTAATTGTAATTTATAAATGAACGATTGTGATTAGTTTGCGCTTTTGCCGTTACTTCATAGTGCGACTGTTATTTATGTAAATTTATATAACGAAGTTTAAGTGAACACAATTTAAGCCAAAGAAAGTAAGTAATTTTATTTAATTACTGCTTGGCATCGACATTATATCTAATTTATATTTATGAATAGGTATACCTCTAGGACTTTCAAGTGCTTGGCATACTTATTCAACACATCTAGAACTTGCAAACAAATTTCAACGTTGTTTGCAAATACAGTATCTGCTTTACAATAAGCTGTTTTCTAATTTTTACAATTTTTACACGTCTTTATACATATATTTACAATGAGTTTATAATTATTATTCTCTTCTTTTCACGAGCTTAATTCTCATATTAAAAATATAAATGAACTTTAGAATTGAATACTTTATTGAAACGTCTACGATATTAAGCCAGAATAAACAGTGTTTTAAAAGATCAATTTATTTTAATTCTAATGATCATGGCTTGTAGCTCTTCTCTTGCAGTGCAAATCTACACGTTCGTTCGGCTATTTCGGCGTTAGTTATTCGAAATTTTAAGGTTCACGTTTATCAATATATCGTACGCCATTATTTATCAATATCATTTTAATAAATAACATTTTCGTGAAATTGAAATTTATATTCTAATGTAAAATTTACTACACATTATTCCACATCAGCAATATAGTCGTTTCTTTTATTATTATTACTTTTTTTTTTATCTATTCAAAACAATCTTCCAACACTCGAGAGGAATAGAGAAAATCACAAAGCCAACGATCTATGTCCTTTCGTCATTGCTGTCGCATAGAATAGCACAATTTACAATTAAATAATTATTCATTCGGTATATTCAATTTTTTATCATACGCTAATTTCAATTATTCATGAACTACAATAAAAAGCTACGTTGAATTTAATAAACGACAACCATTGAGCAAATATTCATAAAGATTATTACAAAATTATGAATACTCATAGATGGGGGGGGGCGTATATAAGTGCGTACGTAAGATATAAATACGAAAATTTCAATGTAGCAGTAACAAATAGCAAAGAATATAATATTTCTGTATCACGATAATTTTTAAAAATCTCTACTCAAAGTGTCCTGAGATAGATAGTTTAATTTTTTTTCCTAGATTTATACATCTGTTTTGATAAAATTTTTAAAAATATGTTTCAATATTTTTTTAAACAAACATTATGTTTTACTCGTTCACATTTTTTTTCTTACATCGTTAACCACAAATAAAATTTATGATTTTTTAATTTTACAACAGAGTAAAATATTCATAAAAATTGAATATAAATTTGACAAATATCAAACACTAACATGCGTGCATTGAACGTCAAAGTAATTTATCAACTAAATTTTCTCAAAATTATTAGTATAAAGATTGCACCGTTCGCCACGTAAAAATGCTTAGATCCTTTAATAAGCTAATACGGATGGGAGCACCGACATATTAAATAGGTTACGTCGGTTATTTAAATGATTAATTAGAAATAGGAACTAATGGCGTTGTTCGTCTACCTCCAAGTCGTTCAAAAGATATTATCGCCACGGTCGAGGATCTCGCGATTCGAAAGATATTCGAAAATTCGTAATTTGAGTTTCGCCAGCGCGCATACCAGATGGCGATCGAACGCTTTTCCAATTCTTCTCGCATATCTCTCGCACACACGCATAGACGCACACATCATTAGTGTCGCGATTTGCCTCATCGTCGTCGCAAAATTCACGTTTTCTTTGCCGTTTCTCGGTCTCCGCGGAGTCAACGCGCTCTCGCATTTGGAATTATAAAGGCGCGCACAGGTGTCCTCGCCTCCGTCATCATCTCCCTTTCTCCCCCAACCTCCCGCTAACCTCCCTCTCGCGTATTAACCTTCTTGGCAAGTCCGGTCCAGTACAATCATCTACGAGCGGTAGAATATAATTCTCCTTCTCCTCCGCAGTGTGTATATACTCTTGTATGCACAGTGTAGCCGGACAAGGCCCGAGTCTTCCGAGAGGGAGTCTTTGGGCGTATTTATATGTTAAATTATAGACAACGGCGACGAAACTAGGAGGAGGACGAGTAGCGGGAGGAGGCAGTGGTCGCGGTGGTCACGGTGGTGGTCGTGGTGGTGGTGGTAGTGGTGGTGGTGGTGGTCGTGGTCGTGGTCGTGGGGGTAGTGGTCGTGGTGGTAGTGGTAGTGGCGGTGGTAGTGGCGCTGGTGGTGGTGGTGGTAGCAGCGGTGGCGGTGGCGACGGCAACGGCGACGGCGACGGCGGCGGCGGCGGAGACTTCGACAGTGGCGGAGGAGAAGGCGCCCGTGGGTTCTGCAAAATCATCATCGCGGTTATATTGCCGTTGCCCGTGTGCATATTACTCCTCTTGTGCGGTGCTCGCGCGCGTGCGAGCTTGACATGTGTGCAGTGTCGTTTAGTGTCGCTTAGATCGCGAGCGAGAGCCGAGCTCCTGATTTCGTGTGCCTGCTTTTATCTGCAATCACAGCAATAGTACATGAGGAAGCCTACCGACGACGACATCACAAAAACGTGACGCCCCTGGATCTCCAAGGTTTCTCCTCTCTCTCTCTCTCTCTCGCGCTTCCCCCTCCTCCTTTCTCACTCGTTCCAACTGCCCCTTGTACATCCCACTTCAGTTCTCTGTGTCAACTATCTACATACTTTTCCGTCTTACTTATCTATCTATCTATTCATCTATATCTCGCTCCTAATCTTTCTCTCCCTCTCTCTCTCTCTCTCTCTCTCTCTCTCTCTCTCACTCACTCACTCACTCACTCACTCACTCACTCTGTGCCTGTGTCCTCCCCTCACCTCTCAACTTCCTCTCCCGCGCTTATTCTAGTCCATCTCATTCGTTCTTTCCGACTAGATCCTTGAGGTTTACTGATATGTCAGAAAATAGATTTGCCTTCTTTTATATTCTGTGCTTGTATTCTTTATCTATTTGGATACTTAGGAGAGTGACAACGTAATGAGGCAACTTGTTTTGAAAAAGTTTCGTAGCTGAAGAATTCAAATAGCTCTAAACGATATTTTGTAAATGTTGGAAGATTCCAATTCATAATTCACCACGCGCCTAACTTATCTACGCTTGTGGAACTTTGTTGATCCATTAGAGGAGGTAATATTGTAAGAACTGAAAAAAATGTGCTGATTCATTGAGTGAATTCATAGTTGTAATAGTTAAGAATCAATAGTAGGTTTATCAATTTGTCTATTTTAGACAAAGTATGACAAGTGTGTTAAGTGTTGTTTGAAACAGATTGTAGTTTGGTAAGTCATTTGTTGTAGTTAATTAAAAATCATAAGAAATTAGTCATATGCAGTCAATGGTTTATTACATTGAGGTTCTTCAGAATTTAAATAAATCATGTGATTTGATTGGGCCGCTATTTTATAAATACAATTTCACTTTTATCCACACTTTATCACATTTTCTAATCTTTTCTTTAACTTGCGATTTTATTAATTAATTATTAATAATATATTATTAGGTAATAATTTTTCACAGATTATTAACAGATTACAATTTATAATTTGAATTCAGTAGCTCATTAAATTATTGTCAACTTTTTTCACTAAATATACTAATAAATTGTAACGAAGATTTGGCCAAACTTAAATCACTCTATTAAACATTAAAATCTTTTCTCACAATTTATTTCATGAAATATAAAAATTAATCGAATTTAATTTAATAATTAATTATTTAATTCTTATCTTGCTTGTGTATTATAATTACAATTAAAGAGGGATATTTGTAAAATTTTGTAAATTTTTTTTTTTTAATTATGAATACAAACGTGCAATGGATATTCTTAAATTTTTACATTGTATTTTGATGGAGAGTCGGTGACAGAAATATGCAGTAGAATATCAGCTAAGCAAAAAATTTATTCTTTTGGTGGAGTTCAGGTTGCAGATGCTCTGTTATTTAGAAGTTGCGTATGGCTTGTTCTCTTAATACTTGAATTTTGCTTTAAATATTACAAGCTTCCTTCGCCAGTTTCTTAAATATTATTGTTAATGTCTATAATTATTCACAAGGGTATGCAAATTCATTTGAAATACTAATATTTATAGCAATAGATTCTTTTTGTAAATATATTTAACAAAAATGCAAATGAATTGACATACATTTTACAATTATTCACTATTTGTCTCATTCCCTTCAATTCTTTATCAATTTGTTTTTGGATTTTTTCATTTACATTGAGCAGTTTTTATCTATGCTATTTCTGGTATGGAGGTGCTGATAAGTGTTTTCTTTATATAATGAATAGTAGATTTTTTCTGCCCCCCCCCCTCCCCCTCCCCATCCCAACGCCCAAGTATTACTATTTAGTTTGATTTGAAATTGTAATTGGCATAAAATTGAAATGTTCTCACTTATTTCAAGGCATTTATATAAATTAAGCAATGGAATTAAGTGTAACGAATAACGTTTAAGAAAAAATTAACGCGATTAGATGGATGGATTATTATAATATTTTTATAATTCTAACGAACGGCAAATTGAAATGGAATATATTGAAAATAGCCAATCAAATTATAAATAAAGTATCGCTTTATATTTTTACGTATTATTTGAATTTACGTGGTTATCTGAAAGCAGCGCGTTATTCACAGGCAATACACGTTTTTCTCGTTTTCCTTCAACATCTTAATTTGGTGTTTTCCTTGGGCATTCCAACCTGGTTAAGAAAATCTTAACCACACACATTCGTTTATATGCACATTTCGACTAAATTCTATTTGAAAGTGTAAATTACATATTTTCGTATGTCTACCTAATGGAATGCGATAAATTTAATTGAATGATTGATTATCTTGATTCGAGTGTGTAATAATTTTTATGAAAAGCTATATGGGTAATCAAGAACAACATTAAAAAGTTCGTTGAAAAAAATTTCTTCACATTAAGCGACCTCTTAAAAATATTATAATAATCCATTGGGAGAAAATATTATAAACATTGATAAGCGTTAATCAATTTTAAGGCCCATTTTAAGACCGATACTTTAATAAGCTTGGCATTTGTAATTTATTAATTTACGTCAATGCTGGTTAATGTAAGTTTGATCTTTCCTCGCCAGCACAAGATAATTGTGATAATAATTGCTTTGATAATCCTTTGATAACCTACTTTACGAACAAGAGAAATATTAGTTTCTCGTTTGAATAGAAGTATCCAAAGTACTATCCCAATAAACGCAAGAGTTTTGAAATATTTTGCCTTTGCATTATCATTTGCGCTCTCCTTCTCTCATAATATAAATTCATTGGATTAAGCCTTGTCGTATAAAGTCGGCATACATTTACCCAAGAGTTCGCTCGTAATCGAACGCTGCTTAGTTTACGAAATTAGACAACAAGGCAGGCGCTTTCTTACCGCGTGAGTTCCGACCGACGACGAACCTAAGCAAAGAAGTCGGGCCAAGGGAGTTGGCATTAAGTGTGCTTAAAGATACCGTTTAGACAAAAAAGACGAAAGAAACAATCAAACGACCAATTGTAATAGATGATAGGGAGACGTCGACGAAGGCTTGAGCTAATCGCTCGTGAATTTCAGACACAGCGGCCAACGCATCCCCGAGCGAGGACGACGAGGACAACGCGGAGTTCTACGATGCCCAAGAGTCGGACACGTTCACCCTGAGCGTACCCGCGGAGGGCATAAATTCCTTAGAGCCGGCCGAGCGCAAGCGCAACGACTCCCAGGGCAGCGACGATGGCTCGAGCTCCGAGGGCGACCCGACGCTCCACTCAAGCGCCGAAGCGACCCGCACCGAGTACTATCTCATTGTGACCGATCCCACGGACGCTGTGCCCCAACAGTCCGAAACCACCACCGAACTGGACGGCGTGAGTATTCGCGAGCTTCGATCGCTAATGCGCGACGGGCCGGTCTGCTCAGGAGCGGATGGAACTCTCAATCGAGCCTCCTTACACCCTCGTCCCCATAATTCATGTGTTTTCTGTCATTAACACTTACCGCTAATGATTTTGCTTTGCGCGAATATCTCTCCTCCTCCTCCTCCTCCTCCTCCTCCTCCTCCTCCTCTCTCCCTCCCCCTCACCGCCTTCCCACGCCGCTGTCATCGCCCCCGCCGCTCCCTTTATAAAGAGTCGTGAGAATTTGCGTATTGATTAGAAGCTCGGGAACGTACTCGCAAGTTCAACAGCGTTAATATTTATACGTTTTTGATTCGCCGCCGGGCACATGTGGCACGGGCATTATAATGTGGTATTATTATTATTATTATTATTATTATTATTATTATTATTATTATTATCATTATTATCATTATCATTATTATCATTATTATCATTATTATCATTATTATTTTATTATTGTTATTGTTATTGTTGTTGTTGTTGTTGTTGTTGTTATTATTATTATTATTAGACAGAGCTTCGGGAAAAAATACGGGGCCAATTACACATTGTTAGAAAAACGTGTATTTAGTTAGAGCAATGACGCCTTTCCCAGCCCGATTCCCAACGACATTTAAATGTGTTATTGGTATGTAAAACCAAGTCGTTGTATTGGCTTGGGTAAAACAACGTGTGTTTGCCTTTTACGTAAATCCTTGTACCGTGTCATTTAAATTAGAACCATTTATTTGTTAATGTACATTAAGAGCGGTAGATCTTACGCCGAAGGTCGGCATTGTATATCTACTTCTACGTCTTCTTCGTTTTCTTCTTCTTCTTCTTCTTCTTCTTCTTCTTCTTCTTCTTAAATATCGAGCGAGTGTATTGGTATTTTTGGACTAAACGATCTCTCCTCGGCTCGCTACGCGACGTCACAAATTTTTCCCGCTAGAGACACAAGGGCTTCGATTGTTTCCAATGAACGTGGCATTTGTCGGATAATGAATAAGCGCCTTAATAAGAGGCAAGACCGTCGCGCGCGTTCAAAGTGCCTCCTCGTGGCTCACGTAAATGCAAGCCCATCCTAACTAGCAAAGGCCTCGTTTGTTCTCGATAAAACTAACGGAACGCAGAAGGACTGGAAAACGAATAATGGCAGCAGCGGCAGCTCCGGGTTGAGTAGCGAGCCGTCGAACGCCGTCTCGAAGCGAAAGCGGAGGACGCGCGTACCGGACAAGCCCAACTACCCGCTCAACCTCTGGAGCATAATGAAGAACTGCATTGGGAAGGAGCTGTCCAAGATACCGATGCCGGTCAACTTCTCCGAGCCGCTCAGTATGCTGCAGCGGCTTACCGAGGACTACGAGTACGCCGAGATCCTCGACAGGTGAGTCGGATGAATCGAAGCTTATTGCATTGCAAACGGGAATCCTCTACTTCCGTATGTCTTACCCTCTTACTCGGTCCTTACCCATCAAACATTAAGAAGTTACATTGGCATACAAAAAGCACATTTGTCGCAGAGCTCGTGTATTCTGTAATTTCGTAAACTTCCGTTTAAAGAAGGACGCTGTGATGTGACGAGCGAAGAGCTAACGTTTGCTAACATTGTAGTAAAAAAAAAAACTTGTGGCCTGCTCTTTTGCTATTGCTATTAGATATTTATTACCAAACTATTAGAGAAGTATATCATGTACATGTTATCATCATCGTCGCCACATGTACATCGATTTCATAAAATTAACAATGCGATAGTAGATTTTATCGTCTGGATATCATTGTTAATGCTCTTTCAACCTACTCGACAACGACAATGAGAGAGCGATGATAAGCTTATAATATTGGAATGTTGGAATATAAATAGCTATGCATTGTGAAATTCGACGAGCTCGACATACAATTTTTGTAGTTAACATTATCATCTTTATGATTTAAATCTTAAATTAATTAGAGTATAATGATTTGAACGTGTGCTTTCCCCTAATGAGATATTCCATTCTTCTCCCTCTTTGGTTTTATCGTACTTTTAGTTGTATATGATTGCGTTAACAGGCATATTTGGACTTTTGAAAATTTCAAATTCAATAGTTGGCTTTCGATAGGTCAAGACGTCGATAAACAAAAAACAAACAAACAAACAAACAAACAAACAAACAAACAAACAAACAAACAAACAAAACAAAAAACAAAACAAAAAACAAAACAAAACAAAACAAAACAAAAAGAAAAACAAAAAAAAGAACTATTAAAATAAAATATAGTACGGATAGTCGAAAAATGACAAAAATAGACTTTTATAGCACTGTTTACTTTCGAAGCTCATCATCAAGTTGCAATTTAGTTATCTTAATATAGCGCAATCATTACATATATGGAACAATGAATCGATGCCAAAAAAAAACTCTACGGCAACAAAATTCATAGATTCATAGATTGAAAAAAAAATATTGATACCATAATGTAATGATATAATGCAACACGTGTAATGTTATTTCTTTTTTCCCTAAAAATTTGAAATACCGATGTACAAATTAACCTAAAAAATAAATCCTATATATTATTTGTTTCAATTGAAATGTGTCGGTGTTTGATAAATTTAATTAAACGCTCAGCATATCCTTTAATGGACAATTTAAGATAAAAGTTATAAATAATAGTTAAAAGTCTATAAAAGTATAAAAGTCACGCGTAACGATTCTATTACACGAAATTAGAAATTTTCTAAAAATAGTAATAATTACAAATGCAATGTCTTATCCGCTCTATCCAAAAGTATTTCATTCCTTAAGAAATTTATTGGCAACAATTAGTTAACTTTGTGTTGACAAATTTTGTTCGACTAAATTGTAAACGAAGTATACGATAAACATTTATTCAAACTTCCTAACTTTCTGATTTTCATGTTTACGTGAATTCTCTAATTATTACAATGCACATTTTCTACAATTTAGCACGATCAATTGATTATATTACTTATCATAATAATTATGAACTTGCGAGCAAATGCACAATTTACCTTTAACAATTCTTCAAAGCAATTGCCTTAAGAACGAATGTAAGTTTACATTCAACGAATTTATGCTCGTACCATTAAAGACGACATCAAAGTTCTATTTTCATGCTTCATCTACTGTCCTTATCGCACAAACTTAACAAGCATACAAAGTGTAGTGTCAGCAGCACCGTCACAATCTAAGACACGTGAGCTCTTTTTACAATTCATTTACAATTAGTCGTGTTTTCTTTTTTTTCCCCTTTTTTTTCCCTTATATATATATATATATATATATATATAATTCTATCAAGGTTAACATTCTAATACTACGCTTTGGACATTTAAGCAAAACGAAAAGAGAAAAAAAAAATCAAACATTGTTTATAAAAAGGACGGATATTTGTAAAATAGACAAGTACGATTGTGCCTTTCATAGAGTTTACTAATTATTTTAAGTTTATTATTATTAATATCCTTGGATAATAGCGAAGACGGATGAATGATTCCTGAGGCATTTAGGGAAGGATTTTAAATACAAAATCATTATTTACAAGACTAATTTAGTTTAATTTATAAAATGCTTCAACAATAATATGTGAATTATGTAATGCACGAGTTAAAAATTTGCAAATTTTGAGTCGCCGTAACGTATATTAATTTATAAATTTTTCAAAGTGCAGGATATTTTTGAAAAGATCGTGCATCCAGGAGAATAAAAAAAAATTCTTCAATTTTCATTTTAATCAAAAGTCTCGATATTCAAGCATACATTCTCGAACGTTTAAAAGCTCTATTATATCTTTTCGATAATTATCGAACCTTTTTTCAAGCGATTTTTCTCGACATTGATATTTATAATCATTGTACATTAACAAATGACGTAAAAATAAAATTATTCCTCGACGACTCACTTAATGAATATTTTTAATTAAATAAAAAATACAATAAAATGGCTTTGAGGAGTGAGATTTGTGACAGGCAAATAAGACAAACCGTTCATTTCGTATGCGCTTTGATGTAAAATTTTTTTATGATTATTTCTTCTAAACATACGTATTTTGTCGACAACGAAAATATGTTTGAGTAAAAAGCAATTTTGAACGCTGCATATTCATTAAAAAATTTTACATCAAAGTTATATCGTAATTATATCGTTCCCGACAATTTGAAAAGATCGCACACTTCAATGGCCAGATAAAAGAACTTGAAACATTTCAATTATCATCGCTCTCTCTCTCTCTCTCTCTCTTTCACTTTCAGTTTCTATATTAAAAAAGGAAAAAGAAAGAGCCGATTCGGGACCTTGAAAAAAACAACATATTTCCAAATAAAGAAATTGTATGTCATGCCAAAAAAAAAAATAAAAAAATATAAATAAATATAATAAAGAAAACGAATTTTCCTGATTGATAAGGGACTTGTAGATGTTGCTTTTTCCAATGTTGTATTATCTCGAATAGGCCGTATTAAAAATTCCTTTAATGCTGACGAGGTTTCGAAAGAAAAATTTTCATAATATACAAGAGACGATAATGTAAAGTAGTAGGCAAATCGTAAATGCTTTGATAGATGATAATAACCATTTCTTCGAAAGTTGCAGAATGGCATTTTAGGTAGACGACAGCCAGAGATTCGCTACCAATCACAATGTACTTTCTAGGCAATTCTGGGGTGGGCAATGAAATTTTAGAGAGAGAGAGAGAGAGAGAGAGAGAGAGAGAGTGTGAGAGAGGGGGGGGGAGAGAATGAATATATCGTTAATGAAAGAAATAAAACAATAATAGGGCGGCGGAGTGTACGGATAGTTACGAGCAGATGGCCTACGTTGCGGCGTTCACCGTCTCGAGCTACTCCACCACGGCCTCCCGCACCGGAAAACCTTTCAATCCACTTCTGGGCGAGACGTACGAGTGCGACCGGACCGACGACCTCGGCTGGCGCTCCGTCACCGAGCAGGTATCCCATCATCCGCCGATGGTCGCGCAGTTCTGCGAGGGCAGGAATTGGCGCTGCTGGCAGGAGTTCACCATGGGCTCCAAGTTCCGCGGCAAATACCTACAGGTGAGCTAAAATAGCGTTTGGGTCCCGACGGCCTTTCATCGACGGCTTCGCCGTGCTACGGAGTCATCATTCTTGAGGATGTCTTCTTACTTCGAAACATAGCCAACTCGTGGACGAGAGTGCATTTATCGGCCATTCACGCGCACAGCCACACGAACTGACATACCGCAGTCACGAGGAATTGAAGTAGTAGGCGTTGGCTCAGCTGCCAATACACGTGCATAGGATGAAATTCATGGCTAACTCGACATTAAAAATTGTGCCGGACATTTCTCTCAATTAAAAGCATCGTTGTCGCAACAATCGCGCAGCTTAATCGCATAGACGGGCAAACTTATTTATGAATATTGGAGTGAATTTTCTGCAGAGCTGATGCTCGAGTGATACGATATCTTATACTTAAATTATAAATATCGCTAATAAGAAATGATTATAATACGGCACCGCTTCATTCAACATTAACCCGAGCTTTTATTATATATTAATATCACAACCATTTAACCCCTTTAATCCCTCTTATTGTCACACATGCATTACATGATTTTTATTATCGATGCTACTGCCGTCGTCATCGTTGCTCACGTGTTATTATCAATATTGCCATTGTCATTGTTATTAACAGTGCCCGTAAATGCAGTATATATATAGCTAATTCGAAAGATTATATTTATATAATCGTGATGTCTTATTGATTGTTTTTTTTTTTATATAAGATGGTAAGTTTTTCACGACTACCGAAATTGTGACTTCATTGTTTCGTCGTTGATTATTTAACTTTACTTTGCTGTCATTTATAGTTTGCTTTTGCATCGGTGCACCGCGACAGCTAACCGTTCCAAACAACAGGATAATAAGAATATAGCGAATCATACAGGCACTCGCGTATAATATTTAATTATGAAACACGTAGCGGTAGAGAATTGATTGGAATGAATGCGATCGATATTATATGTTACTTTATTCATTGAATTCGCGCATAATGAGCTTCCATTGTTATCTAACTAACGTAGGGCTATAAAAACATCTCGAGCTGATAAATCATTATGGGGGGGGGGGGTGGATTTAGCTGGATTATAAATAGGGACAACTCGAAATAAATGGTTTCTTAAATATGTTGTCGTCTTGTTTATTCGATGCTTAAATAACCTAATGAAATTTATATTTATTTATTCACGCGGTCTTGCGGATAATGCTAACGGTATGATAGGCGGGGGTGGGGGGGAGGGGGCGTCGTGATCGATAGGCGTTTGCAGTCGGTATAGACATATCATTGTAATTCATTAAAAAAAAAAAAAAAAAAAAAAAAAAACATCAAAATCAATTATACGAAGTAAATGAATCAAGGCAATTACGTGTCTGCCAGTTGCTGATATGTATTAAGCTTCATTACCTTCATTATCCCGTCCACTTCGGAATATTACATCTTATTAGGTGGGATAATTTTACGGTTAAACGGCTAATAAAAAGTATCGATGAAGTTTATAACAATGTGCCTCCTATTGCAAAAGCTTTAATATCTGAAAGACAAAGGCGAAATAAATTGTCGATTGGTCGATTAGGGAAATTGCGAGCGTTGGTCGGGCGACGTGGGATGGAGTGACTTTGCGTTGACCAGGCCAATGCTGAATAAACGTACCGCCCCCCTCTCCTCCTCCTCCTCCTCCTCTTCGCCCCTAATCACTAAAATCGCCATAAACTAAATAATCGAACTGTATTGCCAGGTAATCCCGTTGGGCACGGCGCACCTCGAGTTCAAGACGGGCAATCATCATTATACGTGGCGCAAGGTGACGACGACGGTACACAACATAATCGTTGGTAAGCTGTGGGTCGACCAGAGCGGCGACATGGACATCGTCAACCACAAGCAAGGCATAAAGTGCCATCTCAAATACATACCCTACTCGTACTTCTCCCGCGACAGTCAGCGGAAGGTCAAGGGTGTGGTGATGGACTCGAACAAGGAGGTCAAGTGGGTCGTGCAGGGCAATTGGGATTCGAAGATCGAAATCGCTCCCGTTATAAGTACGTCGGGCACGCCGGACAATCCCGTGTACAAGCCCGGACCTTACACCTGCGCCTGGAAACGGCGCATGCCACCGTGAGTCCGAATGCCCTTATTTACCTTGGTTCCTGGTAGGAGGGCATTCCGTCATTGACCTGTCCTCTCCGACCGTCGGCCACGTACGTCTACTAAGGACGTCGTCTGCGCGATCCGCGAGACCTGACGTCGTGCTGCTCGACGTCGCTTAATGGTCTTTGAGAACGTGATGGCAATTGTTATTCTATCAGCGAAGCGGCGCTCGCGCCTTTCGCAACCGTCCGTTACATCACTTCACCCAAGGCTAATAATTAATTGAATCGAATTGAAATTAAGTCGCATTACGAATAACATTACATGCAACTTCTTATCTTTCGTAACGGTATAGTCAGATATACTACTGTTTTACGTTCGCATTACAACCGTCGGCTGTGTAAATTCATAATAGTGACATTGTGCTTTCGTGAGATTGGTTTCACAGAGAATTTTTTGTAATTTTTTTAATATTTGTAATTTGGGGGATAATCGATACCTCCGATTAATTTTCCTCATTTATTATTCAGCGCGTTTGTTCGACTTATCGTCCCTTCGTCTATCTTCATCGTATAAACTTGGTTGTTATATCTTGCCAACCTGTTCTTTTCTTTTTCTCTATTCGTTTCTTTCTTTCTTTCTTTCTTTCTTTCTTTCTTTTTTTTTGTTTGAGTTGTTTGTTTTTCGTCCCGAGCAATGCAGACTAGCAAGGGAAATGAATATTTTACTATAGCAACAAATAAATCATCATTTTTTTTCTCCTTTACCGATATATTGAATAATAAACCGTTTAATAGACTAGATTGTTCTCTATTAAACGGTTGTGAATATAATAGAAATTTATGATTCAAAAATCGTTTTAGCCAAAATTAAAGGTTCAAATTCTTTTCTATCAAATAGTCATTCGATGCGTAAAATTGTTAAATATTTGTACACACACACACACACACACACACACACATATATATATATATATAATTACGTGTAGTATAAATTAAACTATTAATATGTAATTGTCATTCGTGTAACGCAAGTATAAGTGTCTAGTTTCACGCTATGATTATAATATGAGGACAGCTCGAGCTCAAGAAAGTAGATCGACAGCTCAGTTAACGAAATTCCAATTTTGATTGTCGATCGAGTAAAGTAGAGCCATCAGATATTTGCAATTGCCTCGTCTACGTTCGCCCCCGCCTCGCTCATTCTATAATTTTTTTTTTTTTTTTTATACGTATAACGTTTAAAATATAATTGAGCACAGTATTATACAATATCAACAAGTGAGAAATATTTAAACAAATATCGATTACTATGGTTGAATGCAATTGTATCTATTCATGAAATTAAATATTTTCTTGAATTCATAAGTTGAAGATTTTTTAATAAATAAATGAGTGGTCTTCCTTAAATAAATATAGATAAAAAATTAATTTCAGAAAGTAGAGTGAACACGCATTGAATAATGAAGAAGCTTTGGGCTATTAAACGATTATTTTCATTATGTATATAGTATATAGGATTTAAGAAAAATGAAATAACATTAATTCGATTAAACAATATGTATTATGTATAATATATTATACTATAAAACACTACTTAACGCTTTTATTTGAAAATTAACTAAAAATTTTCTTTCCTGTTAAACACATTTTCGATGCCTTAACTTCTCCTCTCCCTTTTTATTTTACCAAATTTTACCTCCCGTAATTCATGAAATATATTAAAGACCATTACTATCTATTATATCGCCATTTGCTATAATTCGCTAATAATTACGTTTCCTTGTCAATTAATTGCAGAGAAGACTGCGAGAAATATTATTACTTTACGGAATTAGCCTGCCAACTGAATGAGCCGGAAGACGGAATAGCTCCGACGGACTCGCGTCTGAGACCCGATCAAAGATTGATGGAGAATGGATTATGGGACGAGGCGAATACGGAGAAGTTACGACTAGAAGAGAAGCAGAGATCCGTAAGACGAGCACGCGAGAACGATGCAGAGAAATCAGCCTCTGAAGGTGATTGTAGTTTAATTAAATAATCGAGCTTTTTTTTTTTTTTTTTTACCAACTCGGTCTCCCTAATCAATGGTACATTGATTTCAATCATAACAAGAGCGATCGGTATTTATCGATACAGAAAACCAAGCGTCACTAAATGATTTATGATTAACAACAATAACAATAATAATAAACACCAGTCTTTCTAAGTAATTGAAATTTCATTAATTTCTTTGGCAAGTTATTTTTGAATATGAATTTTTAAATAAGCTCTAAACCTTAAATTTAGTAAAAGCTCACTCAAAATCATTGCTAAATCAATAGACAAGGATCTGTATAATTTGCTTAATTTAACATCTGTATTTTAATTTCTCAGGTTTACCTTATTCAGCATATGAGCCTCTGTGGTTCAAGAAACAAGAGGATCCTTACACGGACAGCTTTTGTCATACGTACAACGGCGAGTATTGGAAATGTAAAAGTAAGCAGGATTGGGGACGATGTCCGAACATATTTTAGTTTGCTTACTTTTACTTTAAATAATAATTAACTAGCATTGTTTATTCTTTCGTCATCGGATTCTCGATTCAAACATTAATGAAAAATATTTAAAACGAAAAGCAGTACCTCATCGAGAAAACAATAAGATGTATTTCAAACAAGTCATACTCTGATTTTAATCAAAGAAAGTATAATGCAATTGTATAAAAACAAATAATCTCGCATTGATTTAATTAAAGATTATTTAAGATTAAAAAAAAAAAAAAAAAAAAAAAAAAAAAAAAATTTGAAAAAAGAATTTAGGTACAACACATAATAATATTGAAAATATTTATATATATATATATATATATATATATATATATATGGAGTTTCGATGTTGTTTTTTTCTTTTTTTTTTTTTTACAATAATCGAATTTATTCTCCACTTGCCAAGACTTATAAGTTTCTTTTTTTTACGGTTCTTTATTTCCTGCAAACGGACAAGCAAAATACTAAAGCGTATTTTTTGCACGCTTACATTGTAATTTTTACTTCCAAAAAAATTAAAAGCATAATACAAGGAAGCCTACCTGATTGGGTCGAGTACGCAAGAATTATTTTTATAATACATTAATGGAATACAACCCTGCACAAGTCTGCAGCAATTAATAAGCAGCATGCGCCTCTCTTCTTTTTCAAAGTGCGATTGTCTTTTCCTTCTGTTTCTGATATTCGAATGTTCCAGTGCGCGTTTTATGAAAACAACACATAACCGTATTGGATTTGAAAAACGAACGCATCGAATCTTATAAAGAAGAATTATAATGAATAATGATAGATCCTTAAGCTCGCAAGTTTAAATGTACAGAAGTAATAAATGATGTTGAAGATACCTCTATAAATAAATAGTGTTCGACTTAAAATTGGCGCTAGTGACAACGACAAGCTGTTGCTCTTTGATTTTACTGTGGAACTTTTCTCGTAGGTCGATTAATTTTAGTAGTCAAGCATTACACAAAAAAAAAAAAAAAAAAAAAATCATAATAATAATAATAATAATAAAACAAAAAACGTCGACTTAATGTTTCATCTACATTAATTTTTAAACCCTTAAAGTTCATTAAAACACTTTATTATTGTAATATAATTTTAATAATTTATAAAGTTATTGAGTAGAAGTTCGGCATATTTTTAGAATATTCGAGACAATAATTTTATTATTAAGCTCTGAAAATTGCAGGTACACATATTATAAAACGATTATCGGTTTAGTTTAACGAACGAATGGATTGTGATTACATTTTATGACAAAACCATAATTCAAGGATATTAAAAGAGAACTTCCTTATACTACGATACGATACTACGATATCATGAATTTTTAAACATTAAAAAAAAAAAACTGAAACGATCCTCTCCTAAGGCTGAAAATATCTAAAATATTATCGTGCGTAGCTATGATCTTGGGATTCGACGATGATTTACATTTACAAATGAGAAGCTTCCAGATCTGGCATGTGCTACGTTAACTAATTAAGCGTTGTTAGCCAGATAATGTCAATTTGAATTTGAATATTTCAATCAGCTTTATTTCAATTTTAAGTAATTTTAAGAAATATCAACGATACAAATAAATCATCTTCAACAATTAGCTTATTTATCATGATTTGGAATATTATCATTTTTATATTACGGCGGGTAAATGTAAATAAAAATGGAATGACAAGCTCCCGTGGCAATGTTATAAAATTCAAATAACTCAAAAACAAAAACAAATAATGATAAGACAAGGGGGAGAAAAGGACAAAAAGAAAGTATCGTTTATCGTGGCAGGAATCATAAATAGTCATTTTATATGTATTATTAATTGATTAGATTATTAATCATCGGCAACGAATATAACTTTGGTCATGATTATGTCTTTTTCTTTTAATTTCGATTAATGTACATGTATATTTAATATTTTTAGACTTATTGTATCTAAATGTATGTTTTATTTATTCACATTTATAAAGGTGAAGGTAGGCAGGAAATGTAAAGAGTATTGATGAAGGAACGGTTGAATGCTGCTTTTGTTTAGGCTATTTTACAGATCTATGTCTCTTACTTTTACAGTTGTATTTGTCTTTTTTTTTTGTCTTTTTTTTTTTTAATTTTATTTTATTTTATTTTTTTTTTATACGAACATACTACTTACAATTTAACTGATAATCAGCCTTGTTAAGTACACTGATCCAACGTGGTAAGCTGCTCTCTTTTCGTTTATCGTGCCCTTGGCAACTATTATGTTCTTCGTATCTGTGACGCCTGGACATCCACGATGGATCCATCATGCTACTTACTAAACTTTCTACTGCCCTCGTATATTACAGCCAAACGATAAATAGCAGCTGGAAAAGATTGAAAGTCGAGCTCAACCTTCTCGTATACAGTGGCTTAGAGTCGCATTTTGGAACAGTAGACCTCCAAGATAAAGTGTGTTGCACCAATGAACCGCGGCGAGATCCGTTAAACTACTCACGATTTCTCAGACTTCTCAGATAAAATTCCTTGAGTTGTATCTCAGAATCTGTGCATTCTGTGAATGATTCGAATAATTCGAATATTGGTAATAGAAATCTTGTTGGCGTGACCGACAAGTCCAATTTCGTGGATCAATGATTGCGATCGAACAGCTGGTGATATCTCACACCTTTCGCAAGAGAAGCGCAAGTTTTGCATCGAATCCAGTGACACTTGGCGAAGCATCGATACGTTTATGCCTGGACAACGGACCTCGCGCTTCTTCTCAACCTCACCACGAAAACGTCAGCGACCATCGTCATTACGGGGATACGCAGGTGGTTGGATATTCGAACGATGATAATGATTATTTCCAACGATATAAACAAGTTTCACTGACACGGTGCTTTCACAACCATACGTGCAGGATAACAAGAGTATTATATATTTGTGGCTGAATCGCGAAATGTACTACTCTCGCGATGTACATCCATCCAACCATCTATATATCTCAATGAAATATCTAATAATTCGAGTGATAATTTCGTGCATCAACTGCTGCAATACACTTTATTTTTTTGATACGATGCCGAGTAGCGGGGATCGAAGGTCTACTACTTCAATTTAATTACACTATTAATTACACTATACAATACTGTGGATTCTGAAATGTCCTGGAATATCTCTTTCTATACAAAGACTCGCATTTTATAATAATATCGTCAATCGCAATTAAATTTAACATTAAAACGTATAAATAATTGTAAAGAATCATCAGGCTCCAGCATTTCCACTAAAAATTATTAAAAACAAAACAAAACAAAACAAAAAAAAAAACAATTATTCGTAATACAGTGTGTGTGCGCGCGTGGGAAAGGTGTAGATATATAACGAGGATTACTCGATTTTCAATTTTAAATTAAATGTAATTCCACGCTTATGGCTCAATGAAGAAAAATACTACGCGCATACGTAAAATAGGTCTAAAAATATATAAAATATAAGTAATGGAACTAAGAGAAAAGACACTTATATCCGTTGTAATTATACTTTGAGCATTAAACGGCAATAATAATAAGTGAAATAATTTTCGCTCTAGTTCCCGCGCCTATGTATTCAAGGTCCGGGGCGATTTATATCTTTATATTTCGTAAAAATTGATGTAAATTTTTTTTTTTTAATGTCTTTGTGTAATGATTATTTAACATGTAAGTTCTACATTGCAGCCCAAAAGGAATATTCGGCATGCGTTAATATTTTATTAGACTATATAAAAGGAAATAACGGGGTAGAGATTCAAAACTCAAAATGCTAAACAAATCGACGAAAGCTTTTTTTGTATAATCGAAAATCTTCCGTGTACTGCGCTTCGATTTTCCCCCTCCCCCCTCCTGCCGTCATACTTTATCAATCTCAGTCGTAAAAATCAATCTTCGTTCGGTCGATTCAAAACATCGCACGTTACACTGTAGGTTGGCAATTATTTATTTAAAAAAAAAAACAAAAAAAAAAAATTTGATTTCTACTGCGTGCGCGTATACGGTGATCGAATAGCTTTGAGCGTCTATTAGTTTTTTTTTTTTTTATGCTTCGTTTGGCTTTCTTGCATTGTGGCGCCGGTGCTTAAAACATTGTATTTCAGCTTCTAAAAGTCTCATCTATTTACAAAGTAAAAAATAACAAAAGTACACGCGAAACGTCGCGACGAAACATTAAAGGACAATCGAATTGAAAAGACACGTTGCGTATATGATTTGATAAGTAAAAAGGGGCAATTCGTGCAAAATCTGTCGGGGCGAGTTGCCAAGACTGGCTCCTTAAAACACTAGAACAACGTTTCTCCGATTGGCGTTAGTTTTTTCTAACGAAGCGGGACGACGTAGCTCGTGGAATCTACGGACTAAACTGTTGGTTCGAGATCTCGATCATTGACGAGTCCTCGTGCATATTCATTCAAATGGATAATGCGACAGCCGATGTGTTTTTGTTGGTCAGCGTGATGATTTTGTAATAAGGCTTTTGACACATCTACCTCAAATACGTCCAGTCGATGGGATGTTAGTAGGCACTGCCATGCCATTATCGGGATACCTCGGGGCAACATCGATGGATGAAGAGATAGAGGATATTAAAATCAAATTTCTTCTCGTCATTTAATCATCGCCCATATGGAAAAGCAGCTCAAGTGAACTCATTCGGGTGCTCGTTGTCCATCATTTCTTAATGTGGTACGGTGCGCGAATTTCCCATTAACGAGTCGAGCAAAGACTTTTCACAATGAGTCCACTTTCTTATTATCGTCAAAGTTGTTTATTGGCCTTGCGCACGCATGGCCGTGGCTCGTTTAAGAGACGAGAAGGTTGAATCTAACTTATCGACGTTCAATACCTTCGGAATATACACAAGACTCGATCCTATTCTTTCTCTGTCGAGACTGTCGCAATCTAATCAAGGATTTCAATAGACAGGATTAATGCAAATCCAACTGTTACCAGGAGTGTGGAAAGAAAGACATCGAGAGAGAGAGAGAGAGAGAGAGAGAGAGAGAAATATCGTAATTTGTTGCCGTAGGTAGTTGGGGGGAGACTGGAGTTCGGATTCTACGATCGAGCGTTTGCTCAATGTTTACGGAGTAAATCGTCATATCAATTTAGGGACGAAATTTCCCTTCAATTAGATTGCATTTAAATGCAAATTTAAATAAAATGTGAATACCGACGATAAAATTATTGCTGTTAACAGAAACGATGCACAAAAGTGTCTTTTCTATTCGAAAACTCCTTCCAGGAAGGACACAGTATTCATCTATGTGTGCGCGCGCGAGCTTAATCTCCATGTTGATAGTGGCGAATGGTAAGGTCGCCAAAAAGTAGGTAAATCTGCAAAAGCGGTTGGGGAAGAGAATATTTTTCATGAGATGTTAGATTACCTTGGCAACCAAGAATAGCAGTAGATGATTAGTAGTGCGAGGGACGCGCACCGCACAATCTACGGAACATCTCCTTCGTGACGTCAAAAATACAATTTTAATCAAAAGTAAGCTTCAGGCTTAAGCGACGGTCCTATAAAATACAAAAAAAAAAAAAATAAAAAACAAAAAAAAATCGTGCTCAGCAAATTTCTAAGCGTAGGATGTAAATCTTTAGGCAAAGCGAAGCGTAAAAAAGATTTTTTAGTAGTGTATTAACATATAGTTCTTCGAGGAGAAAAGAAAAAAAATGAAAAAAAAAAATATTCGATAATAATAAATTGTGTGCTACACTCGTGTTAGACGTATCACGAATTGGTAATGTTTTGTATTCATATTTAACAGCACTGGAATGTTTTAATACATTTTTATATAAATATTTTATTTTCTACTGCAAAGTCGGAGTCTTTCCATTATTATTACAAAAACAGATTAAAAAAAAAGATATAAAGGTTAAAAAAAACTAAATTACCGTACTACAACTGAGCTTCCAAACACTTTGTTTAGGAGAGCTTTTTGAGCTTTATAATGGATTATTAAGAATTTTTTCCTTCCCATAAAGTACATTTGTTAATAATAATATATAATATATTTATGCGCGTATATATGAGACATTCTTCGTCAAATGGCGCACCCAACAATTCTTAATAGTAAACGTTTAAGGGAAGAAAATCAAATATACAAATTTTATTTGGTCTCTTTTTACGTATAAAATGCATCGCGTAACGTAGCAATGTTGTATAAATCAAATACTTTGTCAACTCATTAGCATGTAGATAATTGATAGATTTATACGAAATTTAATAAGTAATGAATTCTTTTAGATCTATTGGTAGTTTGTCGACTTTCACTGATTAATTTAGCGAATCAATGCTACGACTGATAATGTAAAGAAAAACGATAAAAATTTTGTGTTAATATTCTGATAGTGTTTTTGCAAATTTGTACTCGAAATAATTTTTATTTATTTTTTATTATTATTATTATTATTATTATTATTATTATTATTATTATTATTTTTAGCACGGAGAACGCTATATGAAATATTTAATATTGTGTATTTATTAAAAATCCACAAGCTTAGATTTAAATGGTAAAGAGTAGTAGTAAGAATTCACGTGGAGAACGTATATTCTTGAGTTACACGATACTTGTGCGTGCGTGCGTGCGTGCGTTCGTGTGTGTGTCTGGGGGGGGGGAGTGACTCAGTCGATAGGATGTCTCAAATATGTCTTGCGATTTATAAATATTAAATATAAACACGTGTGTTGATATTATGTAAGCAAAAACACATTGTATAGGAAGAAATTTATAAGTATAAAGATTGTTTGGATAAATTACGGTGGGAAAAAAAAAAGAAGAACAACAGAGCGTGTGACTTTTGATCTATCAATAATTAAGGCATACGTATGCGAAAAAGCTCATTTTAAAAATATTCGGCACATAATATATTAATAATCGTTGTTGGACAAAACAATCTATCTGTAAGATGAAATGTTTATAAAAATACACCAATATTGTTACATTATGTCTCAGGCTGTATTATAATAATTTTAATAGTTATTAAGAATTTAAAGATTATTATTATCTGTACACACAGTATAGACATCAAATTATTATATGTAATATAATATAATAATTATTAATTTAAAAGAAAAAAGAATAAAAAGAGAGGGGGGAAAAAGAGAAGAAGAAGAAGAAGAAGAAGAAGAAGAAGAAGAAGAAGAAGAAGTTAGAAATGAAAAGAATAGAAGAGAGTAAATAATATAATTTGAAAGATTTGAATTGTCGGTAGATGAAATAGGAATAAAAGGAAATAAACAAATGCAGAAAATATTTTCAAACATTTAAAAACGCTTGTACAATAATATACTGGTTTTATCAATGGATTGAAAAGGATGCATTTCTGCTAAGTGTAAAATAATCTTTCAACGTTTATTGAATTTCAACACGCGCAGCACGCAACGTAATACAACAAAAGTAACAAAGTAACGAGAAAAAATTAACAAAATACAAAAGGAACTCTTGTTCGGAATATTGCTGAACGCTGAATACTTGTGCGTTAAGAAACATGTAAAAATCTGTATTTAATTAATAAAGAATATTGCTGCGTCGAGAGTTCCTAAGATAAAAAAAAAAAAGAAAAACCGTATCCACTGGTCTGTAGTGCCTGTCATTTTATATTAACGAACTAGTAGATTTAATGACAGAAAAAAAATATCATTTATCGTGAGACATTGTAAGTATTGTAATATATTCATTGATTTTTCAATGTAAGCAAGAGAATGAGAGAGAGAGAGAGAGAGAGAGAGAGAGAGAGCGCTTGAAAGTTCGAAAAAGTATGCAAGAAAATTCAAGTTAAGCGAAATTTACGTTAGACAAAGTGTATTATTTATTAATGGAAAAGCGAGAATAGGTGATTTATCAATCGTAACTCGACTTTTATTTTAATACACGATCTGATAAAATATAAATAAGACGAAAACGCGAATAAGTCGTTTGCATAGGATGAAATGGAAATTGTATGCAAAAAGTAAAAATTAAAAATCGTCACCTAATAAAATGATTTTTTTTATTTTACGCCTCAAGTAATTATCAAATCAGGTAAATCAAATTGATGTTTTAGACGCTTACGTTAAAAAATACCTTTCCTTTCCCAATTGTACTGTAAATTTTTATTTAAAAACAATGAATTATTTAATTCTAAACTATAATACAACATAAAATCCTCGATCACTTAATTGTGATTATTATTTACGGATGCCTCGAATTTGATTAAAATCTCTTTCCTCGATAATTATATAATAGAATTCATGGAAGATCGAAAGTGATTTCAAGCATAGGATTCGTATTGAAAATCTTAATAAATAATCATCTTCGATTGCATAAAAATTTATAATTTGAGCGCGACGAAAGCGACATCTATTCGATGAAATTAACAGAGGAATCCTAACCTATTTAACGACTATTTGATGAGTCAACATCATGAGCGTTTGATTAAATTTTTTGTTACGAAACATTGTAAAATATGTTACACGTCTGTGAGTATAAGATACGAATTACGTGAGGGACATTCTTATTCGTGCATTGCTTCTCCAAAGCCTATCTACATTTAAGCAATTTTCTAAATTTTATTTTATAGTGGCAGATAAGAATCTTTATCAGTTTTACACAATATTTTACGTGCTTGGACGATTGAGATAGACATTATGGTGTGTGTACCTTGTGTCATAGTCCCTATTTTGCTGATAATATTCAGATTCGTCATTCAACCGATTTTAACGAAATTTTGGTACAGAGGGAATAAAAATGAAGGAGAAAAAAAAGAATCACCGGAGCTGGTGAGAAATTGTAATAACGGTGCGTGCACTTTGTCATGGAAGTCAAACAAATCGGAGCCAACAAAAAGTGATTAACACTCATTATTAATTGTTATTAATAAAATAAGTATTGTTTTAGATATTGTTGCTATGACAGCAGATTTTAAAAATTAAAATATTTCACAGTCACAATTGTGAATTTTTCCATGCCTTTGAGCGAGATATTAAATTTTTTTTTTACATAAATTTCTCTCTATGACCAAAATACGTTCCAACATTCATCAAGCGTTTCGTTAAAAATTAGATAAGATAGATGTACGCCTGCCGCTGTTCCTTCCTTAAAACTGCGATTTTCTTAAATTTCTATTTTGTTAATTAAACAAATAATTACCAATAAAAGATATAAGTTTTACATCAATTTTATTTATAAACAGTTCTTTACAAAATTACTCATTTCTTTAACTTTATAAGTGACACAGTCATTCTTACGTTTTAAGAGTGAAAAATCTCTTCTAAAATAAGTGGAAAGAGCTTATAGAGCGATATAAAATCAACGTATGAACATATTTCTGTACAGTCTCGTTTTCTGCTCAGTGTATCTCTATAGTACTGAAATAATGAAAAAATATATATTTTTAAGTCGTCTCGTATAAAATTATTTTCTCAGAAAAATACTGTATAGAACGATAACTGTCTTATGATATAATTGTAAATGTAAAATCCTTTTCTTAAAAACATTTGTTCGATATTTTTAAGAAACTCCTGCCTAAAGCATATAATGTAGTAGTCGGAACGGCAGCATTATCTTCAGTGAATTGCTTTAAGTTCGATTTCAAAGTTCAACGTGCTATTTCCTGGTATAACTGGAGGCGAACCCTTAGCACCGTATCTATAAAAATATTTATTCTCTTTGTAATTATCGATCGATTCATCGTGCACGAGAGTTATAATGTAGTATCTTATAAACGACGCTCGCGTACTCGCCAATCGACGTAAATAAGCGAGCGAATACTTTAGATCATTGTGGCTTTAATGGCGTTTATTTTTTACCAAAAATTCAATATCATAGTTTAGCTTAATTTAGAATTCAAACAAACATTATCGTTTGCACTCTCGTTATTGTCAAATTGTATGGATTATGAATTTAAAGGATGAGAAAATAAAGCAGAAAAAAAAAATAGCTACGCAATTGTTAAAGACTTACGCCATATTTGGTGGAATTGTAAGACGTCTCTTGCCTCCTACTTTCATTCCGGTAACACCAACGTCCCATCCTTTGATTACCTCACCCTTTCCAAGCCTGAACTTGAAGCCCTCGCCTTGCTGCGTCTGATCGAATTTCTTGCCATTTTTCAGTCTACCAATATAATATACGGACACGAATTTTCCTGATTTCGCCGGCGCGCCATTGCCAACCTTGATATCCTCTACCTGAACTCCGCCTTCGATCGTTCTTTTTTGCTGCTGCTGCTCCGACTTATCTTCCATTTTACTTTCTTCTTTATTCTTCTTTTGTTTGCCCTGCTCCCTTTCAGATTTTGCATCTTTACCGTTGGTTAATTTATTCTTATCCTTTTTATTCTGTTGCTGATTATTTTGCTGATTTTGTCTCTGCTGGTTCTGTTGGTTTTGCAATTTCTGCTGATTCGACTGATTCTGCTGGTTCTGTTTCTGTTTTTGCTTCTTCGAGGGCTTCACAGGCGTCTCTATCTCATCCTCGTCCTCATCCTCCTCGTCGCTCTCATCCTCATCCATATCCTCTTCCTCGCTATCCAGATCGTCGTCCGAATCATCCTCGAGTACCCCATCCTCGTTATCAGAGTCCGACTCATCGTCGTCATCATCATCGTCTTCGTCCTCCGCTACTTTTGACGTTTTGGATTGCTTAACGTCGTTCTGCTCAATCGGCGAGTTCGATGCTTTTCTCTTTTTTCCGCCCACAAGTTTTGGAATGTCTTCATCATCCTCTTCCTCGAAATCGTCCATCTCATCCAATTCTTCCTCCTCGGTGATCAAATACCCGGTAAGATGAACATGACCGTCTCCGTTAAACGTGAAGCCAATTTTTGTTCCCTCTTGGAAATTCAGATCTAAGGGTACTTGCCAGATCGAATTCTTTTGTAACGTACACAGTAAGTAATTGCGTTTGTCGTAGCAAACCATCACTTGAACCAAACAGTCACCTAAAATGCACAGTTAAGAAGACATTTTTCTTTCTTAAAAAACCCGACGCAAGGTTACTTATTTAACAGTCAGGCCGACGCCAATCGTATACTAAGAATTATGTGTGTAACGCAGTAAAATATTGCAGCGCAAAAAGGATCTTTATCAAGCAAATTCGTTACTTTACTTTCGTCGAAAGGATCGTCGAATCATCCAATGTATTATCGGAAAAACTATATGTAAAGAGCTTTTAAATGTGCAAGCACCACCCCCTCCCCATGTATGGGCCAATCAATCACAACAGCAGCGTATCTCAATCAATTCAAGGCGGGATTTTAAACGGTTAAACCAAGGCCAAAGGGACTCTAGGAGAAGAAAAAAAAGACAAGAAAAAAAAAACAAAAAAAAACAAAAAAAAAACAAAAAAAACAAAAACAAAAACAAAAAAAAGGAACAAAGAGAAATAAAAGCTGCCTAGCTAATGATAAGTTTGCCTTTAAAGTTTGAATTATAAGGGCTGTAAATGTTTGTTTCGAGGATCGAGATCGTTGAGACGCGTCGAGCTTTAATATCCAACGTTCGTTTACCTTTCGCAGCCCATGCTCATCCGACCCAAGAAATAATTCTCGTTATTTTCATCAACGAGAAGATTCATACGAGAAAAGTCGATTCCACTCTCCCCATAACGTAGCAGTCACTCGTGCGACAGTATTCGCGTTCTACGAGGGCGATCCCGTCGAAGGCCAGACACAAGCCGAGGAAGGAAATTCAAAACTATAAGCAAGTCGCCGCAGAGTCGCGCTATGACTTACTTGACATGGTAGCATCTAAGCTAGCCATCGACAGGTGAAAGGCTCTCTCCACGGTTTGCATGTACCGCTTGTTTGGTTGCATTATTAGTCCTGGAAAAGGCAAGAAAAGTCATTGGGATAAGATGAAGGAAGCGAGGCTCGAGAATTAGAATGGCTAACGGCCATCCGGATCATCCAATCTCCACATGGTCCGTCCGCCATTCTACACGTGGTCCAAACGTCTTTGGCGGCTCTTTTCGCCGGGCAGACCTCTTTCGCGCCCGCGCAACTTACCCCAAAACATCTTGCCGGTCAATTAATTTGCTTCCCGACGGCTCGCGAAACACAATCGACAGCAACACCGACGTCCCAGTCGCACCTTAGCAGGGCCTCGAGGGCAACGAAGCAACAAGCACCTTCGGGATTCCGAGCCGGGTGGTGGTGGACGATACGCTGGAGGTTAGGCCAGCGCTCCACAATCTGGATATCAAATATCGAATGAGCCGAGCCGTGGAGCGCAGTGCTGCCGCTGCCTTTGCCGCTGTCGATGTTGCCTACGAGAGTCGCCGCTAGTGGCTGGGACGGAGGGGTTAGAAGCTTTACCCGGCAATCGCTATCCGTCCGTTTTCCTCTTCCTACTTCCTGTAATACCCGACTCGTTAATTGACGATGGGAGTCGCGCGCTCGTGTCTTACCCGACGAAGTCGACTTCTCGCTCTCTCTCTCTCTCTCTCTCTCTCTCTCTCTCCTCCGTGTCTCTTCGACAAACGATCGAAAGAGGCTGGTGTTGGCGGTCTATCCTATCGAGTTCCTTGCCCATCGCGGCACTTCGTTATATTCCCACAGGACTTTTGCTTTTCTTTTCGTGGCTCATGGGGCGGGCGGGCGGGCGGGGGGGGGGATAATCCAAAAGCCCAATTGACAATTTAATTTAAAGGGCGCGCAACGATGGGAGTGAATTGGTTATTGGGCGGAGGTGCGCGTCATTGCGACATTACGCGAACGTAATAAACGTAATCCTCGACCTCCGATCGAATACCGAATCGTCGTTATCATAGGTATCGTAGGTATTGTTTTTGCCGTTTTTAATATGCGTTGATAAGCCGCCTCTATGGTGTTGATTTTAGGTTATTCGTATTTTAGATTAAACGTCGCTGTGTTTAGCCAGTGGCGATTGAATGTCCCCGGGACTCCCGACGGTGCGCAAACGTAAAATTTCCATTAAAAATTGCCGCGCTCGGCGCAACGTTTTCTGGACAAAATTTTCAAATTCCGGACGAGTGAGCCGATCGAGCCTGCACGAGTGTTGGATAGAGAGAGAGAGAGAGAGAGAGAGAGAGAGAGAGCGAGTGATAATCGACTTTTGGTCCCTCGTCGACGCCCAGTTTAACAACAATAAAGAGCGAATTGTCATTTCTAGTCCCATTAAACAAAGAGGAAAAAATACTTATAATATACATACACACGCACGTTGTAAAATGAGTGGTTCGTGGTTGTCCATTGACGAGCGGTAAATATGGTTTTTATTTTGGCCTATCTTGATAAATGTGTTTATGGCTTTGATTCAGGGCCATGTTTTATAAATGTGAACCCTGGTACATTTTGTGCAGCGTGCAACATTAATATCCTTCCGAGCCTTTATTATTATTATGTCATAAGTAGATCAAAGGATTTTATTTAGTTAAATCGCTACAGCTTTTACCATTTTGTACGGGTAGTAACGAATGCAAAAATTCAATTTATGGGTAATTTTAATTCTTTTAATTGACAAAATGGGCTTATCCATTAATCGCTTGACATTCCCATCCACAGGGTTCTAATTTATAAGATTTACTTTATTTATACACGATGCCTCTGTGAAACTAAAATTCTTACATTGTCCTTTTGTCGTTAAGCATGAAGCGAGGATTTGAAATTCTGGATAAAATAGAAAACAGCAAACTTCGCCTTCTCGTCAATAGAATCTGCCAGAGTCTGCAGTCCGGAGTCAGCAAGAATATCTTTAACACCGAGGAAGAAGAGAAGCTTCTAGTTTCTTTAAATCTAGAGAAGGTCGATCTGACTATTTTATTACAAACGATAACCTCCGTGTACAGTCAAGCGTCCTTCCATCTTGTCAAATCAGCTGCTCTAGAAAATACCATGAAGGAACATTGTTCGATCGGTAAGGATAAAGTTGCCATTCTCGAGCACGCTTGGATTACCCATTCCGAGGGAATCGTTAATGCCTTCAAGCGTCAATCGATCTTCCCTACGCAAGTAATAACAGCCAAAATATCCATTGCTTTAAAAAATTTCAATCTTTATTTCAAACGAGTGTCGCATTTATCGACAATTATTATGTGATTGGCTACTAGGTGACGGACATAAGTTGGAGCGTCGACGTAAAGGCTGCTTCGACCGCTACGGCGAAGGAGGCCAAGCCAATCGCCAAACTTCAGCTAAATTTAGGCGGTCTTGAGAATTCCAGAGTCACCGTGGAAATGAACAAAACAGATTTGTGGAATCTCTTTCACAAGCTGGATGACATTCAATCGCAATTGGAGTCATTGAAGTGGGTCCCATCGTCCATTCTACTTTGATAATTAAGAAATTACAATTAAGACAAAGTCCTTGTTAGGGCGGCCCTCGAACTTTGTTACATTTTTCATAATTTGTGTTAATTTGTGCATCGCCCTTAACGATCTCACACCTATTTTCACGTTCTTTATTCTCACAAGTATCATGAAATTTACAGAAATTTTAAAGGAGGTTCGGTGCCCAGATACAAAAATATTCTGTACTCTCTGTATCGCAGCTCAGTAACCGAGCATCGAACAATCTTTCGTTGTTACGAGTGCTCGCAGTTAAGGTAATACAAAGTCTGCGAGTAATCGATAAAAATAACAAGGTCGTTGATAAATCGCATGGCACCGAACCTGCCAAACAATTGGCCCTTCTACATACAATTTTGTGACATTTTTCTTTATTTCAGAAAGTAAAAGTAAGCTGACATTCCATTACTCGTGCACGCAGAGTAACTCTCGGAGCATCTACATTATTTTGATGCCCTCGTTCGTCCTTGGCGTCGCGTAACCTCCTTTGCCAACGCGATCATACAAACGTGGACTACGATTGGGCAGGACGCTGCGAATATTGTCCGCAGGCAAGAGAAACTTTGGATTGGTATGGCTGAGGTCGATTGCCGGGATCCTATCGACTTGTCGGCTATCGCTGTCCATGTTTCTCTTCGTCTCACTCGGCGGCAACGTCTCGAGGAAAGCTGGTATCCTGCGGTCGCAGAGCCGCGTTTTGTACACAACCATCACGACGACCGCTATTAGGAGGAAAAGAACCGACGATGTAATTGCACCAACCAACCAGCTGAGCTGCTGATCTGTAATCGTGAGGTTGAGGTAATGAGCGACGAGAATGGAATATTTATGGAATACTGCCTTTGACATAAATGACGTGCAGTCGGGTCAGTGCTCCCTTACAAGATCAGTCATTTACAAGATACATACATACATACATATACATACACACACATATATATATATATATATATATATATATATATATGTATGTATATAAGACTCGTAAGCTGACATTCGAATTCATTTGGCAGTAGTAGATTTATATCGTAAGGAAATTAAGAAATATTCTTTCAACTTTTGTATAATCGCGTGTATATTTGTACAAAAAATTATGCGAAAATGTGCAATACTTTTTTTTTTTTTTTTATATATACACTAGGGTGTGATTTATGTAAATATTTTTCAATACGTAATATCGCCAGACATGAAATAAAAATATCAATAATATTAATAATAATGTAATGTTGTTTTTAGCTTTTTATCGGTCATTCGACAGAATGAAAATATAAAAACCAATATTTTTTAACGGTCTATTTGTAAAGACAATTTATTTGACTTTATTAAATAAATAATATTGTCAAGACCTCTTCTATCGCGCGACAATTAACATAACTTCCCGTTGGAGCGTGAATTAAAAGGTTTTTTATTTCCTTTGCTATGATTATTATTATTATTGTTGTTGTTGTTGTTGTTGTTGTTAATTATTGTTAATTATTGTTATTGTTATTACTAGTTGTTGTAGAAAGATATGGATTATATTTGATATTAAGTAATTGATAAACATTTTCCATAAATTTCAATACAAAAATTCATGGACAGGAAGGGCATGAAGGACAGGACGACAAATTCCTCATGGCTCGCTTCCTTCCTTGCTCGCTCGCTCTTATAAACAAACAGCCCTTATAACTTAAAGCTTTGTAATAAGAAGACGAATTTATAAATAAATTACGAACCAGGCGAATTGTTTAGCAGCAAAATCGAGGCATTACCAAGCTTCGCCTGCACCTGCGGACTATCGATGACAAATTCGCAAATCCACTCTCCGAAATCTTGTTCATCTGGTGTGAATTGAAGTCTACATATACCAGAGGTATGATTCATCGATACCGTGTATCTAAAAATATAATCAATAAATTTCAATAATCACAGCATAATGCCGTAAGAGCACTCGTTACTCGCCAAATAAGGACCCGTAAGGTTTATTGCATTTGTATTTGACCAACGATCTATACGCCGTCATTGTTGCTCATTAATCTTAGATAACAAAACAAAACTAAACAAAATAAAAAAAGAATAAAAAACGAAAACAAAAACTTTTTTTCATCGACATTATTGACGTTAAAGTTAAATTTGAATAAACATTGTCGCGCGATAGGACGATTAGTTATAGATTTGCCGCGAGTCTTACTTAGTTTTTCTCGATGGTTTTGGAGCATCGGACAGTAGAGACTTTAGGTTGTGCGACCAGATGCATTGGCTTTGAAAGACAAGGAGGGCCGTATTTGCCGTTTTGCAGGCCAAATTCACCATCTGATGTGGCGCACCCCAGAACGTTATTGTTACTGGTTCTGTAAATGTGTTCAGTGCATCGTTTAATTATAATTAAGCGCTCGTCGTTTCTCCAATTGTAAGACGACGAGCGTTCGATATGACAATCCCAGTCACCAGATGGAACGAACTTCTTCTCACAGTGAACAATACAATCGATGTCAATAAAGCTGAAGCGTAAATGATGCATTTCATTATGAAATACGGAGGAGTCGATGATGCGTAGGAACGGCGAATAGAACGAGAGTGTAAATCATTCATCATGTTTCCAAGAGTAAGGCACTCTTTTATTCCCCCTCCCCCTCTCCATCCCCCTCTCCATCCCCCTCTCCATACCCCTTCTCTCTCTCTCTCTCTCTCTCTCTCTCTCTCATTAAATTTTCATTTTTCACTTTTGTGCTCTATGGCTTGAAAGGGGCACTCTCATTATTCTAAGTTTTCGTAAATATGCATTTTGCTAGATGCAACATTCAATGTCTTACTAATGTCATTGATGATCATTTAAATGTATGCTGCTTATTGTATAAAAATTCGGCCAATAATTATTCTCTCTTGCTTGTCTAATGCAGTAATTCTATGACATTGATTATAAATAATTGATAAATTGTTGAAATCCTCATTGCGTGGAATTTGAATTTAATTTCAATCCTATAAGTCATTTATTATTTTAAATGATAGCTCATTTGGAAGTAATAAATTTAATATCCGATCAATGTTTAAATGCATACGATCGATAATTAATTAATTTAACATTTTACTGCTGTTGTTATTATTATTATTATTATATTTATGCGAAATGAATTGGACAAAGTGTGGAAAATGTAAATTTTCCTGCGTCCAAAAAGAACGCAAGTCTAAAAAGAAATATCATGTACGAAAACGGCATAAAGAGGTGAAAGTTCTGCTGACGCTGATGATTGTGCTTAACATAAAAATAACACAAAGAAGGAACAAGTAGGTTGATGCGTGATTAAAAGTATAATTTTATTTTCATTCTTTTTTTTTTATTAAATTTCTCACTCTCTCTCTCTCTCTCTCTCTCTCTCTCATCCCACTTTAGAATTTTCTATTATTTTACAAGAGACACGACTAATAAAGCTACACGTAAGCACAGCAGCAAACTTTGACAGCAAAAAAATATCTCTGCAATGTACCAATATTAGCGGTGTATATGCCTATGCAGGTGATAACGACCAATCAATGTATGTTTATGATCAATTTTTGATTCATTGTTTCTTGGTTCTTCATCGAGATGAAATGTCATATTATTAATAATAATCGGCGATTAAAGGAAAAGTAAACGACAATACATGGTTAGACATTTAGTTTAAAAAAAATATAATTTCTTTTACGCATACGTCTCTTGTCTCGTACGTTTCTCTCTCTCTCTCTCTCTCTCTCTCTCTCTCTCTATATATATATATATATATATATATATATATATATTTCACGCAGGAGTAACGCACGACACGTGCGCAGTCACGCACACAGCTTAATGCATTATACACTACACATACTCGTGCACTTTACGAAGTAAATGGTTTCGTCCTCTGACACGTGAAAGATTATTACAAACATTACATCGGCTATTTAGAATAATACAATTAGCGTGTGATTAATAACTTACATTTTCAAAGGTTCGAGTATAAGCCGACCGATTTAATAAATATGCATAATTCAAAGATCGTAATGGCAGGCACGAACGGAAAGTAAATTACAATCTAGCGATTTTTAATATTAATAGACATTAATTATTTTACATTAACGATATTGAAACTCATCGAATGTCAATGTTAAATTAATAATTTTTTTTTCTTGTTTTGTTGTTGTTGTTGTTGTTTTGTTTGTTTTTGTTTATATCGAATTTCAAAGTTTTAGTTAGAATGTAATTGGTTTATCTATAGGGTTTCATTAATTTCATGAAAATTGTTCGTAACATTGTCCGACATTGTAAAACTGTCGTTCTTATGTATGTACGAAGATACCTTTCAACTACATTAATTAAATAACGTAACGTAAAATTTAAGAACACCGAACGATTTCGCCAGTGCAACAGATTCACTTGAGAAAATTAATCAAAGCTCGGGAAATTCTGTGAAAATTCTTATTTTAAATTGTTTAACGAGCAAATTATCGATTGCCCAAATCTACAAGGCCAGCGGCGATGCCTCTGTAATTTTCTTCCTACTCGTTAATTTACTCATTAACCAATGCATATTAACGTCCGCACGCATACGAATTTTAATACATAATGCATAATGCACTGTCGTTTATCTCTGAGAAGACTGTATTAGAAAAAGTGAAGGCGACGAAAACATTAGCAACAATCATTGTGTAAAAAAATATACGTTCTAGAGAGAACAAAAGAAAAAAAAGAAAAAAAAAATTGTCTACTTAGCGCTAATCATTTTACATATAATACTATCGCAATTACATTGGCAAAGGTTTTACATACTTTACATACTTTTGTAAATGGCCTATCGTAAGAGTAATCGTAAATACTATTTCCTAAAGCAAGTCTAAATTTACGTTGGTGACGAGAATAAATTAAGGCACAGTGATGATGATAAATTGGCGAAGTCGTGGGATTTTATAAACGTTAGCTCGATCGATCGTCCGTTGAGAACAAGAGGCCTCGTAATGCTAATCTAACCTTAGCAATGACAATGATGTTTGAAATCTAGATATGCAAAATTACAGCTCGTTAATTGCAAAAGTAATGTCACTTTGAGTACAAAGTAGTGGAACGTCTGAAAACAATACGACAAATAAATTGCAATAATAGCTAATGGATAATTTAGTTTAATTATAACAATCTAAGTAATAAGCCACTCGCAATTTCATTCCTTAATCGTTAAATGTAGCATTGATTTGATGTTTATGCGTATAACATTATAAAATCCCAGTAATGATGCTTTTAATAATGGTTTACGAACAACGACGACTTCTCGGCAAATTTTTATAGCAAGTCATCAATTTATAGAACATTGATCAAATGATCTCGCTATATGTATATAGATAGATAGTTAGATAGCGAGATGTGTGTATAAACAATAAAATAATAAAAGTCGTCATGCCGATGTGCATGTGATCGAGGCACTTTGCGAGTCATACAGTGTGTACGTATTCCTTGTTCGTTTGCGCAGTCAAAATGTTAAAGTCAGTGAAATTTTTAATCATAATAGTATGGCCAATGAACGAGGCTTAGTTATGGCCGTTAACATTCGTATATCGATCGATAAACGGGAAAGTGGCTTTGCGTATCCACTTCCTTATTCAAATCAGCGAGCGTCAAACAAATTTTCATTATCATTTCACAATTACACCGATTCCGACCTACAAATTTTTAAAATTGCGTGAGCGTACGCATGAGGGAGGGGGGGGGGGAGATAAGAATACGATTACGATAATAAGGCAAAAAGAGAGACATTGCACGCGATAAAGGACGGATAATTCGAGGAAGGCGAACGTGCGTGGGCACGGATTCGTTGTAATATTAAAAATTTGTATAAAATGTTTGTATGGTTAATCGTCCGAGCCCATTGATTAGCGCTAAATCGTCGAGTTGTAGGGGAGACGACGGCTACGACATTTTAAATCGCTCCGCTGACATTTACAAAGCCAAAGTGACGAGCGTAAACGAACAGCAGACGCAATCGTATGGGGTGACCGAGTAGGCGAGTAAGGATGGGGGCTTGGAGGGGCTGAGTAATAAATGGTGTGGCGAAATCCTAAGACGAATTTACAATGTCCCGCGGACGACGCTATCGGCTCTTCTCGGACGGATTATTAGCAACGAGCGTGGATTCGATCGACGGTTTTATCGATCTCAAATGGCATTCCGCAGGCTGTTCCTTCACCACTAGAACAAGTGCGATTGGTTTTCTCTCTCTCTCTCTCTCTCTCTCTCTCTCTCTCTCTCTCTCTCTCCCACACGTACGCTCGCACACGCACGCACGCACTATGCCTCCCTGTGTCTTTCATTCTATCACTTTCCTCGTTCGCTAATACTCTCTCTCTCTCTCTTGCTGGAAATCGACTGAATAAAATGGCTCGCCACTCTTTTATACGTTGCACTTTGATAAGCGAGCACCGTGTTCTATTCAATTTCTTGGAGTTCTGAGACTTTCGTGTCGTGTCGCACACTTTGTATCGAAAGCTTAAGATATGGAAATTTTGTCAAAGTTGAAAATATCTAGCGATGCGATGTTCGTCAAGTAATTCGTCTCCAAGAAATTAAGATAGCAGACCTACTCGAAAAAGTATTTTTCAATTGGGAACTTGCGTGCAATTTTATTTATTATTTAATATATTATTAATTTTAAAAAACCATTCATCTTTATTATATATATTTTTTATGTTTTTGGTTCTTTTGTTGTTGTTGTTGTTGTTGTTGTTGTTGTTTTGTTTTTGTTTTTTGTTATTTTTGTTATTTTTGTTTTTGTTTTTGTTATTTTTGTTTTTGTTTTGTTTTTTACACTCGTAAATTGAAAGACAATGAATAGATCGAACATTTAAGATCAATTTCGAGTTAGCAATGAAAAGTAATTGCAATATTTGCAAAAATAAATAAAAAAAAAAAAAAAAAAAACAAAACAAAATTCAACGGAACTTCGTTATGTTACGTTAATACGAGCTATTATATACAATATTTTTAAATACATTTCTGAAAAAATGGCAAATAACTGAAATAATTGTTGCATACAATTTTATTGTCACGTTTAATGCATATTTCATAAATCGTATTCCGCAAAAAAAAAAAAAAAAATTATTCTCAAAGTATCGCTTTAAAATAATTGCCAATTTCCTTAATAATAATGGGTCTGTAGATTTTCAAATATTAAAAGAATATTCGGAAAATATGTTATTAATTATATTTTAAAAAGTATAATAATGAAATTTTAAAGCGATACACGATAGTCGAGGTTTCAATCAATGATTACAACACATTAAATTTTACAAAATTAATTTGAAATAATGTCATATGTACAAGTGTTATATAGTGAGTGGTTGAAGCAATGAAAATCCATTCACAGCTTTCCAAATTCTAATTCCAGATATTCCTAAATTTCATTTAATTCGAGTTATCGTTTAGATGTCTCGATCAAGTCGAGTCTCATCGCAATCGAAAATGACAATGTTATGCAAGAGCCCAATCAAATGCTCGACTCATGCTCTTTTTAGTTTTTAATCTTACATATAACGTACATGAAAATTAATTACTAATGTTAAGTGTTTATTCTGTCGATTTCACTTATTAATATAAAATATACAGCTGTTAATTGACATAATTTCAAGTGCAATTTTCGAGGACACAAATCGATTATCTTTACCTGGAGAAAGCGTGCATCAAAACGCATTATAATTAGTATGTATGCGAAACAATTAATTGTTGTTAGTCACTGAAAAACTGTGTAATTTAATCACCAATGACAATAAGGGGCCATTTCATTGGAAATTAAACTGCATTCAAAATGCCATTAATATTACTATTTTAACTTGGTAGCTTAATTTGAACGCCCGATTAAGACTTTCAAGGCTCAAAGATTTTCACTTTAAAAGTTTATTATATAATGAATAGCGACTCACCGTTAAACAATAACCAAGACGATTCTATCCGATACTATTAAGTTCTGCAATTAATTTTTTTACACAATATAGGCTAAGCAAATATGTCGTAATTCTTAGTAGGCTTAGATGCTTTCAAACGGTTGGTCAGAGCTGAGAAAGACGGGCCATTGAGAATTTCAAACAAGTGATGTACGTTACTCACCTACCTTAAAAAATATCCCAATCCGCTTATAATAAAAAAAAGTTTATCGTTAATTAATAAGCTGGAGCTCATTCGATTGAAAATTGTAAAATCACCAACGATAACATTTAAAATTATCCGACAAGCTGTCCAGCAAACGCGGCGTTGTTTGAAAAATCTATGGAGCCTCAATGAATTTAACAAATTTTATTTGCACATTTAACATTCTACGTTCATTTTAATGCCCACAATAATCACGCACAAATCCAAAATATCATATACATTATTCAGCGAATAATCAATTAACATATGTAGCACAGCACAAGCTACCTACGCAATTACGTTTCGTAATAATGTTTAATATATTCTCTTTATCTTCTTCTTCTTCTTCTTCTTCTTCTTCTTCTTCTTCTGTTTCTTTATCCTTTTCTTTATCCTTTTCTTTCTATTAGTATGATGGTATAGAATCGTGCGTGTACGATGTCGTTAAGATTTTATGATTTTAAGATTTTGAGATTTTGAGATTTCTTCAAGTAAAGAAAATCGCAGCGACGCCGCGTTATTAATTTACAATAGAGATTGAAAGGAAGTTATAGTTAATGCACAGGAAGACAAAGCCCGAACATCGGGGGCTAGTTGGCCAACATTAAAGGGGCGCCTCCCGTCGGCCAAGGTCTTGGCTAAATGCGTAATACGCTTATCGAACTCTGCTACGCTCATTGAACTCTCCGCGCATCGATTATCGTGAATGGAGATGTGCGCCCATTGTCGAGCATCGCAACACCTCGCTCGATTTACCTAGTGCGTCACCTAGTGCGGTTACGATGGGACTAGCTCGTAAACGGTCCAGGCCCGTCGCCCACATCCATTAAGCGCGACATCGTAACCAAGCCCGTCCGGGGTGGCGTCCCCTGGGTCAGCCGCGCTCCCCCGTAACCCTCACCTGGCTCGATGAGGCTGAGCCTCGCGGGTGGCGCGTCCGTGTAGTTTTGGCGCGCGTGAAGTCGTGCCCCGCAGGTCCAGAGTCCCTCCTGCTCCTGAAGGGCGTGGGACAGCTTGACGCTACAGTCCCGGCCCTCGGCACCCGCTGGCCCGAACAGCTTCACCACGACGGTCGTGTTGGCAGTGCCCTCGGGACTCAGAGACCAGCGGCACTGCTCCACTCGGGCCGAGGTCACGCAGCGCAGACTCACCGTACCGCCCGACGATATCTGGATGTCCTGCGACAGCTCCGAGAAGCGCACCTCCTCTGTCGGCAGCAGACAGGTGCCACTTTAGCCGGGGCATACTCGGGGTTAAAGCGATCCTCTATTTGGAGAGATTTCGAGGCCCCCTTGCCTCGATGCTCGTGAGAAAGAGATGAGGATTGCTCGGGAAAAGAAGGGTGCGACGTGAGGTGAGCGAGGACGGGGGGGGGGGGGGGGGGGGGGGGTGGGGGGGGGGGGGGGGGGGGGGGAGAGGAGGAGGAGGAGACACCGCGGTGGAAATAGACGAGGAGGTCTTTTAACGATACGACCGAGGGAAATAATACCTGGTGGTGGTGTCTCCTCCTCGGCCGTTCAATTCAATCAACTCACCCTCCTCGTAGACGCTGAGCTTGATCTGGCCGCTGGTCATGAGAGCATTGACGCCGGCGAGATAGACCTGGCAGGTCCAGTGGCCCTGGTCCTCGAGCCTGAGCCTAGTGAGCTCGAGGCTGCAGTTACGGCCAAGATCTCCGTGGCCCGGGAACTCGCGCAGCCTCGTCGGCTCGGGGTCGGCCTCGTTGTCCAGTGGTTGCCACGTCCAGGTGCATCGCTCCACGCGGCCATTGGTGGCGCAGCGCAGCGTCGTGCCCGAGCCAACGGCCGCCGATGTACTCTCCGGCACCTCCGTAAAGTTGACCTTACCTAAGGGTCGCGTAGCGTAAGTCGCGCGGGCATCGTTTCCTCTTTCTTGCTTTCTTTTCTTACCCTCCGGCTCTTTTCATTTGCTTTTTAATGGATAATTATGATAATTATTCAATGAATAATCGGCGTGAAAGAGGCCATCGAGAGTATCGTGTACTCCGTGTACGTACTACGCGTCCTCTTTTGAAACTGAAAGTCGTCTTCCGGTGAGACGCCATACTTCTTACCGAATCGTGCACATTATCGTTTTCATCATTCTCAATTCATTGCTCGTTGACTCGCGATTTTGCAAATTTATTATATCAGTCGTTGAAAAGACCACGGTCCTTGCACAATTCACGCGCCTTCAATACACTTTCATTCGATACTTGGCATTAAAGTTGTAAAATTCTTGGTAATCAAATGTCATTGACAAGGTTAGGAAATTCTCTGCGTTAAAATTGTGGCAGATATGATGTGCGATCTACAATCGAGTTTGAGTTTTCTAAAAGTCGAGGATCCTCGTAAGGATATACAGTAAAGCAGTCGGTGGATTGTTACGGCCGTGCAACTACAAACGCAATGAATTCGATTGGGATATGAGAGAAGCCGCGTCGTCCCGGTCGAGGCTCGAAGGACATACGAACCCGAGGGCAGAAGGGCTACGGTCGTCGAGGGCGCCTCGTGCAGTATGCCGTCGGCGGTGAGCTTGACGCCGCAAGTCCAAAGTCCCTCCTCCTCGTAGAGGATGTTCTTGAAGCGCACCGAGCAGTCGTGATCGGTCTCTTTGGCCGGGCTGAAGCGTCTCAGGAGGGTCGAGTTCTTGCTGGAGTTGTTGGGCCGCCAGGACCACTCGCACCCGTAGACGGGTTTGTTAACGAGGCAGCGGAGGAACACCGTCTCGCCCGCCGTTATCTGGATGTCCCGCGACAGCTGCACAAACTCCACTGGAACACACACAAACTCAATCTCATAAAACTTAGCGAACATTCCCGTAATCCCGTAGGTCATTACGAGAATTGAGCGAGGGCTGATTATTTTTATTAAGCATACAACGCTTCTACATTAATGTATACAACATTAACGACGTTTCATCTATTTGGGTAACATCGAGCGTTAATTTTACCAAAAAAAAAAAAAAAAAAAAAAAATCTAACCCAACGAACCAATGTTGGTTGAAATTGACTCTATACAACGCCCTTCAGCCCCATTAAAAAGTGAGCTTTTGAGCTTTTGAGCTTTTGAGCGACGAGAGAGCGCAGGCTACGTACCCTCGGAGATGAGCAGCTTGATCGGCCGGGCTTGGACGAAGGGCGTGCCCCCGTGGTGCCGGGCACCGCACGTCCAGATGCCCTCGTGCTCGGGCTTGACGGTCGATAAGCCGAGGTCGCAGGTCGGTCCCTCCGCGGGGAAACGACGCACCTCCGCGTCCCAGGATTGGGACTGGTTGAGCTGGCGCCAGGTCCATCGACACTCGTGCACCTGCACATTGGCACGGCAGGAGAGACGCGCGCCCGAGCCCGCGGGTGCCTCCACCGAATCCTCCCTGCCCAGGAAGCCGATACTGCTCGCTGAATAATTGAGAAACGCTTATCGAATGCTAATGCCGATGGACGCAGATTATTATTATTGTGATAATATCTCGCGTCTTCGATCGATGTCATTGGCGATCCAAGTTAGGTTGTAGTGGGTATGTAGGGCTCGTAGAGGGGTTCGACCACTTGGTCTTCCTCGCCTTGGGCGTTCGCGCGAATCTCGAATGTAACATAAGTCAAGTTGCCGTACGTTTCGATAATTGGCATTAACGTACGAAGAAATTTGCGATTCTCGAATGTTTAATCGATGTCGATGATTCGTTCTTTTGGTTATTTTCTTCGTTGACGGAGGGCCCTTGAAGACGTTCGGTGTTACATTTATAAAATGATATTTGAACGCTCGAGAGCGTTATTTTTGTGCCTCATTGCGTTACACTTACCTTGGCGTATCGCCTTTTCCCCGCAATTTTTCTTTAGTGAAAGATCGCGTTTTCTCCGACCTCGACAAACTTAGGTTTTCACTGCGTATTAATTACACGACTGTCTGTTAACGTCTGTTTAACGATATAAAAAATAAGAGTTGCCCTCGATGCTTCCAAGTGCATGAACATACGCGAGCAAAAACTACTACGTTAACTGCTTCATTCGGCCCTTTTTGCGTACTTTAAATTCGTCTTGATAAGCTAAATGACGGAAATGCTCTCTTAAGCACTTTTCCTCCGTATTTTTCCTTACATTTTATTATTATCGCGCTATAATTTACTGGTCGTTGCTTTTAAGGCTAGACGTTTATTTTGAGGACACATCCTCATATTTATCGGACACCTCGTGTTTTTTTTTTCTGTTTTTTTTTTTTTTTTCCTTTTTTTTTTCTTTTTGGCAAACGCTCAAATAAGTCAAGGCTCCAAATTAATTTAACGACTCAATCAAAGTCAATTTCTCTTTAACTGGCTTGGAGGCGAACATTCGCTCGTTACGAATAATACATTGATGATAATAATGATAAGAGTAATGATCGATAGTGACGATTTGTAAGAATAACGAAGAGCGCGGGATGTTAACGCGTATTTCGAAAAGTGCGACGCAATATTGTCTCTTTCGTTTGATAATTCCGCGAGGTCGAAAGCAACCATGCCAATCCACGCTAATTTATAAATACAATAATTCGTGTGTTGAGGATGTTACTCGGTGTGATCATACATACATACATACGTATATATATATTTTTGTGTGTGAAAATGAGCGAAAAATTTTTTGATTAATCGTTAAGATAATTTTATAAATATAATCGATTAGCACCAATGGAATCAATTGACCCGATCTGTTTCAATGTACGAGATATCGAAGCTTAATATATTCTTATGCATTTATATCGTTCGTTTGGTAAATCCGTATTTGTTATTATTATTTTTTCTTTTATAGTAATTATAATATATCTAAGGTAAAAATACGAGAATACGACTTTAAAGTAATTTATTGAGTGAGTGGTCGTATAAAACATAGATTATTACATGTCGTGATTAATCGATTATCTCAAAATCATCGGAAGCCAGATTTACATCACCGTACGCTAATTTTGTCTGCCCGTATAACGAAGAGGCGCAAGAAGAAGAATAAAGATTGAGAAAAATAGCTATGATAAGCGCACGGAAAAATAAGGAAAAAGAAAAAATGTCTCTCGATGTTGCGCATTTCATCAAGACGCAATCGACGATCGTCCCTTCGACATCTCTCAGTAACCGCTTGATCATCAATGTCGAACCATCGACAAACAATAAAACAAAAAACAAAACAAAAAAAAAAAAAGCAAAAAAAAAAAAGCAAACAAAGTACAGACCTGCGTCGACGTGGACGATGCTGAGTTTGGCCGGACTCGTGCTCGTGAAAGTCTCTTCGTCAGATCTCCGGGCGGCGCAGCTCCAGTAGCCGGTCTGCTCGTATCGGGTACTGGCGAAACGCACCGAGCAGTCGTTGCTCGTACTGCCGAAGGCCGGGAAGGTGCGCACCGCAAGGGACGGACCCGTCGGCGTCGTCGTCGTCGTCGTCGTCGTCGTCGTCGTCGTCGCATTAAGCGCCGTAATCGTCCTCATTGTCGACGTCGTCGTCGTCATCGTCGTCGTTGTCGTAGTCCTCGTCGCCGTCGCCGCAGCATCCACCAATTCATTCGCTGCGAACCATCAGATTCATGAGGAACGAGGAAATGGACCGCGTCATTGATTAAACATATTTATGCGCCCATTTCCATTATTTAAGCTTCATGTTCCAAGGAGAGTCGAATGCTTTTTGTCCATTTAGTTTATCGAACAATGTCACTACGTCCAATGATAAGATAATTGCGCCTGATATAGCACTTATTTGTCCCGATAATAATTCCGTCTTGCTCTGCATAAACGGTAAATGCATTATCGATTCCTCTGTCCTTTATGTAAACAAAATGTCCTTCTACACGAGGGAGGAGGTAGACTTGGTGATTGTCAACGATTTGGAACGCCTCGAAGCCGGGCCCGTACCCTAAGGGACAATTATATTTATCGCGTGGGTCGCCGTTGGAAATTGTCTCTGCCGGCGATTTGACGATTAAAAAAGAAGCAAGAAAGAAAAAAAGACTCCGGATACAAGCAAGGTCGGGAAAGCGGTCGCGCGGGTCTGCTCCCGGAGGAATGAGAGTCCAAGTGGAGCATCGGCACGAAGAGACGGCGGCGAGTGGTGAAATCGGGAGGCGCGCGCCCGCACCGAATGCCAAGTAGAGAAAAGTCGGGAAAGGCTACTGGCAGAAGAGGCGAGCAAGCGGGCTTCGGGCCTTTCATGTCTGGAATGCATAGGAGGTAGGCGTCGTTTATTAAACTAAACGGAGTATTTGGATGATTAGTGGCGAAATTTTTGGTGAGTTCGGGTACGAGGATTATGCCTTGGCTCGCGGAATCTTTTTAAGCGCCCGTGCGAAACGGGAAATCTCGACAATCTCGAGCTGTTATTGTTAATGGTCTGGGGCTTTGGGGAGACAGTGGTGGCAAGATTTTTTTTTTTTTTTTTTTTTTTTTTTTTTAAAGGGAAGAAGTAATGGCAGAAGATTTTAAGCCTGTGGTACAATTATCGCGTAAGCATCGATTCTACAATATCGTAATATATCGTAATATACGTCGTTACGTAAATCGCTTCTTTTTTTTTTCTTTTTCTTTTTTTTTTCTTTCTTTTTGTTTAAAGCTTGTACCGCTCTATCGTTGAATCATTCGATTTAAAATGCATAACAAGGAAAAAATATGTTTTATAATCTTGGTTAAGTGTTTCTTGAGAATCGAGTTATACAATTTGATGAAAGAATTGCAAAAAAAAAAAAAAAAAAATGGAAAAATTAGAAATTGTCTCATAAGACCGTGGGCCTTTTTTAATTGACACGGCGCATTTTACGTTGAGTTTTGCATTCTCTTTTTACCCAAAGAAGAAAAAAAGCCGATAAATATTTACAATACAGCTGTTAATAATTCGTCAATTCGTCAATTCGTCATTGCGGCAGCGTGATATAATTTACTTACTGTTTGTAATGACATTATGCTTGGGGCGGGAGGAGGGTCTGGGGGTCGATAAGATATGGGCCGAAAGGATTTTTAAAATAGATTTTTAAAATGCACGACGACGATGAAAGAAGCAAACTTACGTTCGACTATTCTCACAATTTCTCTTCATAGCTTCACAATGCACTGCGAAGTTACGTATTACGAACGAATCGAAGCCAATGTGCATATTTTCATAAGGGAATATTGGTAAATGTGTTAACAATTCTTTGCGCGTAATTTGTATTTAATCGTAAGCTGATAAATGTCGATAGAAGAAGCACTAAAAGTCCATCGCATCTACATCAAGTAGACGGCTTTGTCTTTGTCGTGGCCCGAACGTTCATCACACAGAGGTCCGTCGGTTCGAGTCATTTTTATTGTTTCGCGTTGTAATTCATAAGAAAAAATTATGAGACGCGCAGGCTTTTTGAAATTACTTATTGTCAACGAGCGAGTGTAAATTATCCCTTAAAGACCATTATCATGGCTGGAACTTTTGTCATTGCGTAGGAGCGGATGCTCTTACGAATTGCCTTTACACTCACCACACCCGGGGCCACCTTCGTATTAGCAATTTGGCCGTCAATCAATCCAATTCTTCTCTTCTACCGTCGTAAGTTAATGTAGTGTAGTGCCGCGGACTCGCGATGATAATCGATGCAAATCAAATCAACTATAATCCCCCAATGAATTAACGAAAGACAACAGTCGATGAAGTTACGAGACCATCCTCCCCCTCTTACTCCCATAATCCATTCCAATTTAGACTCTAGTATCATAATCCCAAAGTACTCACCGTTGGCGTGGATCTGGGAGAGGCTGTCGTCGGTATTAGGCAGAGGTAGGTGGGTGGGAGGCAGGGGCTGCCAGGACCATCGACACTCAGCGACGGGCTCGGCGGTCTTGCAGACGAGGAGGACCGAGGCGCCGAGTTCCGTGTCCGTGTGATGGGGCGCCTCGGAGAATCCGAGGATCGACGGCCTTGGTTGGGGAGGCGGTGCCGGCTCCTCCGGCTCGATCTCCGTCATCGGGTTTCCGGCTGCCGCAGCTGCTACTATTTCTGCTTCCACTTCGGTTGCTGTGGCCGCTGGTGCTGGTGGCGGTAGCTCCGTCGGCTCATCCCCGAGCGGCACGCCTGCGCACGGAGCTTAAAGTTAGGTAAAAGTTCATCCATCGTGTGGATGCGAATCGTCGGTGTGGAGACGGAGAAGAACCCGCTTGGAGGATCATGACAGTAGAGTTTGCGAGTAACCAACGAATCGGGCTCGTTCGCGAATAATCGGGGATGTTGGGCGCGCGTGTCGAGGGGTCCGGTCGCAGGGGCGATCGACCGGTATCGAGCGACAGCTCGTCGGTGCGCGCGCTCGTGCGTATGTGGGACAGGAGACAGGAAGTCTCCTTACGCGAAGCATCACGTACGCGATCGCCTTGCGGTGCGCGTCACCCACGTTGCTTTCTACGTGCCCCGTAAGCCCGCGGAGCTTTCGGCCGACGATTTCGATTTCGGGTTTGGTGGGAGATGGTGGCGGGGGTACCGATGGACGGACGGAGGTCGACGAACGAGTTGCCCCGGACATTATCCACGGTGTTAGACTGCTTGCATCGTTGATAGAGGGAGCATCCATTGCTTTCTAAAGCCAGTATTGTGTCCTATGGTATGCGATGCGCCGAGTAGCGAAATGTCCCGGTTGGTCAATTGGCAGTCGGGAGGTCGGTTGTCGTTTGCCAGCTGGACAGCCCGTTTATTTCCCAATGCCAGGTAGTTTTATAGTATTTAAGATAACGTCGAGGTTAGGTTGTTAGTCGTGCGATCCCTGTACTTTTAATAGTTCTACCATTGAGGTGATTGGAGATGTTGTTATTATTGTACAAAAAAAAAAACAAAAAACAAAAAAAAAACAAAAAAAAAATATATATATATATATATATATATATGTATATATAAATATGTATGATTGACATTATTATGGCTGACATTGTCAATCGCGCTTTCTTTAAGCTTTCCTTTGCCATTCGTTCGCTATAATTTATTTTCAGCTACTCGCGCAACCCTTCAGTCATTGCGTGCACCATTTGCAAAGTGCAGTACGTATAATTTCATTTTCAAGAAGCTAGTTGTTTTCGTATGGTTCAGGCAGTGCTTGTATTTCAAGGTGAAAAATAGTAGCGACGGTATTTAATAATAATAATATGGTATATTTATACGAATACGAGAATTTGGAGTAATGTAATTACACGATTGAGAAAGCAGGCGTTTCATTCGTTAATATTTTCAAATGCTACGATGAATGTGCATTGATTATCCGTAATATCCTTATATCCTTATATCCTTGTATTAAAATGGCATAAAAATTGGAAAAAATATGTGAAAGAAAATTTTTAATAATTCTGAACTTTGAAAATCTTTATTTTATAAACGTAAGTCGATATTTGTGTTTCGGCAGAGTGCAATTAGCTGTGTAGGAATATTATATTTTACGAAATCGGTAAACATCGTTATCGATTTGTCACAGGATTAAATTCACACGAATGCTGCACCTTTTTTAATATTTTCCTTCCGAAGCCGAACACTTAAAGTACAATTTACAGTTTGTAATCTAGAGAACTTTTAACGAGATATAATAAGGCAATGAAATTAAAAGCCGCATTCTTAATTTATCCGCAATTTTGTAAATTTTAAAAGATCGAATGCAATGAGAAGTCAATCAATGACGAAACACTACGTAAAATTGGCTTAAATTAAACAATATTCGCATGAAATAGCTCGCATTATGGATAATAACGGTTTATTTATTGTCTGCGCGATAAATAAGGAATACAAACGTAATTTAATCGCAAGTGCGCCGATAAAAGATGATTTTCAAAAAATCAATATCCCGATAATGTCTATAGGTTAGGAAGCAAAGAGCATTATAATGGCTTTAATATATTATTTAAGTTGACGTGCCGTTGAAAAAATCGTTCTCTGCTCGTACGTAGTCGCGAAATGGGCCAATAATTGCCAGGTCTTTTTGAAATACGACGCGGCTATTACATTCATACGAGCTTACTTCTCCCGTGTCATCGGCCCGACCGCTATGTACATCACTCGTCGGTAGTGGTCCTTGAATAAAGATTGATGCAAGGATACTTTAAAACAACTACACATCCTACGTATTATTGTTTTTCTTTTTTAATACTAAGCTTACGTATTCTAAATAATAATCGACACTGGAATTAATGCCTTCTTTCCACGGAACCTGAATGGCATTTCACGCGTCTTTACCTTTTTATTAATTTGATCAATGCATTTGAACTAAAGTTTATGAAAAATATTATTTCTAATGAGTGACAAACGTATTCGCTAAACATTTCCATTACAGTCAATCGATGTTCTTTGATTTCAGAGGTAAGGAAAAATTTCTGCATCATATATGATTGCATGACGATGAAAGCAATGTAACAGAGAGAGTTAGAGAGAGAGAGAGAGAGAGTTAGAGAGAGAGAGAGAGAGAGAGGTATTATTTGTTCGACAAGTATTTTGTATTGAATATATTAATTTAGATCTAAAATTGAACTCTAATATTCAATATTACAATGACGAATTTGATACATTGATCATTTTTAGATTTTTAGACCATACATTATCACGAATTTCCAACAAATATACAGTCTAAAGTAATTAGTCCTTTATATACTAGCGAAGCATGTCCAGCTATGAAAGATAAACTGCTGTAAATAGTCGATGTGACTATGAGTTACATTGATAAAGATATATTAAACTGGTATGGAAATAAGAAAATATCATGGTAATGTACATAGGCACACCGTGTAAAGAGAAAAAAAAAATTACCCATCTACAATTGAAAATAGAAATAAAATGCACAGTTATATGAATTAGTTCGATAAATTATATAGTTCTACCAGACCAAATAAAATCATTTTAATAAGAAGGTGATGAATTTAATTAATTTTTCATTAAAATGCCAGATTTATCAATAATTACATTGTTAATTATAGGAAAAAATTTAATAATCGTAAATGATTTATTTTACCCATTAATAACTTAATTGTATTGTATTGGTTGATAGATTATATTAGATATAAATTTGACATTCGTCATAAGTTTACACGTGAATGAGAGTAATTTATGGGAATCTTATTAACGTTCTCTGCCTTTATTCATTATATCGCCAACCATCGTGTAATTGGGCATGAAACCTCGCATCAAGAAATTTCGTTCGTAATTTTTTTTTGAAAATCTTAAGGATTGTTAAATATTTGTAAATTTGTTATTAAGTAGCTAGTAAAGTGAATTTTAAATAATCCCTGTTTAAGGATAAATGCGCTATAGCGATGAATTATTAAACAAAAATTATTTCAATAATTATTAACATAGTTTTGTAATATCAAGGGAATTATATGATTTTGAAAGAGATTCGCTTAAAATATGCGTTTATTGGAATTTAGCTTTCACTAAAGGTAAGCCTTTGAGGAAAAAAATAATTCTTCTTTGAGTGAAAGTAATTTATTTTAGTGCACCATAAATGATAATGAGCGCCTCTCTCTCTCTCTCTCTCTGTGCGCGCGCGCGCGCGCTCGCGCTTCTATGCGTCTGCATTGCGTCACCGAGGTTATATCGCAGTCATCGTTATTTATTCTATCGAAAGGTCATTTGGTCTCGATGCAACCAACACAAAATCATTAAATTACCAAATAGACAATGTATCAACTATTTATCCAAAAAAAAGTCATATCGTCAATTCAAATGAAATCAAAGCTATTAGACTTCGTTGGCTGGTCAATATAAGATTTGCCAAACAATGGTGGAGATATCATCGACAAAGTGCCTAGTACTCGGTCAAAAAAACAAACCAAAGAAAAAACATTCAGTCGACAATTGCCCGTATGAAATGAGCCGAACGTCGGGCTTATAATTATTTGGCCGTTGCATTAGCCAACGACGAACCTTCAAAATATCCGGACGACCGTATATTTGGAGGATCCCGTCAACAAGGTTCTTTGGCGCGCGAATCGCCCGACGAATGCCAATGAGGACTCGCGAAAAAGGTCAGCCACCGAGCAATCGTTGAGTATAGTGTAAGAGGCGAGAAAAAGGAGACGGCCGTGCATCTTGGCTTTTCCGCGTCGTTACGCGAATAAAGAAAACGCGCGGAACGAGGGCGGCCCTGATGGGGTTGTGTTGGGTCCCGATGCCCATGCGACCAATTTTAAGGGACGAGGTGAACCCGAATACGGGGCCTAATCATGTTATTATGGGATCGATTTTTCCATGGCTCCGTATCGAGTGTCCTCGGTGTTGGTAAAATTTTATATTTGACGCGTGGCGGTACGAGAGACTTGGAAGGCCAATACATTCTTATTTGTGAGCATGAAAATTGCATTTTCCAATGTTCTCAGCATTGTCTATGATAGATATACCGATATAACGATATACCCTTCGTTGAAATTTGCCAAAATGTACTTTCTACGCTAGCACAGTTAATTATTAATCCGCGATGAATTAACTGCGTAGTGAGAAAAATAACTTGAAAATGCCGTATATAAATGACGTAAACGCTCTTTTATCCCATTTTATCTAATATGAATAAATAATAAAAATCCTGTGATTAGAGTTTTGACTAAGCACGAATGCATAGCTTACATTGAATTATAATAAAAAAAATAGTAAAAAGTTGTAAGAGGGTTAAAAGCTGCAATTGTTACAGCAGAAGCAATTATATATGAAAGGAAATCATGTGAGAATAATGCGAAATCGAAATAGCAATCGGAATAATTCATCATTGATACGCTTCTAATTATTATGTAGGCAAGTATCGCTTATGGATAAAATAAAAATTTCACACTAGAGTATTATAAATATTATAGTATCATCAATATATATATATATATATATATAACAAAAGAAAGAAAGAAAAAAAACAAAACGAAAGTATTCTCAAAATAACGAGTTAATCGTAAACAATTATATTTTATTATCAATAAATATAATGATAATAATCAAAATTCATGTAAATAATAAGTTAAAAAAAAAAATACGAATATAGTTGGCAGATAAATAGCTTAAAATCAATTGTGTTTTAATAGTTAATAGAGAAATTTTTAAATGAAAAGAATTCTTCGGTAGATGAAATATTTCTTCTTTCTTTGGTTTTATACGGTATTGTTGGAATAAACATTGTAGCTGCAATAATATCTATATTATAATTATGCCAATGTTATAGGTTTCTCTTTAAACGTCAATCAAACGGGCTTACGCTACTGTTTCTGAAGTAGTTTTAGACAAAAAAGAAAAAAAAAAGAAAACAAAAAAAAAAAGAAGAAAAAAAGAGAAGAAAAAAAGAGAAAAAAAAGACTACAATTACAATATACGACTTTATACTCTACAATGTAATCCAGATTACATAGATACTTGTGTTTTATGACAGTTTTGCGAATTTCAACTACCTATGAATCGATTATTCATATCGCAAAGATTGATGATTTCATTTGTGAAAACTGCCGCATCATCCATTGTCCTTAGAAATATGATAGGATGAGTGTCAAGGCCAGATAAGTTAAATACTTAGTAATGATTTCTCAATTATTCCTGCT
>NW_011948416.1:9450893-9482937 GCF_000503995.2 Ceratosolen solmsi marchali | reverse complement strand
TATCATTTTTCTTTTAATTTTCGTTATTTGATAATGCTAATGATAATAAATATCGAATAAATATCATGAAATGACGAGTAGAATCTTTTTCTATACAATTTACCCAGTAGATATGCTTTTTTTTTCTTAAATATTTCATTATCATGAAACGTTGGTATAGTATTACACGCACACAAATAATACATACATTGGAGCAATTCATATAGTGCTTGTTAAAAAAAAAAAAAAAAATTTTGCACTATAAAACTTTATTGCTAATGTTCTGTATATAATGTAAAAGACATAAATTCTCATAAAATATTAAACAATTTATGTAAATACTTTGTATTTATTTTATCATTGAGTATGATAATTAATTTTGAAACAATGTTTCAAATTCTTCAAATTTCATAACAATGAAACAAATATTTAAATTTGAAACAAACAAAAATTTATAAGTTGCATCGGCTTAAACAAACGCCCAAGATTACTCAAAATTACATAGAATGAAAAAAAACTTAAAGTTAACATGATAAATATTACATAAATTTGAAAAATCTCAACCCGCATAAGAAAGAAGGACAAAAGCAAGCAGAAATAAATATTTATTACCACGATTTAATAATTATTGCGTTGTAAAACGAATTGTTATGCTCGTATGGCTTATATCTAGTTATACAAATTGCCATTGAAGAGGTGACATTTTATTAATATGTGCTTGTGAGTTCATGAATGTACAATAATGATGCATCTTTGTAATATTATTTAAAAATGAAATTTAATTCGGCCGAGATTTTTTTTTTTTTTTTTTTTTTTTTTTTCTATCAAGTTGGAATAACTAAATAATTATTAGGTAGCATATAGTTTGTCCGAACATTGTCGGTGTGATTTATACATTAAGACTTTTACATGTTGATGATTTATTGTGCATATATATAAAGAAAATTTTACACCAATTGTTATAATATTTTATGAGAATAAAGTAGTCATACGTTAAATATAAAATAATGCACTGCATAAAATGTACCGAAGATTTTTATAAAATTATATTACATATTTTTTTTCATATATTATCTGACAATAATAAATAAATAATCTATCAATGAACATTTATAATATTCAAAATTATTTAACGATATAAATAAATGAATAATTTATCCGATTGTAATAGTTTCTTGGATAATAATTATAAATAGTCAAGCATTTTATTGATTTATTGAAAAAATGTAAGAAATTTTGTAGCAACTGATATAATAATTACATGTACGATTATATAAGAAATTGAAGGTACGTGTGAGACGTTTCGATAGGGACACGATCGATGTAATTGATTGAATATTACCGTTGACATAATTTCAATCGCTAAATGCAAATTAATTATTAATAATGCTTGTAATATTTATACATACTAATATTATACAAATATTACCATAAGTTTATAAATTTTGTTAACACAATTAATTATTCGCCATCTTTTATCTTTTCTTGTTTTTATTTTCATTAATTACACGAAAATCAAGTGAATCTTTTCAATGCATGTGCTGGCATTTTATTCTCTATCTATCATAATTTTCTTAATAATTGTCATTAAAATGTTGGAAAATTGATGCATTGACATTGTTAAGAAGAAGTAAAATAATATTTTATTTACAAGCACAGTAAATAAATAATTTACTTCCATGTGCTTGAGTAAATCATCCTATAATAATATTAAAAAGACTGGAAAATTTACAATTATCGTGTTAATTAAATTTATTAACCTAATGTAAATTAATATTAACTTGACTACTATCTTGTAAAATAAAGGAATAGTTAAATTATTAAAATTCGTTAAAATATTAAGGGTCAAAATGATTATTTCGCAATTTAATGAGCTACAGCTAGATACATAAATTAAGTATATATTTTTAAATTTTATATATTATATAGAGGGAGGGGGGAGGGTAGGGTACGGGGGCAGAGTAAAAGTTTTCATGTTCATTAGTTTGATTTCTTTTCCTTTATAAGAGTTACATTATTTTAATTTGTGATAAAATGTCGACGAGTTCCAGCCCCCCCCCCCCTAAATATGAGTTATAATTAACATGCTCATAATTAGATAAGAAATTGTAAAAGTTGTAAATTTAAAGAGCCTCGTGAACTTGATGTATCAGATTTTTAATGAAATTTTCATTTCCATGCTCCTAATCTAAATATTTGATTATCATTTTACACATACAATCTCGCTTTCAAGTATAGATAATCGACACTTTCGATGTTAATCATCAAGTAAGTATAATAGGATGTCATAATATGAATAATGAAATATGCTTTCGACATTATTATATTCCACTTGGAGAAAAATGAGTATAAATACATGATAAGATATTAAATGCGTGCAAAATGTATATCACTGACAGAAAAAAGGATCGGGAAAATGCAAATAAGGAACTCCATTTACATTTTAATAACTTCAATGTATATATATATATATATGTATATATATATATATCAATTGCATCATTCTTCGAATTCCATCATTTAAGCTCTTTCACACATGCATTCGAGCTTTAAGAGACATTAAGAGACTTTAAGAGACAACAATCAATAAATAAATCAAAAAATCAAAAAATCAAAAAAATCAACAAAAAGAAAAGGAGAGGAGGGAGAGCGAGATAACCGTGTACGACATCCTCGGCCACTAAAGCACCATTACTCCATCGTCAAAGGCGAAGGTGAAAAAACGATGGTTCTTCGAGAAAAAAACCAGGCAGTCTATACGTAACGTCGCGATGATGACGTATGGAGGTGAGGAGGCGCGAATTCCTGGATATTATCATAATCGGAATGCATTACGGGCGGTATACGTTGAGTTTAACCACCCTTGGCGCGACTTAACGCCGGTGAAAAACCTGTTCGATAGCGGCATGCCAGAGGCAAATGGTACTCCATTTGCGAGGAGGAGATAAAGAGAAGGGAGGACCGAAATTCCGTTAATCACGCCCTCGATTAACATTCCACACGCGGGCCGATCGAGATCGAGCGGATTTCGTTGCGATATAGCGGGGGCGGTGGGACGGGTGAGAGCGGCTGGCGACAGAGAGAGAGAGAGAGAGAGAGAGAGAGAGAATGAGTGAGTGAGCGAGCGAGCGAGGGGAAGGGGGACGATGAGAGGGTGATGGGGGCAATGACGGTGGATGATGGGGGGGGGGGGGAGGGGGTGTGGGGGGGGGGGGAGGGTATATGTGTATATGCATTACAGTTTCAATTAATAAATATATATTTTGTGTTATAAAGCTATTGATGCTTGCATTTTATTCGTGTGACTAGAAAGTTTGAAAAGTTAGAATAATTATTCGCATACTTTTAATCTTATTATGGCGTTTGGATTAACAATGCGTTACAGAGATTGGGGGGGGGGGGGGGGGGGGGGGGAGGAGAGGATGTAGAGGCTCGACCGGTGGATGGTAAATATATGAGATTCTTCTCTCTTCCTTTGCTTGCTTATTTTATTTTTCCCTTCTTTATTTCTTCTTTGCGCGAGCGGACGGTGCACCTTCGCAGAAATAAAAGGCATTGTTTACGCTTTGTAAGAAACAAGGGGATTCGAGGGAGGCAGCGAATATTTTGATCGGCAAGGAATGCGATTGGAATTTTTTACGTTGGTCTTCTTCACCTTTTTGCCCTTCCTTTTTCACTTTAATTTCAATGAGGGCTTGGTGCAATACCGTATATAGGGACACCTGAAATTCTTTGCCGATGATCGAAGGATGGATTTACTCGGATTCCTTTTTTATTTATCATTTTACGTTTTTCAATGTGTGGCCTACGAGCAAGTTTTAATTATAGGTTTGGATCAATATTTTTCAGCGCCATCAAAATATCGTGAATTTCGGAATTAACGTAATAATTGTTATAAGCGTATATACCTCTCCCTATTAACGATTTAATCCATCCAATTACCAAGTTATTTAGAAAATGAGCTTATTTATTTCTGAATCTTACGTCTTATTTATTACTCGTTGATAATTTCATATCTATTTATAGAATTGCACCTACCTTTAACGGAGAGTGTTTATTTTGAAATTTCTTAATCAAGTGATTGATAAAGGAAGGTAATAAAATGTGTATTACATTTCTTGTATGAAAACAGTAATTATTTCTAAAAACGTATCCCGTAATGAATCATGCAATTTTTTTATCGTGTAAGTAATATGTTGGTAAGTTTGGTTAAAAAGTTAAAAATTAGCCTTAATTTACAAATGTCTTTATTGTGTCATGAAATGACATCGAAAGTGGGTCAGATTTGACAAACCGACGTTTTTTTTCTTCATCAATTTTTTAAATCTGATATTTTTAATTTTAGAATTAAACGGACCTTAATCATACAACCCATGATTCTCTATTATTGTTCACTCTTATGACTATTCGATATTTTTTACTTCGAACCAATCATCAATCGTCAATTGATCAATTATACATCCATCAATTATTATTCACACGTAGCATACTATCACTTTTTAATCAAATTTACAGGGATTCGATATATACCTTCTACTTAATTAAATAAAAGTACCTTAAGAACGGAACAAAATAACAAAAAATTCAATGATTCAGTGATGTTAATACCGATCAAATTAAATTGCAAATAAATAGGAAAACAGTGGAAGAGGACGACAAAGATAACGAAGCCAAAGAAGAGAAGAACGAAGGTGAAGATAAATTTATAGCAACTCCTATAATTTTGTAGGAGAAATTAATTCCTTCCCCGTGTGATCGTTAAATGCCCCACAAAAAAAAAAAAAAAAAAAAAAAAAAAAAAAAAACTAATGAAAAGATAATGAGGGGCGAGTGCGTAAGAAATCAAGGGCAAAGACAATATTCGGGCACGACGAGAGCGCGAAACTTCAGTTCCGCTTTAATCTCGTTTTTGGCGCTGTCGCTCTTAGAAAATCCCGACGAAACGCTTTCGGATTAAAAGCTACACTCGTAGATATGAGGTGGCATTGAATTTCCCGGTGCCGGAACGACGCATGTGTCCCCCGGCTGTTTTCGCCTTTGGGAATGGAAAGTACGACGGGACGGGACGGGACGGGGGAGTCGGGAATAATCCCGCGGTGTTATCCGATTTCTAGTTGGAATTTCTTAGAGTGGACATTTTCACTTTGGGCCGAGCGAGAGCTGATTGGATGGTTGGTATGCGATCGGTATACAAGTGTCGGCAATATTAGTTTTCCAAAGTTTTGAAAAGCCCGTTACGTCCTATTACCGGGATTACGAAAGCCCCCTAATCGTTTGCTTATCAAACTTTTCATTTTTTACTTGTTGTGTTGGATTTTGTATTTCTCGATGGGCGGCTCAACTTTAATGATCAACAAATTTGGGCTTCCGTAACAGTTGCGGAATGACAAAACGAATGAAAATTATTCGTATCCCCAGCTATTGTCTCGAATTAATAATTTAAATGGCGAATTAAATGCCCGAGTGTTTGCCTCGTTCTAGTATTGGAGTGGTAACATTTGATTTGTCAATTATAATTATCTGCCATTATGAAGAGTCGTTCGTTCCATTTAAATTTAAAGAAACCGGCGAAGCTGGATTTTTCGAGCACTGATAACTTTTATAAAAACTTGAAATATTTTTTTTATGTAATCGGACAACTTTACGCGTCCTTCGCTCTTGTATCCCAATGCCCCTATAATTTGGTTATTTAAGTTATTTTGCAAGTAATGCTCGATGAAAAAAAAAAATAAAATAATAATAAATTGCAAATGATTTTGTACTTTGAACTCGCATTTGTAATCTGTATTACGCAATATTATGCAAGACTTATTATGCATTTTTGGTTAAGTACATTCGAGTTTTTCCATCACAATAGATTCTCACTACTTTATCCAATATTATATATAAACATTATATTAAACTTTTCATTATCGAATCTCATAGCAATATATTTATGTAACATTATTCCTATTCCATTTAAATGGAATTTCCAAACAAATGCCCAAGCATTAAAATGAATAATTTTATTAAAAATTAATTAGCATCGCATCGATATTTAAAATGAATAATTTTTATATTTATATTGACGTGTTTGAATGTTGCGGATAATTTGCATTAATGTCGAGAATTGAAATTTTTGATATTATTTTTATTTTCTTCGCAATCAGTCGAACCTACAATTACGACATTTTATATTACATCGAGAGAGGAAACAGAAAAACAGAAAAAAAAAGAGAAAAACAATGAGAAACAAAATTAATTTTATCTAGCAAGAGAGGAGAGCGTGAGAATTGTATAGGAGAATTCAGTAATTTCGGTTCTTTAAAATCAATGTACAACACATATTCTTACATTAATTCATTATTACCATTAGATTATTCAAAACCCTTATCGGCATTATGATATTAAGAGTGACGACATTAATGTTTATTATTCCTATTAATTAATCGATAAAAAAAAAATGAAGTAATATTAATAGTTTGAAAAGCATATATTATTATGTGATTATTTCGAAATCGTGAATTCCTTGAGTCTTAAAAACTTGATAAATGGCAATGAAAATATATTATGCTCGATATATTGGATAATGTATGAAACGAAATACTAATATGAAAATTCACGTTCGTATATTCATAGTCAATTCGTCGTTAAATTTATTCGTATTATTAATGTTAATGGACGTAAGACGGAGGCAATAATAAGTATGCCCAGTCGTATTAACACTCAATGAATAATCGATAGTGATGGTAAAATAATAAATCATTGGCAATCATTATAATCGTATATATAATAATTTGATAAAAAGGCAACAAAATAAGATCCTTCTTAGATCCTTCTTAATCCGTTTAATTAATGGGTTGTTGCTCCTGCAATACCAACACTTTACAATGTGCAAGCAAAATAGCGAAGTGCAATATATCGTTCAACTCTCCAATTCTATTCGCAAGGCTGCAAAAGTCTCCATGACCCGATCATCCGATCATCTTTTCCTCGCAAACCTTCCACTCAGACCCTTCTTCTCGAGGATTAAATAACAAATTAAAACGGTCGCGCTACTGCTCGCGCATTTTAAAACGCGGTAAGGTCACGACGCAATTGATTACGCTCTGCAAATTATCGAAATGCCACTTTAACCGTTCGTTAACATTTAAATAATGTCAACATTTATTTGATCTTCCTCCCCACATTTCCCTGCACTTACAGCATCACCATTTCCATTTATATCTCACCCTCTTACATATTCTATCTGCCCCTCCACTCTCCCTGTCTTATTTATTAATTATCCATACAATTATTCTTCTTCTTCATAATTTTTTCATTCCTTATTTTAATGGTAAAGCTTAATGTCGTTATAAACTATCGTATTTTACTACAATTTATCACTTGCATCCATTGATTTTCATAGATTTTACATAAATAATTCTTATTTTTAATAATTGTATGCTTAATCGTTTATTAAGCAATGCATAGACGACGAAAATTTTCGTATATACCTTGTATCGACTTACGCGTATCAATTTTCTGAGTAATTGTAGAATATTGATTACTTCAAGTGTATTTTTATTGCACGCGTAGATACATTCGTAACGCCAAACTCTTTAACATTAAACTACTTGTTTTTGTCATATATTATATAATATTTTGCCACAATTAAATGAAAACTTTAATTATAAATCACCTTATTTATTTTTTTTTAAAAAAAAAAAAAAAAAAAAAAAAAAAAAAAAGATAATAATTTGAAAATAAACAATTCAAATCAATTAATACTTAAAACAAACAATATCTTTCGTTTGCATTGACATAATTTCTAAAAATATACGTAGCTGTGCGTTGTTTAATAACGAATATTTAAATTTCTCAAAGACTCATGCAATTATTCCAGCTATTTACTTGAGAAAAGTCTTTTCCGATCTATAATTAAAATAACATCGATTTCAAAGTTAAACATAATTTAATAATATTATTAACGTACAAATGAGTTTAATAAAAAAATAAATAAATAAATAAAATAAAATAAAATAAAATAAAATAAATAATAATAATAATAATATCACCTTCACCTTTCACGAAGGGCACACTATCTTTTAAAACAAGCCAAACGGTTATTTTTATAATATTTTAAAGGTAATTTGAATATTTAAATTGCACGCATACGTGAGCGCATGCTTATTATGATGCATTTTAAATATGATAAATATCTGTCTTAACTAATGCTAAACTAATGCTAACGATGCTAAACTACAGAAAGCTAAGTTGGATTATTCCAACGCTTTCTAAGCTAATTTCTGACCTAATAATTCAGAAATATGAATGACTTCATAAATGAAAGCATAAAGATTGCATACTATTAACATACATAGAAGTTTAAGTAAGCGCTAACTACTTTATTAAAGAATAAAAGTTAATTCAAGCTACACAAAAATATACAATCTATCTGTTATTTATAAAAAATATTCGTGAAAATTCTACGAATTAATCATGTAAATTGATTAAGTGTGCGTTGCATTTCAAAGAAAGTAAGCGTAAATGTAAATTACTCAATTTTAGAAGAAATTGTAGCAATAAAATAAGACTGCAAAACTTGAGGATTTTTGATACCAATGGTGAAAATACGAATTATCCTATAAAAATTACTAGAAAGCAAAAAACGATAATTGTCTACGGTTTATCGTTGTCCGATGTTAGACGAGAAAAGGACGAAAAAAGAAATTTCTTATATCTCCTCCACACAACGCCAAAGAAGACTAATTTCACCTCTCAATTCCCAGCATCTTTTCAGGCATCGCACATTCTTATCTGAAATACCAGTGAATACACATAAGCCCGCAAAAATAAATAGTTATAACGTCCCCCCGAAAGCGTCACGAGCGATGAATAAAAACAAAATAAATAAGAAAAAAGAAGCGAAGAAAACGGCAGAAAAAAAGTAGAAGAAGAGGAGGAAGACGAAGACGAAGACGAAGACGAAGACGAAGACGAAGAAGAAGAAGAAGAAGAAGAAGAAGAAGAATAAGAATAAGAACAAGAAGCATAAGATGAAGAAGAAGAAGAAGAAGGAGCGAATCGGCATTTATCGAGCATCATCGTTCACTCGTAAAAAAATTCGATCATGGGCTCAGGTCAACGGCATCCGAGGCTGGGGGACACAACGCAAAATAAAAACGAGACAATCGAAGATATGCCGGGAATTCGCTCAGAAATGCCACCTCGCAAAAGAAGACGAACAACTAACGCCGAAGAAACAGAGAAGGCGGGAAGAGACGAGAGGAGGGGGAGGCTCGAGGTCCAAATCTCTGGGAGAACCGGAAGCGACGGGGACTCCGTCTCTTTATTCCTTTTCGTGATTTTCGCAGTTGTAAACGTACACTCACGCCGGACTCGTCGATTAGGGGTGAAATCACGATATATTACGACTTTTTGGCTTGGAGACTGAGATTTTCACGTTATAATTTGCGCCTCTGGATCTTGATCGATCCCTTATTTACATCGTGATTACGTTTTTACGTAGACGAACTCGCGAAATTAGCACCGATTGCGCGATTTTCATAACCAAGAGATTGCAAGCAGACGTTCCTAGAATAAGACCTACAATTCTTTCACTCACTCTCTCTCTCTCTCTCTCTTGCTCTATCACTACGACATTGCAGATTAAATCGTATTAAAGAAGAACGTGTATGGTGCAATTTTTTCTTTTTTATAGGTTAAATAGTTATTTATATGTATTCTACTTAACAGATTCTAATCGAATTATGTAGCTTACATTGTGAATTCTAAATACAATTTATTTATTTATCTTGTGGATAAGTAATTTGCAATATATTAGTTTACATATTATACGTACTAATTACAATCTATAGACTACATTATATTTATTTATTTTAAACGTTTACTTTTTCATTCTTCTACTGCAAACACTAACCAGTATATATATGCGCGCGTGTGTGTATAAATCCATAAATTTTTTCATTATTATATATAATTTAATATACATAAACTAATAAATAAACACATGGATTTGTGTATTAGAAATTAATGGCTCAAATAATAATTTTGCATAATAGAAATATATATAGAGCATAAAAATTATGTTCGTTTAAGCGATTAAAATGCAGACTATTAATTTCGTGACTTTAGTAAATCTTTATAAAATAATCAAGTATAAATTTTTAAGAACGCTCATTCGTGCATATAACTTTACTTTTATATTTTTTTTATAAAATAAATCATATGGATAATTTAAAAAAAAATAGTACTCCGATACAATAAAACTATTATCTATGTGTTAAATTGCGCTAATTGTATTGAAAAAAATGAATTATGATAAATTTTGCCATTCATTACTCATTTTTTAGTAAAAAAAAAAAACAAAAACAAAAAAAAATAAAGAAAATGAAAACAAGAAAATATCATAAATAATAAATAATAAATTATATATTTATTATAACGTTGGCCGTTATTTGTATCGTAACATAAAAGTGCATCAAAGTACATTTTACTAATTAATCGAAACTATTGTTTTAATTAAATTAAGTTAATTTTTATATTAATAATCTAATTAAATCATTGTGAAGCAGCACACATCTACGTATAACTGATGGAAATAAAATATTTTTCATCTATCATTTTAAGCATTAATATTTTAAATCTTACAATTCAGTACTCTAATTAGAGAGTACTAGACAATATTTTAATTTTTTTAACTTATTTTTCAACTTAATTTTATTTTATATTCTATTAGAGGCACAGTCGCGTATCTGTTTGTACGCGTGTAATTGAATTCTCCAAGAATCGTTTACAGCCTTATACAATTATTGCAAATTAAGCACAATTCTATTTGACATAATGGCATTTATCCATGTTAAATTAAATTCATCCAAACATTGCCACCCAAGTAAAGAAACACGACCGCAATTACTATTTTTCTTAACAACCGCATCCACAATTTCAGTAATTAAAATATAATTTCAACGCGAGCAGCAACGTTTGTTCAAGTGATTTTTAGGCGCTTACGTTCCGTCTGACACGTACGATAATGCATAAAAGCGCCAGAAATGCAGGGCGCCGAAGACGTGCCGCATTCAATGAAAACAATACCACCGGAAGGCGTATGTATACTGATTTACGTGGCACAAGTGTATGGAATTTTTGTTCTATAAGTCGGTTGGTTCACTTTCAAATTGATGAAAAGAGTCAATGATCGGGAACTGAGCTCCTTAATATGGATAGAAGAAAGCGTGGGTGTCCTGAAATTGGCTGTTACATTAATTATTATTTTGTTTTCTTTTGTCCTCTCTGCTAAACCAACGATGTCTGTACGTTTTTTTTTTTTTTTTTTCCTATATATTTAATAAATAAAGTATATCAAGTCCGAGTTATCGAGAAATCTTTGACAATATTCTAATTAATAGTGCTGCTCAATAGCTTTTTCCAAAAGTTCTACGTGCTACGCAGTAATAATAGAAAAATTCGAAATTAAAAATAAATATCTCAACATGTGAAATGTAATCTCGTCGTTTTCCAATGCTTTTGCGAATTTATTAGTTTTTGCAATAGAGAATATAAATGGAAGATGTACTATCGATGCAAGCAAATGTAATCGATTGTGCTCTTCTGTAAATAATGTCACTAATTATAGCACAAGCTAATTGTTTTTTAAAAAAAAATTCCATATTTATACATATTACTAGTATGTATGTATGTATTATCAAATTTTGTTATTAACTCGGGTTTAAAATTAAATTTGTATTTGTACTCACGGTTAGAACAATAATTATTATATTTTTCGATTTCATGATAAAGCGACATCCAACGCCTTTCTCCGTTTGATGGTTAAATACATTTGTACATATTAGCCTGGGTAAATCGGCGTTTTACGAAAAATATTTTTCAACAATTGACTTTTTATTTGAGAGCCAAGCTTTTCTAAGATCAATATTATTTTAACATATTTTTTTTACATGTTATATCTCTCATAATCAAACTCATCAGGTGCTTTACAAATAGTGAAAAATTTTTTATAGCGCGCGTATGAGCATTTATGAATTTCTTAATTTATGAACGGAAAAATGATTTTTTTTTTTATTAATAAACAAACCCACGAGTGTTTTAATTATTAAATTGTGTAATATAATGACATTATGATAAATATTACAATGAACATCTGATAAACTCGATGAAGTAAGCTTCATAATTCATTTCATAGATAATAAAATAAAAAAAATTTTTTGTTGTTGTATATTCACTATATTAATATGCCTAAAGAGATGAATAAAGTCACATTATAATGGAAAAAATTTGCTGCCATACGACAACATTCGCTCTTTACGCAATAAAGAAAATGCATTTCTGGGGATTATCAATGCGTTAAATAGCCAACTGTATTAAGCAATACGCGAATTATTATAAATTACCGCGAATTACTCGAGTCGCCTAGTGATTTCTTAAAAAATATGCCGCATCCTTTGTAAGGATCAGTCGCCTGTTCATTACTCGTGTAGTAACACGCGTATCCCGACTTTTCGAGTCCCTTCGATGTCAAATCAAAACGACGAGAGAGAGAGAGAGAGAGAGAGAGAGAGAGAGAGAGAGAGAGAGAAACGGAAATCCGTGCTGGCGGAAAGCCGTCCTTTTTGGATACGGCGGCGCACATCCTGTCGTACTCGCGCTCGCTGCATTACGTAAACGCGGAATTACTCGCTAATTACGTAAAGTTAATTCGCGAGTTGAACTACGACGATGTGACGTTTTAAAATCGCGCCATAAATTTTGTGGTCCCAGTGTTGCGTCGCTCGATATTTGCTCTAATTAGTAAGGACCACTCACATGCGTCTCCATTTTGACGTTTAAATTTTCATTATTTGATTTGTATTAGACTTTGGTTTTCTTGTAATTCGCTTCTTTTATAATTCGTGATCAAGGACTTGGGGTACTTCGAGGATTTTGTTGGTTTTTCCGATGACACGATTAACCAAACGAGGGTTTGGTTTTTCTCGATGGGGCATGCAAATCCTCTTTCATTCTTTATGTCCGACGAAAGAAATAACCTTAGACCATTAGTCGTACAATTTATAATAAAAAATAACATAGGACTTTGTAAATTGATTTCACTTTCAATCCCTATTTCTTATCTAGCAGCAAAAGTATATGCTTATTTGAGAATTGTGTATTCGCTCATTTGCTTAACCAAATTTGTTTGTCGTCTGATTAATATGTGACGTACAATGCAAGTGTACATGCGAGAATGAATTGCGTAATTACATTTGTCGCGTAAAAAAGAGAAAGAACAAATGAATTGAAGCTTTATTGTTCTTTTTCGAAATATGTCTACCTGTATCCGTATCCCCTATAAACAAATAGTGAAGCAGGTGAAGAGGGATAAGGCCTGTATAAAATTATATATACGAAGAAGCGAATGGTGGCAGTGAAATAGATTGAATAAACTTACAATTATACGAATAATTTTCTATTTTATTTAAAGTATAAAATAATTCTGTAGAATATAAAATAAGATTAAAATATATCAATGTAAAAACTAAGAAATGGATACGGTGATAATGATAATGATACCATTTAAAAGAAATGCAGTTTAAACTTAAAAATCAATTATTTGTAATTAGTCTATTTATTCGTGACATTACTTATTCGAATAAAGTCAAAGGAACGTTATTACTATTGAATATTTCGTAACGAACTCTTATTAAAATTATCTTTAAAATATATCTTTGCTAATTAATAGCGTTAGTAACAATTTCATACTAACGTTTTCAAATGCATAGGAAAAAAAAATTTAAACATTAGTGATTAATTTTCTTTTTTATTTTATTCTCTTTTTCATCCAATGGGAAATTAAAAAATTAAAATAAAAGACATTTATACTCGAAATGAAGTTTAATTTGACCGAAACTTTCGTTTATACACTCGCATAAATTAAAAATTTCTAAACATAATGAAAAAAATTTTAAGTTTTTATTTTTCTATTAGTATGTCAATGATTATTTATAATTTTCGTACGTTAAGTTAAGGATAAAGTTTAAACACCCGAGGAATATTATAATGAGACTTTCCAAAAAACAAAATAACAAAAAAAAAATGAAATAATTAATTGAAATATTATTATTCATTGAGATAAATTATTTATATATATATATATATATATATATATATGATACGCATATGACACGATTAGATCCTATAAATTAATATAAGACTGATCGGCTTATCGATGGCATATTAGGATTAATTAATTAATTAACTATCTTAAATATTAATTAACTAACTTTTTACAGTTTCGTGCAAGTAGGCTATTTTTGTTAAAATAATTATTAGCTTGACTTTAAAGTTTTGATTTTCAATAAAATTGTCCTCCGTTGACTTTGATTTTTATATTTTCTCTCCTCTCCCCAAGCGCGGAAACAACGAACTTACGAGGAAGCTTTCAACGTGGTTCAACGAACGATTACATCCATCAAAAACCATGAAAGAAATGCGTCGAGATCACCAATAGCGCTAATTCCGTGACACCGGCTCCCCAGAAGGTCAATCATCCTGCCAACCAATAACCAAGTGACTCGAGCGACAAGCAAGTATCCCAGTCCACGGACAATTGGCCGAACAATCGTCATGTGCTTTCGACACATTATCCAGCCGGACAATTAAGTGAAGCAGGAGCGAGCGCACATACGATTTTTGAAAATTCCATGCGAAGAAATCGCGACGAATGTCCCAGCAATATTCCCGGTAGCGCGCGGCAACATCGGGCCCCGGAAGTGCCCAAGAAAAGTCAAGGAAGGCGCGGAAAAAGTAGGGAAAATCGTCGGTGCTTCGGTGCCGGTCTCACTCACCGTGGCTGAGGGCGCCGAGGATGGCGAACGCCACGAGGGTCGCCGTCGTCGTCGTCGTCGTCGTCGTCGTAGTCGGGCCGTGCGTCATGCTGTGCTCAGGCGTCGCGCTCCGTCTCGGGGCCCATGCCCAGCAGCGTTCAAACGATGCACTACCGGAGTCTCACCCAGGCTGGGATCGGGGGTGGGGGGCGGAGAGGGGTTTTTTTATTCTTTTACGGGGGATGGGGAGTGGGAGTCTAGGGCGGTGGGAGGGAGGGAGGAGGAGGGTGGGAGGAGGAAGGGGCTCGTGGTCGCGCGGGCGCCCCGCGCGCTGTCGTCGTTCGATGAGGCGCTTCGTGCGCCGTCGGAGTGTGGACTGTCGGCCTCGGCCTCGGCCGAACGCGCATATACGCCACCTCGAGCCGCGAAAACGTCCCCCACGTGCGGCCGAGGCTCGCACGCGCGCGCGCCCGACTGCAAGAGACCGACGGACTCTCCCTCTGCGGCCGAGGCTCGCACGCGCGCGCGCCCGACTGCAAGAGACCGACGGACTCTCCCTCCCTCCCACATTCTCTCTCTCTCTCTCTCTCTCTCTCTCTCTCTGTCTCAATGCGCGCGTGTGCGTATGCGTGTGCGCCTCTCTTAGTGCGAGACACTCGCTACCCGGTAGCGATGGAGGGAGGGCCCGATGACTCACGAGGGCTACGCGACATGGAGGCTGTACTGCGCTGCAGCGTACCGCTGAGTCTACCTGAAAGAGAGAGAGAGAGATCAGTCGCTGTGAGAGAGAGAGAGAGAGAGAGAGAGAGAGAGAGAGAGAGAGAGAGAGAGAGAGAGAGAGAGATAGTAGTCTCGGATGGGCACGGTGGATGGACTTTCGCACTACTTCGATTCCAATTGCGTCCATTGACTTTTGCCATCCATATCACCGATGATCTTTCTTCGACAAACAATGCAATCGCTTTCATTAAATTATTGTCAAAATAAAATTTTCAATTACAATAAATATGAAGGGACAAGATTTATTTGCTTTCTAATATGTTATAGTACTTACTGTGCTCAATAAACACATAATTAATAATTTTCTTACATTTCAATACTAGCACCTTTAGATTCGTACAAAGAAATATAAATATCTCTTTCATCATGGTAGCTCCATTGTTATCAATTTTCTTAAATCGATAACGTGCATACGTGTGTAATACGAATGGAAATAGAATTTTTTAAGCACAGTATAATATTTTTGATTAATAACGATTCGACGGCCTAAATTTTTTCATAATAATATTACAAAGTACTATAAAAAATCTTCTCTTTCTCTCTGCAATACATATGTGCATAAGAAAAACATAAACAAATGTAAAAAAAATTACATTAATACAGATAGTAAAATAATTAAAATAATAAGTAATATAAACGAAATCATATATGATAAGTGAAAATGTTAACACTGCAATTCATTGTTCTTAACTTATGGAAGAACCAATGTGAAATTTGGGTTACAATAATCAATGAATATAATACCTTTTATCATTGCATTTAAAATGATAATTTATGTATTAAATCGTTCAATAAAGATAAACTTCTACTCTACTTATAAAAGGTATAACACTTCAGCAGAATAATATAGTTTTACTTTGATTTTTCTTGTCGCTAGTATGCAGTCTACTACGTAATAATAAAATTATTTGTAGTTCTATCCATAAGAATTAATTATTATTTAGCCTGTGCTTGAGTATATCACAATGACTAAACTATTTACAATGTAAAAATAGTATATTATAAATTTGAATGCAAGCAGTATTAAATCAATAAATAATCAATAACATTAACTACCTCCATCCGTATCATTGCTTAAAATACACCAAACACACAAATTATTCATTTTACCTAGAATTTCCGCGTATCGTTAATAAAAAAAAAAGAAAAATAAAAAAAAAAATAAAAAAAAAAGACAAATGAAATAAAAACGTAGAAAATAGTTAATTGACGAAAATTATTTTTGATTAAACTTAGGCTATTCTTAGAAAACATTTATTTTCAATGATACTACACTATATAAATTAACTATTTTCATTTAAACAATAATTTACCACCAATTTACATCAAAAAAATTTATTTCGTATTTTTTCAACAACATTTATTAGCTTTCAAGTATTATTCCCTATTTAATTTATTAAACTATTAAAACTGCCAAAATTTTCATAATTTCAAATTGATAAAATGTGCGTAAAATTCAAATGGCAGTAAATGGTATTTATTAATTTATTATTATTAATTATTAATTTCATATTGATTAATCAAAGTCTCATATCTAATGTCTCGTTTATATTAGTCTTCTCACTCGTAATGCTCTTGTAGTGCATTAAACATTTCCGTATTTTTTCCGTCAATAATTATCTTAATCCGTATCATTTCGGCAATGCTAAATCGATTATACTTAATTAGAATAGAATAGTGGTGAGAAAAAAAAAGCTTTCACTATCGTGACATTAAATCTTATTATTTAATATGCGGTAGACCGATCTTCTTTCTTTTTTTTTTTCTGCATATTAACATGTGTGCAGCAAGGGTCTTGGCGGTATTAAGGTCGTGTTAATAAATCGGAAAATGACGGGACACAGAAATCGCATTTTACCACACGACACTCTGGAATTCCCAAATTAACCGTCGAATTCTTCACGAAACTCGTTTGAAGATAATCTTTAAAATCTTGTCTTTTCGTGTCTCAAAATGATTGCAACACCAGTGGTCTGTGAAATCTCGTCAATTCTCGAATAAACAATGAATCACTGATCAAAGAGACGAATGTCCGCTCGCGTAAAAGATATGCAAACAATTTTTGTTTGTTTTTTTTTCCTTTTTTTTTTTTTTTTTTTTTTTTTTTTTTTCCATTGAATTGAAAGAAAAAATACAATCGACATTTTAATGCGGTTACCGGAGGTAATGGTAAGTAATAAAAATTCATCGCTGATCAATATTAATATGATTTTGGAACGAATTACACTCTACAAACAAATGACACAGAGTTTAAATATCGATCTATGTTATTTCAAATAAAATTATGTCTTTACAAAGTGGTGAAAACGCGTGTCCACTCTTTCAGTCGAAATATTCTCTTCTCGAACATTTCGATAAAAATTGCGCAATCGGAGGAAAAGTCGAGAGGATATGTAATATCATGATTTTCATTACGTATGTTTGCGAGTCAATCGTACATGAAAAAAAAAAAAAAAAAAAAAAAAAAAAAAAAAAAAAAAAAAACGTCATTAAAAAGCTTGTAACAAACATATTGGTAGCATCATTTTCAACGTATCCGACGAACATATAAAATCGATCGATCATACCTCCGTATGGCGGAATAACCTGTTGGTTATTAATAAATTACATCTCTCGATAAATTTTGACCACATTTGAACCTACAATAACACGGGCAATAACGACAATAAAATAATTACAACGATGTTCATCTACTATTTTAACCGAAAATATCTTATCGCGTAAGATGTCGTAAGGTGCTTTTCCACGTTTTTCACTTTGCTGCTCTACCAAGACCTGAAAAATCCGTGCTGTAAGTGAAAGCCCCACTCTCAGCTTCTGGAATGCCACACTCGAAAAACGTCATGGAATACCCTCCCTTATCTGACATATCGACTCCCGTGTCAAGGACGCACGCAAACGACTAATCAGGACATACGCACAATTAGCGACACCACGATATCCCTTATAACAACAATCGATACCATCACGTACACCAAGGATAGCCGCATTCTCAATCCACCCTGGAGCCTTATAGTAACGAGGGGGATAGACTCGGCATTTGCCAAGCCGTTGTCGACGGACGCGGAAGATGTTTGATCGATGATCGGGTATCCTGGCCGAGCAATTATAAATTGGAAAACGGAAATGGAAAAACCGCGATTTGGCAATCCTAAGCATATTGTTTCTCCTTTATTTTTACATAATATAGCCGACGATACTCGGTATTTTAATAATAATTATCGTTGTCGTCGGCAAAATTTAAAATCCACATTGTATATGATCCGCTTGCATTATGCAGCTTATAAATGCTTGATTCTATGTCGATTACAAAATATATTAATCACCATAAAATATAATATCTTATTATAAATTGATATTCAAGAGATTCTATTTTTTTTTTCTCCATTCTTAGAATGATATGCTGATGATTTATAACTGAAGGATGTTAAGTTATTCGCTGCAATGACTTCCTGAACTAACGGCTAATGACGGTACCATTAATATGAATACATTATAGTTATATCTACCTACTTATAAACATTTTTTGTTTTTATTTTCATTAATTAATATTAAATTCTAGATCCAATGGTTGTTTTAAACGAAATTGTTGATATTTTGATATTTGGTTCTGCCGAGGTAATGGTTTTTATCTGAAAATACTAAAAGGCAACAAAGAAATAAACACACACAATGTCATTAATTTTACAAAGAAATTTGTTGTACAACAATGCTTTTGTAAAAAGTAAAAGTTTATTTGAAATGAAAGAAAGCCTTATTGTATGTAATTTAGAAAGTAAGTAATATCTAATTATAACATTACGTACAAAATATATAACATCCCAATAGACTTACACAAAACTCCTTTTATATTATATATAGACGTCACTTGTCACAATTTAAAAATAAATAAATAAATAAATAAAAAATATTAGCAAATACCCTTTACTATGTTATGTAGTATCGCTTAAAACATTATGAATACATAAAGAATTATCCTTGAGTATGAATATGTAACCGTTATACACAACTGAACATATCCTTGGATATATAAAATAGTTCTTTATTCTTCACTTTCGCGATTGTAAATTTTTTTTCTTTTTTCTTTTTCCTTTTGTTTTAATAATAATTATAATGTAATTATTTAGAAATTTAATTCGTGATCATTTATATGTTTACTTAATTTATATTCATAATATTGTTCCTAAATTATAATCTAATGTGTGCTAAAAGTAATGATGAGTCGTAATGAATAATTGAATTAGTATTCTTTAACGCGTACTAAATGTTGCTTAGCAAAAATTAATATTTTAACTATCGATGAGCCATAATTACAATTGCAAAAAATTCTACAGACAAATTAAATGATGTCTAAGGCTCACATAATTGATTTAAATTTATAACGCTGAATTTCATCAATTTACATATCGATATTGTAATTACGTTTATCGTAAGTCAAAAATTTTCATTCTAAATACTTCACAATGTAACACTTAATTATTATAATGTATTGAGTGCTAATACGTAATGGAATTAAGTGAATTTTGAATATTAAGTGAAAATATTGTATTAAATGCCATAAATTTATAAGCTTATGACATTATAATGAAAGTTGAGAATAAACGAAAGAAATATCGCGAAAGAAATATTATAATCGTATCGTTACAAATAGACCTAATGATTTCCTTTACCAACATTTACTTAATAGCTTCAATCATTTTCTGCTCTCTTAATTCGAATTAGCGAAACACATTGTTTCGATTTCTAATCAGTAATTTTATTCACTGTCTTGACGCAATAGTTTACTTATCACTGGATCCCAGTAAATTTCATTTATTCAGAACAAATGCACGAAATATTCAATACTATATTCTCAATCTCAATCTCTATTTAAATTTAGACGAAAAACAATTTAAATTCCTCGCTTAGCCATTGTAATAGTCATACTATAGTAATAACATTCGTACAACGTGATCTAATAATAAAACATCTATTCTCATGAAATTGCTTGATATTTCGTCACATTGTCAAAGGATTGATTAGAAAATGCAAAAGATACACCTTATGGCTGAAGAAATGATGTTGCTGATAAAAATTATCAAGACGTGAAATTACAACGGAAATGCGATTGCTGATGTCGCCTTGAACTTGAACGTAGATCGAGTGCTCGGTAGTATACGAAATGATTTTACGACTTTCTTAACGAAAGTCCACGCCTTATTGTTCCAAAAGATTTCTCTTTTTGTACAAAGAAAAATAGTTTTATATGAGATATTAAGAGAAAATTGCCTTTGAAAGGTACTATGTCCTATTGTATGTACACCGGCCCCATCTAACAGCAATATCTAACGAATTAACAATACCGTTCACTGTAAAAGACTGTTTCTTTCTTTCTTTCTTTCTTTCTTTCTTTTTTTTTTGTTGTTGTTTTATTTATCTTAAATAATTATGATATTTAGCATGTAATTTTTATGCTGTTCCTTATTTAAGATTGTTCTACATAATTGAAAAATCGTAAATTAAGTATGGCATTAACGGCGTGTTATATTAGAGATTTACATATTTAACGGACCATGAATGTATTATTTCATTGTAATTAATTATCTGCTTATTCATTGCGAAATAAATGCTTGTTCATAGCAAATCAACGATAAACTTATCAATAAAACAAAATTGTATTTGCCAAAGTTGTTATTTCGAACGATCTAACTTTACGTAACATAGACTTTATAATATTACATTATAGGTTAAAAGTCGTAAAACATGGAAGACTTATGAGTCAGCCCCAGTGAAAATAGAATTAGTATTCCTTCGATCGATAAAATCCTAGGAATGTATTAATAAAATATTATTATTCAATAGATAATACTTTTAATATATATTGGAATAATTAAAATTATATTACCTAAACTTATTTGTAACAAAAATATCAACTCAATGGCGCTCGATTTTAAATACAATGCTATTTCGTAATAGCGTTAAAACTTATAAATAAATTGACAAAATTATTGCGATAATATATCGTCCATCTATGCTTTATTGAAATCATTATTTTCTTTACGTATGAACGGTAGATCGAACATTGGGTAATGACTAGCATCGTTCAGGACGTTGAGTACTTTATTCTTGTCATTGTGCATGTAGTGGTAAAGTTGAAAAAAATTGAGAGACGAATGAATTACGTTTTCTTAAAATTAAAAAATCGATTTAATCGGCCTTTAAGCACATCAATCGATTTAAGTCGAACGAAGCTGATTGATATTTGATATTATCTATTCACACGAAATCTCACTATACAAAACATGCAGACTCGCAACATCTCAATTCTAGTATCGAGAGGCATAATAAAGTCAGATCGAAATTATCTTGGAAAACGTTCAGTTATCAAGGCACCACGATGCCAATGAATAAGAAACTTTCCTTTTGTCATTGTCGGCTATTTAAAGAATGAGCCGGGCGATTTATTCTCGTGGAACAACAAATCCGTGGCCGCGAACATCGACAAGGTCCTCGTCGATGTTTCCTCGATCGACAAAAGCACGAATTACGGAAGACGGCGAGTCGGTAAAACGAGGCCCACTTCACCGTTACTCCAGTTCCGGATACCCTTGGACTAATCGCGCAGGCGATTAATTCGTGCTTACTTGGTTCCCAGAGCGCCTGGAATTCCTCGGACTATGGAATTCGATCGATATCTTGATCGGATGCTGACAATCTCTCTCTCTATCTCTATCTATCTCTCTCTCTCTCTCTCTCTCTCTCTCTCTCTCTCTCTCTCTCTCTATCTATCTATCTATCTATCGCTCTATCTATCTCTGTCTCTCGTGGCACTCGAAGCAATATGCTTTCGGGTCTTTTCCCATGTGCCATGTGAGTTGAGCTCGAATCTTGGCTTCTTCCTTTCGAGCAAGTCGATCGGATTTTATCGATTTGCGAGGTGAGAACGCAGAGCTCGTGGACCTTGGACTTTTCGCTTGGGCGTGTTTGTCGATTTGATTTATCGTTGATTTTACAGCAGATTTAAGCTGCTGTATTTTTGCCCACTTATCGTTTCGTTGATATTATCCACTTCCACGTGGGCAGGCTGCGTGTTCTTAGTCAATTAATCAAGAGAGCTTTAGTGCAGTTGATGTAATTAAAACGCCGTTCTTTTTAGCGATGATAAGTTTGAATTTAGTTTACAAGCGTCCACAATAATTCCACTTTCAATTGTTTATAATGGGAATTAACAAAATTTTCAGTTCATAAAAAATGTTCATTTGATCGCAAAGTAAACAACTATATATATATATATATATATATATATATATATATATAAGCTATTTTTATGCAACATTTCGTACTATAAAGCTCCTTACAATTTTCCTTATCCTCTAATTACATGTAACATCTTACATGTTGCTAAAATTATATTGAATTTTATGTACTGTCCGAGAAGAAATTGATTTACTTATCAATTATCATTAATAATAGTAAATGGTGCAATTAAAAAAAAAAAAAAAAAAACAAATATGATGGCATTGGAAATAATGATAAAATAAAAAATAATTTTCCCTTTGTAATATAATAAATGATTCTCTATAAATTTAGTATTATTTCTTATTAATACTAAATAACACTACTAAATAATAATAAGATTATTTCATAAAATCGTAATGTGAATGGTTAATTGAATTTTCTTATGACAAATTCTCTTTTTACATAATCTAATCTCCATATAAATGTTATAAATAAAAATAAAATAAATTAATGAACTTGACAAATAATGCGCGTAAACTAAAACTAAAAACCGCGTGATTCTAATAAAAATAAGTATAAATTAAATAATTTACGTTGAAAAAAAAATTTATTTCATTCCTCTTTAAGATATCTTTGGTGTAAATTATGTATTTGAATACCGATGATTTATCTAATGAAAAAAAAAAAAAAATTTATAAGTATGTTGTGCGTATTTATCCGTATTTTTATTTTTAACGTAAAATAGGAAATAATTTATGACCATGAGCGTTATCAATTAGAAAATCAATATGATAATCAATATTTATACAATGTTAAGTATAAAAATTTTATTATTTTTCATAAAGACTTTTGTTTAAATATAATATACCTTGACTTGAATTTTCAATGCTATTCAAATAAGCCATTAATAAATTTAATGTAACAAAATAATTTACAATTTTCAATTCTATTCGCTAAAATTACAATGAGTATTACTATTTCAAGTTTACTTTTTATATTATAAATTTTATATTTGTTATAGTTTCAAATAAAAAACAAACCGATAAAATATACCTAATATTAAAGTAGGATTTTATTTACTTAATAAGTAGATTCATTTAATTTAAAAACCATTAACATAGGGAGAAGAAAAAAACACACTACTAAGTAATAATCGTAAGCTCTTTTGTATTACTCATAAACGTATTTATATATTTTACTTAGAATTTCGCCACTAATTTTATACTATTTGATACATTACGTTCTAACGGGTATGTACATTGAAAAGCAATTATTCTTAATTATTTCTCATAAGTCGGAATAATATGTAATTATAGAGATTTTAATTTTAATTAAAATGAGGAAATAATACTCATTACAGTTGGATTTATCATTTTTTTTTGGTATTTTTTTTGTTTTTGTTTTGTTTTGTTTTTGTTTTTATGTATTTCTAATATACATTGAAATACAGAAAATGTACGTAAGCAAATTGAAATTCTCTAATAGTAATGTAATAATATAGAAAATCTAGGATTTTCTTCAGATTGTTATTTCTAAATATACCAATATTAACGAACGTGGATAATTTATAAAATGTATTCTGTGAAAAATATAAAATTCTGTGTAACGTAAAGAAATTAGTTTATAAAAACTCATAACATTGCATTCGGATTGAATTTATACATTAACATTATTATGGATTTAACGAATTACATTTATTAAATAAATTTCGACATGATCATTAATAATTCTAATAATAAAATTATAAAAATTACGCTATTGCTTAGTAAAAAATTATTAATTTTATTATGTAGTTACAAAATAGTGATGTATGTATTAATAAGCGAATAACTTAGTTTAGAATTTAGAAATAGCATTTTAAATTCCTAAGAAAATATAAACTTTATAATACATGGATAGATTAAATTGAGAGTAGATCACGATAAAAGTAATTTAAGTTTTTGTTGTTTAAAAGTGGTTAAGTCGCGTTTCGAGTAACTTAATAAACAGAATTGAAGCCGCCCATCTTGAAATCCCTATGAATTCGTAAATAGTGAAAAAAAAAAATCAAGGATTTAATAATTAAGATAAGAAATTAAATTTGTATTATATTAAAAAAAATATCAATATAATAATCTATTTTATAATATAATATAATAACAATTAAGAAGATTTTTAATGCACGTTTAAAAAATTGTTAATTTGCTGAACTTTTTTGAAACAATAGTGATAAAATATTTATAAATTTATTTGAATTCTATTTCCACGACAAGTTGGAGATGTTTTTACTAGATGTACAAAGAGATTACATTAGAATAAAAAGATGATTAATTTAATAAGAATTAATGTATTTGATTTTATTGAACGAAAGTACAAAAAACTATTCCTACAGCAAAATATTAATAGTGTAATTTATTAAAATTTTTTTATTAAAATAGATAAAAACAAAAAAAAAAAAAAAGAAAGAAGAAGAGTTTCCATCTAATTATTAAAAAGCAATTGGTACAATTCATTCATTAATATATAATTTTTCAAATTATAATTCCTGATTGACATTAATATCATTAAAATTCCAACGTTCCAAGAACCCACAAGTTACCGTTTAGATTTAATATTTTACGATAATTCGTTGGATGCAAATATGATGAAATCGCCTATCGGGCAGAATCGAACATTTAAATTTAATTTAATAGGTAAAATAATTACGTATATTTGAATGAAAAATTAGCCGGCAATAAGAATCGTGGAATGTAAAATACCGCGCTCACACGAGATTATAATAAGGGAAAAATTGATATACCTTTTTGAAAATAGAAATCCTCGTATTTTCCAATAACACATAACTGGCATAATCATTGACTTTTTATTGAAATTTATAACGAGTGGACCCTTAACATCGATAAAAGAATCGAGAAAAGAATAGACAAACTTAAAGCGTTCGTTGGAAGAAATGAGAAGTTATAATAGGGAATCATGAAGCTTTAAGAAATGTACAGGAGAAAAGGTGTAATGCGCGTCATAACTGAGGTAAAAGGAGCGGCATTCGAGAGAAAGACATGACGTATCCGCTTTGGCAGTCGGCAAGATTAGTCAGCTAATTCTCATTCTCGTCTGTCGTCATTAAACTCGCATAGATACATACATCTTACGCGCAAAAATGAAAAGTCCCGCTTAAGTCGGGAGAGCTGCCGTTACTTACTTACTCACGACATCGGAGGCACCGAAATTTCTTGCGTTTTCTCGTTTCTTAAATTCACACGAGCTCGCTTGTTTTCGCTTCATCATCATCATCATCATCATCATCATCATCATCATCATCATCATCATCATCATCATCATCATCATCATCATCATCATCATCATCATCATCATCATCATCATCATCATCATCATCATCATCATCATCATCATCATCATCATCATCATCATCATCATCATCATCATCATCATCATCATCATCATCATCATCATCATCATCATCATCATCATCATCATCATCATCATCATCATCATCATCATCATCATCATCATCATCATCATCATCATCATCATCATCATCATCATCATCATCATCATCATCATCATCATCATCATCATCATCATCATCATCATCATCATCATCATCATCATCATCATCATCATCATCATCATCATCATCATCATCATCATCATCATCATCATCATCATCATCATCATCATCATCATCATCATCATCATCATCATCATCATCATCATCATCATCATCATCATCATCATCATCATCATCATCATCATCATCATCATCATCATCATCATCATCATCATCATCATCATCATCATCATCATCATCATCATCATCATCATCATCATCATCATCATCATCATCATCATCATCATCATCATCATCATCATCATCATCATCATCATCATCATCATCATCATCATCATCATCATCATCATCATCATCATCATCATCATCATCATCATCATCATCATCATCATCATCATCATCATCATCATCATCATCATCATCATCATCATCATCATCATCATCATCATCATCATCATCATCATCATCATCATCATCATCATCATCATCATCTTCTTCTTCTTCTTCTTCTTCTGCTTCTTCTTATGCTTCTTCTTCTTCTTCTTCTTCTTCTTCTTCTTCTTCTTCTTCTTCTTCTTCTTCTTCTTCTTCTTCTTCTTCTTCTTCTTCTTCTTCTTCTTCTTCTTCTTCTTCTTCTTCTTCTTCTTCTTCTTCTTCTTCTTCTTCTTCTTCTTCTTTTAAGCATAAAAGCTAATTATCTCGACACATTGGCATTTATTTAATCAAGTGATTTTACGAATAACACAATACATTATGAAGAGTTTGTAACGCCTAACTTTCTTAAACGGCAACATTGACATAGACGCGTTTTTCCTGATGGATTGTATAAATAATCGCGCGAGTAAAAAATTTTTCATCACTTTTGCCGTGGAAATAAGTGAATCGCTAAAATCGATCGCTTATAAGCTACGTAATAATATTAAAGTTTTTTGAGATAAAATGATTTCTTTTTTATGATATTTTCTATACTCGTGATTTATAATATTTGTCCTAAGATTTATAAATGAAATGATATCTGTGTGAATTAAAATAGAATTTGTTAAATAGATGAAACAAAACCTTTTAATTGTGTATTAGTCATTAGAAATTAGATAAAAATTATGCTCACAATTTTCCATTTATGAATATATATATATATATATATATATATATATATATAATCTGTCTTTGACATGTACATTTTAATTAATTAATTGACAATGAATAAATATCATCATTGTAAGAGAAATTAAGAATTATTTACGTAAAAAATGAATTTGAATTGAATTTACATATTTTAGTAAAATTTGATTAAGCAAGAAAAATAAATGTTTATTTTTCTCTGTATTTCTTGCTTAAATAACTGATTTTTCATTGCTTTTCTATTTAGATTCGTTCTATTAACAATAATAGTAAAACAGTATTGTAATCAAAGTATTGTTATATGCTATTGAGAGGGAAATTTCATTCGTTGCAAACCATTTAACGAGCCATTTTCACGTACTTGTACCATGCATTTTTCTATTAATCCCTTAAACAATAAAGTTGCATTTCAAATTAGAATTTTAGAATTGAACGTACATTCGAAATATGGATAATTTAATGCCAGACTAGAGAAAATGATATATTTCTTCTTTCATATCCATAATAATATTTGTGCTAATACTCACTATACCGTATTTCCATTTGCATATTTAATTAAATAAAATGCAGGTGAAAACAATCGAAGATACAAATATTTATTATAATCTTTATACAATTACGTATAATTATTATCAGTTGAATAATTATTACACTTTTTGTTTTGTTTTGTTTTGTTTTCGTTTTATGTATATTAATAGTAACAACATCAGAGATTTTCAGAATACGAAATAATATCGAACGCGAAATATCAACATTATTCCTATATACTTTACTAAATTTTAATCGATACTGTAAACATTATTAATATTTAATATTTATATTTTATAGTAAATCACATAGGAGTCAATCATATTCATCCATCGGAAATGACATTTTTAAATATTTATTATTCATAATATCTAATTAATCGGGACAATAGTCTCAGAAACTCGTTAAGTTGCTAAAATATCTCAACTTTAGTGACGAGTTTAAAACAATTTCTACCCTTATATTTGAATGACAATAAAAAGTTCCTTAAGGGAAGCCATAAAAAGTGGGCTCAATTAAAAGAGCGGCTGAGGCTTTTATAAATTTGGAATCAATGAATTCAGCTCGATTTATCGACCTTCCTTTAACGTGTGACCACTTGTCTCTTCCTTCTCGAGTGACGTAATGACAATGCGAGTTCGAGGAAGGACCGACGTAACTCTCTTTCCCATCGGCACGAAGCTGATTAATCTCTACCGAAGAAAAGCCAATGAGGATGCTACTCGATGCCGCCACGAAACTGGGCAAATATATCGTTTTCCATTAGCATTGACATTCGCATTGGTAGTCGCAATTAGATGTGAGCGCACTCTTTCTCTACGCTTTCACGCACAGCGAACCTTAGGTAATGAAGATACTTTAGACGTTGCGTAAAGGGGGAGTCGATAAGGAGGATCCCGGCCTCGGCTTGGATAAACGCCGGCGACGGATAATAGTCCTCGGTCGCATCTGGATCCCCTCGGAAACGTTACCAGGGACACAGAAGCTGCATATCGTAGACTCAGCTCGCCCTTCTCGATACCTGGGCTGGCCTTGATCGCGCGACCTTGAACTTGCTGGGCATCGACTGCCTCGGTACTGGCGCGCGTAAACCGCGATGAGATAAACACGTAATTTAGCCGCTCGCCGATACTTACGTTTCCCGGACGTGGAGACGCCACGTGGATTAGACCTCGAGTAAATTAACGACGCTTCGCTGCCTGGGATGTTCGTCTTCCTCAAAAATCTTGCGCGAGCGAAGGAATTTCGCGGTCGAAAATACGCCCTCGCGCCTACCACGAGTTTTTACTGCTTTTGGCTGATCGCGGTGCTCGAGTAGCTCGTAGGTTAAGGTATTTTCGCGTCCCCACCCCATCCCCCGTAGCTCCCAAGGCATAGCCATTATTAATTAACAATGGCGACAACGGCGACAATAATAATCACGAGAATGATCGATTTAATAACGACACATAATTATGATCGGAAGTATCGTTCAGATATTTAGAGAGAAACGTACGATATGGAGGCAACAAAAACATTTTACAGCGCATCATTAAATTCGGACAATATGATGCGATGCTTTTATAATTATAAGAAACGATTTCAACTTGCCGTACTATTAAAAATGATACGATATTATATACGACCGAGTAACAATAACTCTTATTCATCTCATCGTAATGTAATCTTAATGTAAGATGATATAGTTGATAGTTTTTACTATAGTTGATATATATATATATATATATATATATATATATATATATATATATATATATATATTATGAATTTTATGGTAATTTTTGGAAAATGCTGAAACATTGCAACAAACGACTCTCAAACATTTTTTATCTATCGCAAGAGCTAAGAGCGTGGAATGCCCGATAAATGCATCAGAAGCATTCGAAAAATGTTGGCCGAACTTCTTTGAGATCTAGACGATTGTTAAATATCCTAGCCGGTACCCTCGGCCACAGGGCAATCGCACCTTTACACGCCTCTCCCCTTGGTCACCACCATTCGTCCGAGGCCCTCCACCTCCAACCTATTCCGCCTATCCAACCCTCGCGTTCCTTACAAGTGACGAGAGCCCTCCGCCCTCTCTGCCGCGCTCTGGCTCGCTCGCCCCTTCTCGCCCTTCCCTTACAGCTCCGCGCCCCGCGCCACGTTCCCACCACCGTCTCGCGTGCGCTCCGTCTCTGTCTCTTGGCTCTCCTCTCCGCTCTTCTTGGCCAATAATTTTTTTCGGTATTTTACGATGGCAGTATGATGCAGCGCGCAAAAGAGTCGGTCATCTCTCACCATCTCATCCAAGAATGTTAATGGATCGTTGTAAACGAAAATTGACGTAGAAGTGAATTTTTAATGCCGATTGCCACTCGGCCCACGTGTCAAAGAAATGCGTGCGAAACAGGGATGTAACGGCCGTAGTATCGATTCTGTCTATCTTCGCCAATGTCTACGTTTTTTTTATTGTTTTTTTTTTTTTTTTTTTTATTTTACAGCGGCGCTCCTACATTTTAGACGAGGGCCAATTTTTATTATGGGTCGCTTTTACTAAACAATAAGTGATCTGAAAAGAGTTTGTGAATCGAGGAGGGTAAATTTTACTTTCTTCCTGAAAAGCCAACCGACGAACTTAATTTAAAAAGAGATTGAAAATCTACAGCAGCTTTTAATCATTGTCTAAGGTGGCTTTTTATCACTAGATTAAAAGCATAATAATAAATACATTTTGAAATTATTGCAATTTTGCTATTATTTAAAACAATCAAGAAAATTATAAGCTATTTTTTCACTATGAGCTAACTTCTCGTAGCTCGACGATACGCAATTATGAATTTTAATTGTGATACATAGAAGGCAATTAATCCGAGAGTAATTTTTATAAAATTATTAGAAATTATAAAACTAATTTATATAAGTGATAATATTTCTTTTAGGTAAACTAAATAGTGATCAGTGTTGAAAGACATATTATATATATATATATATATATATATATATATATATATATATATTCGAATTGGTTCGTTTTGATGGTTAACAAAAATATTTCAAAATTTTAATACATAGCATTAAATATACCTGGATTCTCATAAACATGAATAAATGTGATGTCAATCTCCAAATAAAAATTACGAAAAGGTTTAAAAGTTGTAAAATTATGATGTACAAAAAGAAAAAAAAAACATACAATGCTATGGCTCGGTACTTCATTTTCATTCATGTACAAACGTATTTTAGTATTAAATTATGGTATCGAATATATTTTTTCAAGCTTCACTGACAGTAAGCGCTGAGACTGACATATATTCAGCAAAACCTTGGCTTTTCGAAACATGTCACGGCACTGGCGGCGGACAGCCGTAAATCTAAGAGTTTCGCGTACGCGCGATAAAATTCATCATGGACGATTCGCCCATGGCGTTGATGAAGTTGTCGGTACAAGATGCGTGTGTGACTACTGATCTTATGCGGATTAAAATGATATCTGGATGATGTGATTGCGTCGATGCGTTGGAAATAAGACACACACATGGCAGAATTAAAAAAATTGAATTGTAAGGGCTGATACTTTCTATTCTTTGTGTTGCGTTGATTAATGGTTGTAAATATTGTGGTATTGCGTTAACTAATAAGTGCGAATTAGTTACGACAGTCGCTATATTGGCTATATAACTCTTATATTTTCATAACTTGTATAGTTATACGTTAACTTCGGCACATTGATTTACTACAATTGATTTCAATAGAAAATTTAATTCACATCACGAATAAATAAAATCCATTAATAGTATAATTATGAATTATTGGTCGGAAATTTATTATATTGTGTATTTACGATTTTTTTTTTTTTTTTAATTATAAAGTTTCTAAAAACTAAGAGATAGTTATCACGAGAATAGAACCCTGAATAAAACATATTATTATAACAACCATTGTATCATTAAAAGAATGAGAAAAAAAAAAGTAGTTCCGTAGATAATCAATAGATCAATTTTTAGATTAATATTTAACTATGTTCGTTCATTCAAAACGGTTTATCCGAATGATTATGAATAAAAAT
>NW_011948416.1:9443393-9448393 GCF_000503995.2 Ceratosolen solmsi marchali | reverse complement strand
GATTTAGATTGTCGAGATAATAAGGTAAATTTTTGCACATTAGACTTCTTTGCGGACTATACGTATATTTATGATAATTTGCTGTATATTTGAAATTTAAATACCAGGAGTATTATTGTTCGGAAAGGAGCATAGATATTATAATTTTTATAAACGATATTTTGCATGCCGAATAATCGTGGAATCCAATACGTTAAATGCGATAATTATGCTTAATTATTGTAAATATGCGTGTCTATTGATAAATACATATAAATGCCCACGAGTTAAGCAATTTTCAAACGAATTATTAATGCAAAAAATCAAATGATCACAATAGTCCTCATTACATCCTAATAAAAAATAATGAAAAGCCATCATGAGAGCCGAACGTCCGCTTTTTATCGCGATTTTGTTTCATCCGGAATATTCGTTTCTCGATCAGCTCACGAAGATAATGTTTCGTTCGATCTCTCGAACCACAACGATCATGATGATTATTTATGAAGTCCATATTTATGCGCGCGTGATGTAGAAATTTGTGTGCTTTCATCCGGTAGTTCGCTCGTCATTCCTTATGTCCTATTTATTAATGGGAGATAAAGCAAATATGCGCAACATATTTATGTGCGATTCGCATGACTTGAGGAGAAAAGTATAAGATGATCGACCTAAATTTTCAAATTTCCAATTAGTCAAAATATTGAAATTGCTTTTTATTGTTTTATAAGTCGTAGTCACGGATCAGATGGCAATACCTAATAAGACAGTAAATACGTCAAAAACGAAAATGTTTATCAAAGTAAGAATACAAATTTTTAATCATATTTTCATTATATAATATTGTCATTAATAATTAATAATTAATAACATTGGGGCAGCAATAATACTATTATTATGTTATTGTCGCGAAAAACAATAATTTGTTAATAATTTCATTATCCAAGATGTTCAAACATACAATATGTTATATTTATTAAGATTAAAAATTATAAAACTTCTTATAAATATGATATTATTTAAAACAATTCAATCATAAAAATTTTAGTTATTTTTTTATTTTTTTTACTAACAGACAAATCTCTTTGCCTACTAGTTTCTACAAATGATTTACCAACCTCATTCGCTAATGAATTTTCTAATAGAATTTTTCTTCCAGTGATTAATACGAACATTTTTCTTAAAATGTTTATGAACTCGATAAAAGTCTTAGGCTTCGATAATTAGATTATTCATCACGATTCGTAATTGTAGGAGATAAAATTATAATTAATCTTTTATTAAATTATTACAGCTCTTATTTCCAATTATGGTTTCTTAATTTAAATTAATATGTTGTTTCAATGCTGCATTTAATAAGATTTATTATTTGACAAAAATATGAAGTTTCTTCGTCAATGATTAATTGTAATCTTGTAATTAAGCAAATGACTGAATTGGAAGAAAACTTATAATATTCACAATTATGTCATAAAATGTATCCATTTAGCGATATCCGTAACAGTCTCGTATGAATAATAAAACTCATTTTCACAAATGTTGTATAAAGTTTCAACTCAAAAATATTGATTAACTAAATCGCTAACTTGCTGCAATTGTATTTTACCTTTCATTGACTAATTTTACTTCGAGGTCATGTAAGAAGACATTATTTAAAAAGAAATAAAATTAATTCCAATACATAGGTTCGTTCGATTAATTATTTTCTTCGTATTTTTTTTTTCCCTTAAATTTTATAGTGTCTACTAATAACTTCTTACTCAATTTTTATCTAAAGCGAATGAAAAATTTTTATGTTTATTACAAATTTAATAATATATATATATATATATATATATATAAACATAAAGCATGGATATGTAATAAGATAACATAAGATATATTAAGGATAGTAAGTAATTATATTAAAATGTGTAAAGGTTGCACACATTTTATTATTGTAAAGTGCTGAAAAGTAATGGCAATATATTAAAAATATTAGTTGAAAAAATTTTAGCTTATTTAATTCGGTATATTATTTGCTATATTAATCAATATAAGGAATGTCTTGCAAAGTGGAAGGTAATGAATTTTATATTAAAATTTTTTATCAGTTTCATTGTACTACATGCTAATGTATAATATTACAAAAAGAATTAATAATGTAAGAATAAAGAATTGAAATTAACTGAATCTTAATCTGTGCCCAAGAATTAAGCATTTACTCTCTTAACTTTACCAATTTTATACTTCAATTTGCGATTGCATAAACTACGGAAAATATGCGCGAATAAATCTCTGTAATCAAAGTTCTTTATATCTCCGATTGCATTTTCTCAGAATTAAATTTGTTGGAGCGGAAGAATATTATAAACTAGACAAGATACTAAAAGTTTTATAAGGGATATAGCCAAGACAATATATTGAACGCGAGGATTAAAATAAATTAATTAGATGGAAATATATAAATTTATTTTATCATAATGTTACGACTTGGGCATCAGCAATTTTTAAAGTGATGGACGTAATTTTGAACTAAAAGATAATCCTCTTTAATGCAATTAAATACAATTTAATAAATAGTAATTGATATTATCGGTTAATAACAATGAATAATCGATGTGAATTTTCCTTAACTTTAATTGACAATAGTTGCCGAGTCAGAAATGATGATAACCAACGATAAATCTAAAAATAATTTTGACTGATGATTATACATTGTAATGAGCATAATGAAACAAATGAAACGAGACTCCTAATATAGCATTATTAATTTAATTTAATACCTTTTAGTGATGGTCGATCGTTTTTCTTTCATCGCATACTTAAGGGAAAATGTAATAATCGACTTCAATTATTTTCACAGTATTTTGTCATAACGCCAGTATAATAAATATCTATACCATACTACTACTACTACTACTACTACTACTACTACTACTAATGATAATAATAATAATGATAATAATAATAATAATGATAATAATAATAATAATGATAATAATAATAATAATGATAATAATAATAATAATAACAATAATAATAATAATGATAATTCACTATATTATTTGAAATACAAATCAACTATTTGTTCCTAATAAAATTTCACTAAAAAGCCAGGCACCTAAATCGAAGCAAACGTCGATTAAAAACCATTTGAATCTCCGAATGATTGAAATCCGAATGACAAATAGATATTAAATCAATTGCATAGAAATTAATTATTAAAAATTTACGTATTAACGTACCGTTATAAAAATTCGCGTTCTATCGCACATTAACAATACCCATGCAACATTGATATTTTTATAAAACTATATTGAAATGAATATGAGGTGGCTGGTTTAGCCAATGAGTAAGTACATTTCGCATTCAATGGCTTAAAGCGACCAATCGTCTTCATTTACGAATCATCCAGTCGTGGAACGAAATTTAATCATCGAGTTTCGGATCTAACGCGCGACATTGCATCGATGCCAAGAAATAAGAGCGGCGTGGTTGCATTATTCCGTAATTCTCTTCAAAGCTTTGATTCCATTATCTTCGATATAATAATCATTAAACAATGTCAGCGATAAGTTTATTAAACCCCAAGGCGGAGTTCGCCAGGGCGTCTCAAGCTCTTGCTATTAATATAACGGCGGCAAAAGGTATTCAGGATGTGATGAAGACGAATTTGGGCCCGAAAGGAACCATGAAAATGTAAGCTTTCGTTGTTTTAAGTTAAATCGTTTCTCGGCTTTACTTCAACATTGCCGGTGTAATTATTTTTGTCAAGCATGATAGCTGAAAGTTAAGCTTCAAGCTCGCAATATTAATTATAGTTCTGATGGTTGATCATAGGCTATTTGGTTAAAACGGCAAACGCTCCTTATATGGGCTTACGTCGAAATCATTAGGCAAAATAAATTTATATTGATTATGAATATTCGGATTGATAATTATGATTTGGTTGATTGATTATTAAAATTAAGTCATTATCATTATTATTATTTTAATAGAAATTCATTGATGGGACGTACTTATTGCTAGAGTATGAGTAATTTTCATTATCTTTTAAATGATATGAGTAAAATAATCGTAGAGTAGACTACGAAGCTCTCACAATTATTTTACTCCGTTTTCACTTTTAAATTACTCGAGGTATTAATTATTATGTAAACTCTATAGGTTGGTATCAGGCTCTGGAGATATTAAAATAACAAAGGATGGAAACGTACTACTTCATGAAATGCAGATTCAGCATCCCACAGCTTCTCTGATCGCCCGAGCATCGACGGCTCAGAACGATATGACTGGAGATGGTACTACGAGTACAGTCATATTGATCGGAGAGATGTTGAAACTGGCTGATCTTTATATCTCAGAGGGCCTTCATCCCAGATTAATTACCGAAGGTTTTGACTTGGCAAAAGTGAAAACTTTGGAAATTTTAGAGAAGTTTAAAGTGCCCGTTGAGCCATCTAGAGAGAATCTCACGAGCGTAGCAAGAACTGCGCTTAAAACAAAAATTCATCCTTTGCTTGCTGAAAGACTGACGGAAATTTGTGTCGATGCAGTTTTAAATATTAGACAACCGGATAAAGAGATTGACCTGCACATGGTCGAAATTATGGAAATGAAACACAGAACATCGGCCGATACTACTCTTATTAAAGGACTTGTACTGGACCATGGTTCTCGGCATCCGGACATGCCAAAGAAACTTGAAAATGCTTATATCTTGACATGTAATGTCAGTTTAGAATACGAGAAGTCGGAGGTACGTAAGAATATGAACACAATATGAAAAATACAAAAGACTGAGTTTTTCACGTTTTTCATTTCTTTTACGATTTTTATATTACTTATTCTATTTTATCTATTGTTGTACTTTTATAGCGAATTTTAACAATTATTTTGTATATTAATTTTATTTTTTATTTTTTGACATTCCACCAATGAACTTTATTTAATATAACTTAATCTTATTTACAATTTTAGGTAAATTGCGGTTTCTTTTACAAGACAGCAAGTGAGCGTGAGAAGTTGGTGAATGCCGA
>NW_011948416.1:9398336-9443363 GCF_000503995.2 Ceratosolen solmsi marchali | reverse complement strand
CGACAATCGTGTAAAGAAAATTATTGAATTAAAGAAAAGATTGTGCGATGGAACAAACAAAACTTTTGTGCTGATTAATCAGAAGGGTATCGATCCACCGTCATTGGATATGTTGGCTCAAGAAGGCATAATGGCTATGAGACGAGCTAAACGACGAAACATGGAAAGATTGTGTCTGGCATGCGGTGGACAAGCTATGAATTCTTTCGATGATTTGCAAGAAGAGCATTTGGGATATGCTGGACTTGTTTACGAATATGTCTTGGTATGTGTGTTGTCGTTAGTTATTTACATTAATCGTATTTTATGAACAGTAACTATTTTAGCCGATCGCTAATAATAGCCTTTGGAAATATCAATCTGTCTACATTAATGGCATATTCGTGCTAATTATTAAGCTGACTTTAAATAAAGTTTTTAAGATTTCTATTCTAACGCTTACATAAGTAAGTACATGTTTCATTGAATTTTTAAACTTGATTTAGGGTGATACCAAGTACACGTTTGTGGAAGAGTGCAAAAAGCCAAATTCAGTAACAATTCTTTTAAGGGTAATTATCCAATGAGAATTAATTATTACTGTTAAATGCCTCTCATCCGATTCTCATAAATAATTAATAATTGTAGGGATCTACTAAATACACCTTAGTTCAATTAAAAGATGCAGTCTATGATGGCCTAAGAGCAATTAAAAATACCATTGATGATAAAGCCGTCGTTCCTGGAGCTGGTGCCTTTGAAATAGCAGCTAACAAAATCCTTCAAGAGTACAAAAACGAAATCAAAGGAAAGAAACGACTTGGAATCCAGGCATTTGCAGACGCATTACTCATCATTCCAAAAACACTAGGTGAGCTTCAATTATTGGTAGCTGATTTGATTATCTTCTAAAAACTAAATAACAATTTTTTTAAATAATTAATTCATTTAAAAAAAGGAGAGAAAAAATAAAAATATACATTGTAACGATTGAAAATATTTTCAGCTGTAAACAGTGGTTTTGATTCACAAGATACTATTGTCAAGCTGCAAGAAGAATCAACTGCATTGAGTCAACCTGTTGGATTAGATATTTCAACTGGAGAAGCCGTAGATCCAAATATAGTTGGAATTTATGATAACTATATTGTAAAGAAACAAATTATTCATTCCTGGTAAGTCCGAACGATGTGTCTATATAATATCTATACGTACATGCGCATATACATTTCATATGTATTCATTAAATTTTTCATCTTTGCAGCACCATTATCGCCTCCAATATTCTATTAGTGGATGAAATTATGAGAGCAGGTTTATCATCGTTAAAAGGATAATATACTTAAAAACTAATATCACTTGCACGTACATATTTACTTTAATCTTATTTGTATTACATCAGTCATTCTCGCTTATTGTCAGCTTGCTGATAAAATATACTTTTATTGAATTTGTATTTCGTACCACTGAAAATAAAAATATTTTGATTTAATATTTTATTATAAATTGTTACTTTAATTATAATTACTTATTGGCACCTGTAATTAAGAAGTAAAAAGCTGAAGGTCTTATTTACTTACTTACACTGTACAGTGCAAAAATAAAGTATGTAATCGATTTTTTATTTGTAAAAAAATTTTTTATTAATAAAATCAATATACGGATTGTGTAATATACATATTCGAACATATGAAAGAATTGTATTTATGGAAAATTCTTTTACAAAATGACGTCATGTAAAATATTGAAATTAAAAATATCAACGACTCTTCATTGTTCATCATTAATTGTCGAATAAATATGTAATTTATTCTATAAATTATTTGTTATATTAAAAACGACAGGCATTGTACGTAAATAGTATATTCATTTCAAATAAGCTCTTTTGCAACAAATGATTGGACAAGTTTTTTTTAAATAAAATCTTATTAATTTTTGCTTGACTTTTCGAAAAAAAAAAAAAAATTTATATACAATAGCATCATACAGTGCATTAAAGATATCGTTTACACGTTAAAATATAGTCAAGGAAAGCATTTGGAGGGCCTATTGAAAAAACAAGTCGTTTTTAATAAAAACGTACTTAAACGTATATACAGTTTTCTGAAAAGCATTCTTGTCTCAAGCGATTAATTATGATTTAATAATCATCATTCTTTAATTGCTTCACCAGCAAAACATTTCAAAATTTTCTCTTTCAACATCAGTTTATGGTATTATTTAATAATTCTTACGAATATTTTTTATAAAATTTTAAAATACAACGTATTGTCTACGAATAACGTTTTTCCAACTTCTACTCTCGACTATCCATGTTCATTACCATCTAAAAATGTTGACGAAAAATTATAATCTTTAGACAAGTTACCTATTATAACTGGGATAATTAAAAATTAAATCAACTCAAGCACGCGAGCCGAACTGAGCTTAGCTGAACTGAGATGAGCTGAGCAGAGCTAAGCAGAGCTATGAACAGCGGGAATAATAATTTTATTTTATTATAAAACTATTCGATTAAAATTATCTTTATTTTCTACTTTCATAAAATTTAAAACTAGCGCAATCTACTTAAAATATGAAATTATACATCAAATAAGAAATTATAGAAATTAGAATATTAACATTGTCAGATAAATAAAATTAGAATCATTATATTTTAAAAAAATCAAAAATATTTATTTAAGGATTTTGTACACTCTATTTACAATTATTTCAAATGTGTTCATTACAGTCTAGCCATAGTTGATATTTCAGTCTTTCTTAGTTTTCGAGCTTTTTTTTTTTTTGTTTTTTTTTGTTTTTGTTTAAGTTTGACTCTGTATCCATTTATTTATAAAGTACTGATTATCTCATTTCATTCGTGTTTGCAAGTTTTTTCTCGATTATAATACTGCGAACAATGTGAACAATTTTATTTTCTTACAGTTATATAAACTGCATTGTATTTAGTTTTATTTTTGATGTTAGGGAGGAGTTTTAAAAACATTTACAAATGACGATGGACTCTCTCAACGTTACAAAATCTAAAATATATTTAAGAAGGAAAAGTTATCGTAAATTCACATAATGCTATAAATTATCTTAAGTTCACTTTTACAAGTATATACAAATAGAGAGAGAGAGAGAGAGAGAGAGAGAGAGAGAGAGAGAGAAGAAAGTGAGATAGAGAGTGAGAGTGTGAGAGAGAAAGAAACAGCTACATTATCATTATGTTACTTAATGAGATATTGATTCTAACGTTATAAAGATCAATTTATAATTCAGATGAAGTCATTTACATTTCCGTAATAAATATTAATTTTACTGATTTTTTTCTATTTATTCATTGATCAATTATAAACTAAATTTCTATGCAACATCTAAACACTATCGATTTCTCATTTAATTTTCGTTTAATGGTGCAAATCAACTAACGTCATTTCAATTCAATTTGCAAATTATTTCACACGAAAACTTGTAATTACAAACCTAATAAATTTAGTTCACTTAGTATGCCAATTACTTTTTTTAGTAGCAAAATGAGGAAAAAGACTAAAATATATGAATAGCTCTATTTCCCCGAATTCGGTAGAATAGCTTTTTGCTACTTATTCAATATAAATAAATATCGGTGTCTATCTAAATTAAACATTAATACATCGTATAGGATTTTCTTAAATTGATAACAACAAGAAAGAAAAAAAAAGAAAAAAAAATTCGTTACAATAATTGTACTGTCAAAAATTTCAAATTTTACACTTATTGGTAGTTTCGAAATTTGTATGTAACTTTATAACAAGACAATCCTTAGTTTTACATAAATGTGATACGAAGGCACATGCACTCACAATAGAGAGAGAGAGAGAGAGAGAGAGAGAGAGAGTGAGGAAGAAATAACGAAAAGGAAACAACGAAGGACCCTTTAGGGTTTGGTTCGCGCGTCATTACGGATTGATATCACTAAAAATGTCGGCCCATCCGACAATCTCTTATTCATCTACGATCTATCATCTCCTTTCTAAAATCCGTGAGCTTGAGTTTCGGCTCTATGTTAATGTTGAATATCTCGGCTAGCTTGGCGCAATTGACCTTCATCTTGAGTCCGGCCAGGGCCATCGTCGTATGCAGGCTCCCCAAATCAACCGGACTGCTGGATCGCCCATAATACGACGTATATCTCGTCTTGCTCTTCTCTTCGTCCCTCACTCGTCGTTCTTCGTCATCCTCATCAACGTCCTCCTTCTCATCCGTCTGGAAGATAACGCCCGAGGGGTAGCGTGGCAAGGGATTGGTCGACTTCCTAGCAACGGCCTTGATTTTGCAGGGTAACGGCCGTATCGCAGTTACCGACTGCTTAGTCGTCGACTTCTTGGCGACGCGAGGACTTACGGACATTACCACCAGCTCCGTTTTTGTCGGCGTTATGGGCGGTGTTTTTAATAATGATGTCATGGGCACCTTCAGGGGAACTAGCTGGACGTTAGTAAAGGACGTGGAGTCGTTGACGATCGCTTCGATCTCCTTGCTAAAGTCCTCTCCCGTTATAGTCCGCGTCTCCAGCTCCTTATCCGAGTGCAATAGCCTAAAGTGTCCCTTCACCGACGACAGGGTTTTAAATACGTCCGGGCAATACTTGCACTTGTATACGTTGAGGTGGTTCTTCGCGTGCTTCTGCATCACTTCGAGCGACAGGGTATCGAATCCGCAGTGCTTGCACGTGAAGCCACGGCGTACGAGCTTGTAATTGGGACGTAGCTGCGAGTGTATTACCTTCTGATGGTAATCCATGTCCTCTTTGTTAGTGAAGAACTCGTCCTTGCACCTGGAACGAATGGACGATGATAATCGGGGGCGAATGGAGTCAATAAATCGATTTGTCAAAACGAACATTAGATTGGTTATGCGTCAAGGAGTAATGCCTGGACTCTAAGACGCCAAAATGCACGAAACGTACCACTTGCACATCCAGTCGTAGTCGTCTTCCTTGTTGACCAGCAATATGTCCTTGTCACGTCCGTGCTTCTGCCAAATGTGCTCGATGAGGGTGGACCTGGTGCCGGGCTCGGCACAGTACGCGCACTTGGCCCTTGTGTCCAGATGCTGCTTGTACCTGAAAACCGAGCACTTTTGGTCCTCCTTGTGCATCAGCTTCCAATGAGTTCTAATCACATCCAATGACAAACTGCTGACGGTAGTGCTGTTGCAGTAATAGCAATAATATACGATCGCCTTGTTCTCGTCCTCGAGCTTGGCTTTTTTGGCCGCCCGCACGTTCGCCGCGTCCATTGCCGCGGTCACGATCGCCTCCTCGACCTTGCAAAAACGAACATTTTAAGAAACAATTGAGTAATAATTGATTAAGCGATTATTGGAGCTATTGGACGGCGAGGTTTTGTTACCTTGAACTCGAGATGCGAGTGATTAACCTCCCAGTGCTGCCTCATTTCCGACGAATTGAAACTAACGAACGTGCAGTAATTGCACTTCTGCTTCACCCTGATTTCGTGCGTCCTCATGTGGCTCTTGAGTCCGGCGTAGGTGATGGCCGTGAAGTCGCACGTGTCACAGGGCAGCTCGTGGTCGACCCGCGCCCCACCATCCTCCGTATTATCGTCCTTCCGCTTGCGCTTCTTCGGCGCCTTGGGGACGACGAGACCGTACTCCCGCTCCCAGAACTCGGGACTCAGTTCGCGCACCTGCGGATTCGGATTCTCGAAAATCTTCTCCGGGAGGGTGCGATGCTTGGAGCGCAAGTGCTGCACCATTACCGCCTCGGAGTTGGTGCTCCGGTCGCAGTACGGACAGAGGTAGTTCAGTCGTTTCAGATGTTTGAGCTTCACGTGACGCTTGAAGCCTCGCCATTTGGCGAAGCTCATGCTGCAGTGCTTGCAGATTAGGGGCATCGCCAATACTTCCGCCGCGGGTACTGGAGCTGCAGCTATAATGTAAAATGATTTGTCTCTTTATTATTATTATTCATTTATTTATTTATTTATTTATTTTTTTGTTTGTAATACTCGCGCACTCGAGTTGAAGAGCAAAGGGGCAATTTATCGAGTTTTCATAATCCCACAAACAAAAGGAGAATGGACGCTTTCAAGTTTATTTCTATGGAATAGTGTCTAGAGTTCGTACACCGTCATGGATTTTGGCGTAAATTATCGATCACAGTCTAGGCTAGTGCACTCTTCGTATACAATGAACGATCGTTTTGAAAATCGCGAAATTTGAATTTAGCGATAGATCGTTTACAACTCGAATATTCGCACGTACGTTTAACAGCGTTTTCGGTCTTCTCTTCCTCCGAATTATCCTCTTCTTCCTTCGTATCGATAACGAGATCGTCGTCTTCGCTTTCATTAGCAACCTCTTCCTTCGTTTCGACGACTTCCTTGGTAACCGGGGCTGGCGCTTTAGTACTTTTCATAATCTCCGTTTGCGTTTTCATTACGGACGTAACCTGCATATCATTTACAAGGCATAAATATTTTTGCACATAAACGCTCGTTTATCGCCCGTTTAGCGCGCAATAATTGTTGACTCACCCATTCTTCAAGCGGTCCATTCGGGGTGGCGGCTCTTGGCTCCAGGGTTTCGTCGGTGTGACGATTAAAAATGTGTTTCACTATGGATCCACGATTTACGGCCCTGTACTCGCAAGTCGGACAAAACCACCTGGAATTACAAAATTACGTTCGCTCGAATAATTAAAAAGTCGACAACTACTCTGCAAGCACAATTAAGAAAGGATATAATTTTCGTGACGATTGGTTTGCGAATCGCGAGACTTCTCCAATGCTTTTATATAATATCAAACTTGTTAATACACAATAATCTTTTTCCACAATTGGCGGGCTGTATTTATTTAATTATAGCGAATGAAATTTAATGTTAGCGTACTTGGTGTACTTGAGGTCCCTGTAAAGATGATCCCTAAAGTCGTGCTTGTACTTGGACTTGAATTGGTTGCAAACCGTGCAAACGTAAAGGTCCCCGATGGGCTTGCCAAGGGGCCCGTAGCCACCCTCGGGCATAGCCACCTTGGGCTTTTCGGGCTCGTCGAGCGACGTCCTCGGCTTCTTGATTTCCGGCGACTTGCAGTCCTCGACGCTCGTCTTTGGCAACTTGGCTTTAGCTGGCTTGGCCGCTACCTCGGACTCAATTTTACGCTTGGCATTGACCTTCGCCGACTCGACGTTGTCCTCTTCCTCGAGTAGGATGCCCCGGATGTGACGTATACGCGGCATGTCACGACGCCACAACGGCGTCGTGTCGAAGGGCTCATCCTGAGGAATCGTCGGCTCTATGACGTCAGGTTTCTTCAGACCTACGAACCCACACGTTTTCCAAATGCGTTTATTATTATTGATATGCCGTCATCGTCATAATATGTCAATATGTACGAAATTATCTAACGTTTGAGTAAGTTACCGAGACTTAATTATAATTTCGATTCGTTTATCGACGCTACGAATAGAACTGAACGGGAAAATAAAGAAACTCTCAATTGCAAAATAATAGTACACGAATAACCAAAGCTTCGATTCCTGTTTATTCAAATTAATGAGAATGTTGTAATTGTATGTATTTGTAGTAATTGCACGAGAATGTCATTTTTCCTTTAAAATCAGGTCATTATCCGAGGGTCTTTAATAAAAGCAGTCGCACCTTTTATCCTTTGGTAAACGGTCGTGTAGTCGACCTCGGGCTCGTTTATATGCTTAGTGAGCATGTGTTGGTCGAAGGTGATTTTGCTGATGGTCTTGAAGGCGCAGCCGTTGCACTTGAACTGACACTTCTCGTCGTGAGTGGTGGCCGCGTGATTTTGCATCGCCGTCTTGTACACGGACTTGAAGTCGCAGAGGTTGCATTTCCAGGTATTCCCGTCCGGGTCCGGGAGCTCCGTCTCCTCCGGTTCTTGGGACGCGGATGCCTGCTGCTGCTGTTGCTGCTGGGCCTCGCCTGCCTGGTCCAGCTGCATCTCGCGTATCACCTTAACGAACGGCCTCTTTTCCGGGTGCTTGTCAGCCAGGTGACGCTCAACCACGTGTCTGCACGTTTTAAGTTCAACATTTAGTTATAATTGCTTAGCGGCTCCCGGCACACATCTGTCTCCCCAAGCACGTTGAATGGCTTTAATGGAGTGCGTTTTGGATTAAATGGGAGACGAGGAATTGTTTTCAGTGCTTTTTCATTGATTCGGTCGGTTGTTCGGATTTATCATTGATAAATCGGTAAAACAACTTTTAATAAAATAATGTGCATATAAAATTATTGGCCATATTTTCATTCTTTTGTCCAATTTCATTGGAGAAGCATTGTGCGTTAGTTGTTCATGTTATGCTGCTGTTCTATTAATCCTTGGCTAAGATAATAAACATAAACTATTTGGAAAGTAAAATGTTTTTATTATTTGTTTGTTTGTCTCCACCCCCCCCCCTCCCCACCCCTAAAGACGTGAAGAAAAAAAACGATGACGATCGTATTGAAATATTGAAGAAACGAGGAACTATTCGACGTGCTTGGAGAGAAAACGCTTGTTAAATCTAGTTATTTTAGTGTGAGAGTACTGTGCAGTATTTTGGGAAGTAAATATAAATGTAACAATGTAAAATATGCTTACTTTTTAAATAAGAAATGAAATAAAACATTATACTCGGTAAATTAATTACATTGATGATGCAATTAAATTGGCAATTCGAACAAAATATACGACTTTCAATTGCATAATGAGAAAGGCTTCATCAGTTATATACGGCAATATTTAGATATACGATTAATTAGTTTATTAATAACGAGAATAATACAGTGTCTGTTGGTAGTTGTATTGGTGTGTGTGTGTGTGTGTGTGTGTGTGCGTGTGTGTGTGCGTGTGTGTGCGGGCGTAGGTAGGTAGGTGCGTAGGTACGTGCGTGCGTGCGTGCGTGCGTGCGTGCGTGCGTGCGTGCGTGCGCATATATGTATACGCACGCATGTGTATACGTAAGCATCGCTTTACATGTAATATTAAGTCAAAATCATTTTTATGAGAAATTAAATAATCTTATTTAAATTAAATGATGTTTATTTAATATTGGAGAAATATATATTCATGTATATAAGAGTTGCAGCATATAAACCGTGTAGATAATTACTTTCAAGTATTTGGGTTTTAGAAAACAAATGAATAAATAAACAAATAAATAAATAAATAGATTGGTAGATAAGTAAAAAAATTAATGAATAAATCGTTTGAATGGCTCGTTTGCAATAAGTGTAAATATAAATTAAAACGATGATGCTATTTTTCTAATATCCAATTATTCGAAAAAGAAATTATGCAAAAGAACAAGGAAATAATCGAAAATTTTATGGATTTTTTGAAAATACAATTGTCATCAAAGCTATTGAGCGAAATAGCGAAATAGCGTAATGTATATATATATATATATATATATATATATATATACACATATATATTCATATATATAATTAAAGCGGATACAATTAAAACAATTATGAATAAATACTACGTTTAAACTACAGAAACAAAAAGTGCGCACTTGCTGTGAATTAAAAGTAGTAAAAGAAGTAAAAGGAACACTGAATGTGCAGTCCAATTCACAAACCTGTGATAGTGATGGTAAATGCAATGAGAACACTTGTAAAGTCGGCTATCGTGCATTTTTAAATGAACACCCATTTTTTCTAAGGCTATGTTTTGGGCTAAGTCCTGGCCACTCGGCGGCGGGCAGTGGGGGCACCGAAAGTACACCTCGTCCGAGTGCAACGCTTTTAAGTGATGTCGCAACATCGCTTCCTCGACCGTTAAGTAATTGCATTCCGGCACTCCGCAGACGTATCTGACAAATTCACATTTCATATGGTCACACACAGAGCTGTACGTTATTGTATTAAATTGTTTTTCAGACTCGGGGTGGGGCGGGGAGCTTGCCGCCCAGGAAAAAAATTATATATACGTGGCAATGATCGATAATCAAGTATTCGTATAAAGCAGCAGTGCGCGCGCGCGCATCCGATGAACGATGTTGGATACTCGTGGCGGAAGTTCGTGCTCTTTGAAAGTATGCGTGTGTCCGGTGTGGCTTCGCGTCCATGGATTATTAGGCTGTAGCTTTAATGAGATATGCGACTTACAGTACGATTAGACGTGAATAATATTTGTAACCGCGTTAAGCTGCCTTAGATGCTCGATCGTTGACTGCTGTTCAGCTTAAGCTCTCGATTAGTCGATCTTGATAACAATTATGAATCGCATGGACATTGAGTGATTGATTCAATGAAAATGAGACGATAGAATAGTGTCGAGTCACTTTCACCTAACAATGTGCTTGATTTTAATGGCGTCGAGCTATATTATATATCTTCTGTAAAAAAGTGACAAGTACCTTTAACTTTATGATATTTTAATTGTTTTTCATCGCGTATTACATAAGTTAAAGATGCTTTGCATTTTTGAACAAGTGAATGATCGATTGTATTTTGTTTTTCTTCATTTATTTTTCTTTTTTTCTTTTTGAAAGTACCATACCAAAATACTTGCTTATTAGCACAACTAATGTACGAAATAATAAATACGTATGATTTATTTCCAATCGTATATAATATTTTTCTCCGGGCTGGTAATACAAAAAAATTTCAATTAACTTAATGAAAACAATGATTATTAGAACAAAAATCTCTTATAAGAGAATGCGATAAATACATTAAGGAATAACATGGACATTTTTGCAATATCATTATCTGTAAATTAATAGAGATTTTAATATTTATGTTAAATATAACATTCTAACACACATCCCTGTTGACAATCTTTAAGGCAAAGATTTAAAGAATATAATTTTTATATATTACTTGAACATAAAAAAAATGTGTGTTCGTTTTGTTGTCAAATTGATTAGGAATTACAATGATTTACATAATAAAATTTAATTTGCGCTTTAATCTCAAGTAATTTCTAATTTATACTAAATATGTGTAAGGTTTGTGAATAAATAAAATATTCGGCCTTAACGTGTATTTATAATATCATACAGTTAGTACATTAATACTGTATTTATCAATTTTTACGTTTCATACTCTTCGTAATAAATAAAACAAAACAAAAATTTATGAGAGCTCTCGGGTAAAAATTTAATATCCTACATTGAAAAATGATTGAGATCGATGATAATATTTTGTTTTATAAATACGTGCATGAGAAAATTAATAAATGATTTCCATATAAAATGTAATATATATATATATATATATATATATATATATATATATGTATATATATTACAGAATGTAGCATGTATAACATGTTTATACATTGAAATTCAGATACATACTCTTAGAAAATTTTATTCAGTAAAATTGAACATAAAGAATAATTTTATTTAAAAAGTAATATTTCGTTTTATTCAATTTCAAGATCAGTAAATTGAAAGTGATAAAAATTGTTATTGCTATTTATTATAGGTTTTCTTTCTTTTTTTTTCTCAAACCAATACAAATATTTTAAAATTTTTAAATTAAATATTTTAAAGTCTGTACAAATTTTTTGCAAAGTCTAAAGTTTATATTTTAAATCTTAACTCGAGATCATGCTCCTCATAATAGTTAGCACAAAGTTATTTATATAGAATTTGTAATGTATTAATTGTTGCAAAAGAAAAGAAAAGGAAAAACGGGATAGGAAAACTGAGAGAGAGGAGAGAGGAGAGAGGAGAGAAAAGAGAAGAAAAGAGAAAAGAATAGAGAAGAGAAGAGAAAAGAAGGAAACAGTAAAAAAATTGCTAGTCGACACTAAAATTACATATAATTAACAAAATAATGGCAAAACAAGTAATAAATCAATCCACTATAATAAACACGAATAAATGATCTCCGCCAAGACCGAGTCACATACTCATACTATTTACAGGTAAATTAGTGAACAGGAAAATAACAATACACGTACGCGTATAAAGCGTACACAAAATAATATAATAAAATCAATCTTAAAACAAAAGAAAACAAGATTATATGTATAGGTGGTAGTGGTGGTGGTACGTGGTGGGAGTGCGCGGGGCAGCGCGTACCTTTGATTCTCAGGAACGAATTTTGGTAGCACCTCGTCCTCTTCCTGCTTCATCGCGTCCCTGTGCGCGGCTGCGGCACTCACGCCCCCGCTCATCCTCCCGTTCTCGTGCGAACTACTGGCCAGATTCACCATCTTGTCGAACATCCGCTCTTTCTTATCGAGACAGGGCACCGGGTTCACCGGGCTCGAGTCCGGCACGCTCTCGTCCTTGAGGTGAGCCTGCAGGTGCCTTACCATGTTCGTGCGCACCTTGTTGCTGTAAGGGCAAACCGCACACTGCACCGCTCGAATGTAGATCGCCTGCAGGGGCAGCTTCTCGATCTCGCTTGGCCCGTAATTAAGCTTCTCCATTTCCATGAGCTTAAGTGCGTCCTTGTCCGCGGCGGCCTTGTTCATCTTCTTGCTCTTCAGCCTGTCCGCCGTTGTCTGTAACACGCGGTCGGCGTCACGCCACGTAAGTTTAACATCTCGTGTCAAGGACGACGTTCACTCCCTCATCCCCCCCCCTAAATTTCGCGCGCCATTTCACAATCTCGCAGAGACACGGCTTCACGCATCGCCGAATTGCGTTTGCTCTACTTGTGGGGTGGAATGCCAATAGTTTTGGCCCTCCAACTTATATGACGCAATAGCCAAATCAATAAACTTTTTACAATAAAAGCAAAGAAAAAGCCTCGATTAGATGCATTAAACGGCTTGGTTGCAACCGGTTATCCTCCTCCTCCCCCCTCCCGCCCACCCGCCCAAACACGGGAAGAATTATTGAGTTTCGATCGCAAGGAGTAGAAGCGTAGAATTGTCGTGTCCACTCACCATGGGATGAACGTAAAATAGTCCTGATGGCGAGGGATTGGTCGGGTCGGCTGGCACGATTCTCGAACTGACGTACTTGTGCTTGGCTCGAAGATGAGACTGCGCCTGACTCTGGACGGCGAATCTCGCGTTGCAGACGGCACAGCTGAAGCGCTTGAGGCCGTGCGTCCTCAAGTGATCTATGAAGAAGGATGGCTTGCTGAAGCGCTTGCTCGAGGAGCCGCAATGTACGCAGTAAAGGGCCGAGTCGCCGCCGTCCTCGTCGTTGGGGCTGCATTGTTGCATATGCTGGCGTAGTTCCTCGGCGGTCTCCGCGGAGTACGGGCAGGAGTCGACACCGCAGCGATAGAGCTCGCGACCGCCGAAGCCCGTACCCTGCACGTCCTCGATAGTGAGGAAGCGGTCGATCGAACTCGGCACCTCGATCGCTGGGTCCCGGCTCGGGCTTGGGCTCGGGCTCGGGCTCGGGCTCGGCTCGACATTCACGAGGCTCGTCCGCGGTGACGAAACTCTTGCTTCCAGCTCAGCCTCTTTAATCAGCGACTCTTCTACCGCCTCCTCCTTTATATCATCTTTTTCTAACATCATCGGCTGGAAATCAATCATGGGGATGGCGTTTCTTTACGTCAACATTACCACGATCTTGGCCCAACGGCCTCACTACTAATTCTCATGCACGTGTAATGATTTGAAGTACATGTTGTTTATTTTTTGTTTTTCTTTTTTTTTTCTTTTTTCTTTTACATTCATTATCATTTCAAAGCCATCAACAATACCGATTAACAATCAATCCCTATTATCATATTATAATAACCAGTAGATTATAAGGGAGATAATAAATAAATCATATTGTCGTGCTACTTCCGACTTAAAATATCGTAAATACATAGATCCTCGTAGATTTAAATTTATAATTCGGATGGCATTGTTCTGGCGCTAATTAATATAACGTTTTGTGATTGTTTGAAGAAAGTAATAAAGCAGTTTCTTACCTTTTCGACTAACATATCGGTTAATTGATTCGTGTAGTCTTCAATTATCTCGACATCGCTGTCGTAGTCCTCGACTTTGTTCTCATCTTGTTTCGTTTCAACGACCATTTTTTTGCCGGACAGCAGCTCGGTATGATCGAGCAAATTCGTATTGACGAATTCACTCTCGCTATCCGGATCAATTTTATGAAATCCAAACTGATTGTTGGCATTTAAATTCTGTACATCGGACACAGTCACCTAAAATTGCAATGTCTTGTACAAAAATTCCCAAGCCATCCATCCATCCCACAAAGCATTTAAATATTTCCAAATATTTTCCTAGAGTTACTACTTGTGTACTTGTATGTGTATACTTGTATGTACTACTTGTCATTAATCGACGATTAGATTCTTATAAAAGCACCAAGAGCTCACCTTGATATTCTTTCCAATATTGAGCAGACTGGTGGAAGTGGAATTGAGACTGCGCGCGTCAAGGATACGAATGTTCGAGACGCTGTTGTCGAGGTTGGTGAGAGGCACGTAGGTGCTGTTATCCTTCGGGGATATTATTTTCGCCGTCATAATGGGTGCGTTCGGAATCAACGAGACGGCACTACCCGTACCCTTGATACGCGGTGGTATCGCCACCTTGCCGAGCTCTTCGTCGAAGGCACCCTTACGTTGTCGGAATATCGCATCGACATCGCGCACCCGCAACTGTTCGATTGCGCTCAGGTTCTTCGATATCTGTAGGCAATGGAATTATTTCCAAGTAATTTGTGTTTATTTGCGCGAATAAGCTATTCTCGGCAAAGTTCTAATCATCGCGTTTAAAATATTGATACGCTTACGACTTATGTCGCTCAGACATATTTCTCAAGCGAGAATTTACGTGACATTTACGTTCGTACGTGTGACATATTTATTAATCAAGGGAAAGCGAGGCGCTTCACCTTACAATTTTAAGAATATCTCTTTTATAGTAAGCGGAAATGATGTAATGTAAAAAAACTTTTATTTTTCAATCCCGAGAAATGCTTTCAAGTATGTAAATTTAGGGGGATTCAACGTATTAAGAAAAGTTAAGAAGCAAGTTAAATTAAGTTAAATTAAATTTAAAAATTAGAAGTTAATTTAAGCGAAGAAGCAACGTTGTATTGGGACTGATCGGAGAATTTAGTCTTCTTATAATAGTCTCGTTAAATTTGGTCAGTTTGTGTTTGGTTGTTTTCTTATTTTGTAAATTGTTTTAGTTACCTCGCGTGGCAGACATCTTTCAAGCACATGTGGTGGCTGATTATAATGCGATGAACTAAGATGATTATGCAAATCTTTTATAGATGCCGAACCATGTGAACAATACATGCAATGGTATTTGAAATAACCATGTTGCTTATAATGCTGAAAGGAATTATCTTAATGTTATTCTTAAACTCTAATGGTGCACAAGAGAAGAAATTATTTTTAAAGTTATTACAAGTTAAGATTATAGTATTGCCTATAATTTACATTATATTCTCTCTCTCTCTCTCTCTCTCTCTCTTTTTTTTTTTTTTTTTTTTTTTAACGAACACACTCAAAACAAGTTTTTAACTGATTATAAAGTATACCTCAATGAGACTTTCTACAGTGTGCACCAAACTTTGGCATATGTGACATTTGAAGCCAGATGTTATATTTGTATGGTGCATATTAAGATGTAGTACAAATGCCTCGGGTATGAAGAAGTATTTATTACAATCTAAAAATGAAAGAATATATGTTTAATATTACTACTCTTGTTACCGATAATGATAGAAAAGGTATCCTTTAAACAGCTTAATTTTTTAGATGAACCTACCATGCACACAAACGTAGGGTTTAATGATTTGTTTACGTTCGAGTCTTTTGGGAGGTGGTGGTAATTGTACGAGTTCTTCGCTGACAACAAGAATGTGTACTCGTTTCATTTGATGATAAGTTTTCTGTTGAATAATACGTTACGCTTAGTCGTTTGTTTAATTCTTTGTTAATTTAATTCTTCTACCATACAGACTTGTTCATTTATTTTTCTGTTTTGGATAAATAAGTCCACGGAATACCGAATAGATAATACAATATTTACGGCCCTTAATACAGATATTGCGGTAACAATGAAATGTTCGAAATTTTTAGTAACATGGATTTGGCAAACGTTTAAATATTACGAATGAAAGCCCAGCGACATCTTTAGATATGCAAATGTACAGAGCATATGAAAACATTGTAGTGAATCCGTTAAATTTTTCGGATATTGTATGCTTTAACGATAAAAAAAAAAAAAAAAAAAAAAAAAAAAAAAAAAAAAAAAAAAAAAAAAGAGGAAAAAAAAAAGAAAAGAGAAAAACCTCTTTTCATATATTAGATAATAAAATTACGTATAAAATTACAGAATAAACAGTGAAATAACAACAAGGCTTGTTCGGTACTTAATTCTTGTTTACTACAGTGTAACATCGTACCTGATGTATTTCAACATAGGAGTAGGCAAAGGCTCGATAGAAGCAGTATTTGCAACAGTATCTACAGAAGATGTGCATCTTTTTCAAATGATTTATCAGCTCCTCGTAGGATTTGCAGTCGATATAACAATAGGCACACTTGAAGTAATCCTTACAATCACTGTTAATAATCTTATTGACAATGTCGTCCTCGTGTAATCTCAAATGCTTGTTAAATGCTGGCTCGTTACTAGTAGTGAAAGAGCAGTCTCGGCCCATACATTTGAACATATGTATAAGCTTGTCATCTTTCAGCATTTTCTCATATATGTTAGCTGATTTGAGTTTTATGGCTACAGAGACCTGCTCTGGTGAAGCTATCTTGACAAGTTTGAAGGGTTGGTTGGCCGATGTCACGAGACTCGTAGGCGTTGAACCTGCCGACGCTACTGCCAGTGGTGTCGCTATACCTTTGGAATCAATTTTTATAGCTACAGTTGGTTGTCCGCCAATGGATATATAATTTTCTGGCTTTGCCACGGGTCTTGAGGTAGGAGGTATATTTAGTGGAATGAGCTTCACCGTTTCTCCAGAGGAGCTAATAACTGATCCACTGCTGTCGACTCGTTTCAAAATATAAGAGCTTGGTTTTTTCAAAAGTGACATGCCTTTGCCTTTCTGTGGCGAAGTCTCCACAGCTTTACGAATGTTTGATACCTTGTTCAGAATATTCTTTCATTATCAAGAAAATTAAGCAATTTTAAAAGCAAGCTTTGGCTAACTATACACCAACAATTAAACGGTTTCTTTTTTCTCTTTATTTTTTTAAAACTATTTGTTAAAAATCATTGTTATGATGCTAAATATTGAACAGTTAATATAACAGTGGCAAATGTAGTTGAATCAATTTCATTAACTCAAGAAATAATTAAATATTTAAATCATATTCATTGAAATTAAATAGATATTAATTTACTTGGCTTTGGTGATATTTAAATTTTTTTTTTTTAGAACATATAAAATCAAGTAAAGTATGTTACACATATATATAAATTTTCAGATTACAAATGAATATTTTAAATTTGTTTTTAGTGTTATCTTACATAGAAAAGAAAAAGAAAAACAAAAAAAAAAAACAAAAAAAAAACAAATAAACAAACAAACATCATTTGTATACTTGTAAATAAAATGATAAAAAGCAGGATTAACTTATGCATTGATGATAATAATTAATTTAAGCATTAAGAGTAATAGCATTTTAGGATGAAATAAAAAAAATATTTTATACAAAGGAAAAAAGTAATGGAAAAATTCTGGACCTTAATTATAGACAAATGATTCAATTAATTATTTATAACCAAGTGCTTAAATATAAAAATCATTGTAATATTTATGTTCTATTTTTAAAAAAGTTGAATTTTTGATTTTTTAAGTGATTTCATCATACTAGTGTTCTAATTACAGAGTCTTACAAAATGGATTTGTAAGGCTAATTAAAATGAAATTGATGGAAGAAATGTACATACACAAAAATAAATATATATAAATGTACATGCTTATTTAAGTTATTTAAAATTTTTACTCATTACCAAATAATACAATAATTTTTATTTCTACAAAAAAATATACATATAGCATAGCATTCCGGGTTTTATATAAAACAAAAATGTTCTAATATTTTTTATTTTTTTCTTTACAATGTGCCAAGCGATGAACTCTATAAATACTTTATGTATAATTAAGTTAAATAATTTACTAATTTATAGTTTAGTGATTAAGTATGTTTTTATCATTATTAATGGAACTTCATATTTAGTTAATAATATGCATATATTCTTTCATTTCTATAAGAAATTTTGTTCTTCAAGGTAGAATTTAGTGTGATTAGTATATTATTGGGTACCTGGTACTGGATTACTTAGAGATTTTCATTAATAGATAATTAGGAATTGGGAATGGACAACTTTTTAGTTTAAATAGTTATAATGGTTAACAGTACTTCACATGCAGTAGTCTACATGGATATAGTTATGCATTAAATTATAAATAGCTAAATAAAAAAAAAAATAAAAAAAAAATAAAAAACATAATATATTTATATTATAAATAATTAAAAATGGCTTATAATTACTAATGATAATTCGTGTAATGAAAATGTGTTGTGCGTCTATATATAAATAGTACAAGAGTATTTTATATAATTTCGTACTATATTTAGATAATTTAAATTCAAACAATTTGAAATTTAATCGGAGCCAATGAAAATACAGCAAGTAAAATTTTAAGTATAATTATTAATAATTAGTATAAGTATATAAAAAAAATTTCATTTTATACCATAAGTTTTTTAATTTATTATTTGAATTTTAAATCATTGCTGAAAGTAAAATTACAATTGACATCTAATTGACATTCTAAAACTGATTAATATAATTAATTGTGATAATAGAAAATTAATATTTACCATTTGAGTTTCACTTTCTTTTTGAGCAAGACTGACAACATTTGCGATCTTTAAAAATCCTGTATCATCTTCGCTGGCATTAGGATCAAGAGGTTCGATAGTGGCCATTGAATTCGATTGGTCGCTATCTGTAAAACAGCGATTTTTTTTTTTTTTTAAGAAAATATACGAGAAGAAAATTAAGATTTATTTAGAGATTTTAATTTGATTAAAATTAAACTAATGATACTGCATCGTTCAAAATCATAATAGACAATAGATTAAGTGATAAAATAAATTTGACAACATGCTGACAACATGATAGTTATATTAATTTTGTTTAAACAATTAATTTTCTCGAAAATTGAGAATTACATAGAGAACTGTATTCCCTATAGATTAGGTAGTACTTACCATTAATTGTTGAAAATTCTTGATCACTCCCCTTCGAGAGTTTATCTCCACTGATTCTTCTAATTCTAATAAATGTCTTTGGTGATTGAGGACTAGATTGTTTAGATGATAAATCTTCATCCGGTAATTTTAGCTCATCGTCGTCAGTTCTCTGAAAAAATTCAACGTAATTGAATTAGATATAAATCTTTAAATTATTGATAAAGCCATAGGCAATAAATTTAATTAAATGTGGCAAGATTTTTTTTCAAGTCAAAGTAACGATATAATGTTCATATTATAATGACTAATTTATAATTGAAATTTAATCTATCTTAATAAAAGGAACCTTTTGAACAGTGGAGTAAAAGAACCCCCCCCCCCCCACCCCCATAGGTGTTGCACATGAGTAGCAAAAATAAGCTTAAATTATAATAATTGATTACTTATCAAGTCTTATACATGTAAATACATGATAATTAATTATTATCATATTAATTGAACGAGGGGTCAGGTCAGTGTGTTAAGATGGCAGCGAAATGCAGTGGCACAACGAGACGGACGTGTCATGCGGATCTTGACGACGGATTCTCACCAGTGGAGAGCTGGGCTCGTCCTTCACCTCCTTCTTGACGAAGGCAGGCGAGATGACGGCCATGTCCTCGGCGAGCTTCTTGGGCGATATCCGCTCCTTCTTGATAATGAGTTGCTCGGGCACTTGGGCAATCACGGGCTCGGACTCGAGTAGCGAGCTCGTCTCAAGGGGCTTGGTGTTCTGTAGCTGAGCCGCGAGTCGCTGGATGGTCGTCATCATGAGACCCTTGGACGGCGAACGCATCTCCTCGGTGCTCTGGAGTATACTCGTCACGTCCGTAGCGATCTCGTGATCCGACTGCTCGCCGCTCGTGTCCGACTCGTAGCTGACAGGGTCGACGGGCGGCGGTTCCGTGTCGCTCGGCTCCTCGTCGCTGTTCTCATAACCCGAGCTGCGCAGTATCGAAAAATCGAATTCAGAGATTATTATCGTCTTCTAGGCGCCAAATCGAAATGCAAACAAGCTCACGTTCGCGGTCACGAGCGCGCGCCCATTTACTCTCCAATGCGCAATCGAACATTAACATCGAAGAGGACGGGAGTTTGGTTAAGCTGGTGAAAGGATGGAGCTTAAATATAAGCTTAAATTGAGCAAGCTTAAGGAGTAGGCTTCCTTTATAGTAACATGATAAGTTATGTCGGGTATACTGTGAGAAATCAAATTTTTTTTAACATAATATCATGGCACAATGTTTTTCTTTACAATATGACAAAATTCACCATTAGATCTCTATAGTTTGGATAGTCGAAGAATTCTGATTAATTTCTTTCCTTCAATCAACAAGTTCCTTTAATATATCCTAAAAGAACTTAGCTCTCAATCTTTATAATTTAGCGTTGTTTTATTTTGTTTTTAGGCTTTAAGTTTTTTTTTTTTTTTTCATTTTTTTCTAACATAAAATCTTAATAAAATGTAATTTACAGTTCAAAGTCATGGTCTGTCTTCGGTTATTAATGATGAAATATGAAAATATTTTGATAATAGATGAGAATTGGTTTTATACATTACCTCTTAATGGGCTCATCGACAAATGATAGAGGATCTTTTATCTTTGCACCGGTCTTATCCTCCTCGGTAGATCTCGGTGCATCCGGATCATCTTTAATTTGGACCGATTCTGGATGTGACGTCGCACTCTCTTTAGCCTCGGATTTGGACACGGGCTCCTGCTGTTCGGATATGTGAAGTGGATCAATGACATTATCCTCCAGGATTGGCTCGGGCGGTACGCTCGGCTCCACGGCTGGGATATCCACTTTCTCGGTGACGACATTATCCTTCTCGTCTACGGGCAATGACGTATCCATTTTATCCTTGAGTTTATCGATTATCGATAGTCTCTTCTGGCCTTCATCCTTATCCACTTTAATACCGATGTTCTCCGCGATCTCCTGCATCTTTTTCTTGCGCTCGTTCTGTATTTCAACGTCCTTGTCCTCGAGCTCAGCCGCACATACAAAGGCGCTCAAATTACTACTCTTCTCCGATTTTTCGACCTTTTGTGCCCTGTGCTCCGTCGTTTCCAGCATCAAACGAATTTCAGAATCCTCCATTAAAGATTCGGCCTATAATTAGACGCAATTTTGTTGCCATTTAACAATAATTTAATAAACACTTGTTAATTAAAATTCGATTAAATTATATTCAACTATGTTTCAAAATCTTTTTACTATTAACTTAACAGTTAATTGTGAATGTGAGCTTGACACGAAAAAAAAAAAAAAAAAAAAAAAAAAAAAAAACAAAAAAACATAAAAACATAAAAATATAAAAAAAAAATCAGAAAAAATAATTATATTATAGCAAATAAACGATTGTTTTTCGCGAAAAGCAATCGAAACTCCAATTAAAAATAATTATTATATTCACCTCAATGGTATTGGCAATGATATCTTGTTGCTCGCTTTTATTATCAGGTACAGCAGTATCCGCGCTCGACTCGTTCTCACTCTTCCGCTCGAGCAAGTCGAGCACAACCGCAGCTTTATTATCTTCGTTTTCAACCTTCACCTTGACGCTCGTTTCTTCCTTCTTAAGATTCAGCGACATGTCGATTTTGACGATCTTCACCTCCTGCTCCGTGCTCTTCCCGTGCCACATCCTCGCGTGCTTCTCGACGTTACACCTCTTCAGTTGCACGTAATTGCATTTAGAGCAAAGGTAACCGTACACCCTGTCCTCGTTGGGCATCGGTGATTCGATCATCGCCTCGTTGAAGCTCTTGGTGGTAGAGTACTTGCGGCACTCTTTGTAATAGTGGGTGCGTATCGAGCCCCGGGCTACGGCTTCGTAATTACAGTTCATGCAGGAGAAGCGGTACTCGCCCGTATGGTTGGTGCAGTGCTCGTAAAAGCTTTCACGGGCGCTGTTGTCCATACCCTTGGTAACGAAGTTGCAAAAGCGGCAGCTGAATTTTACAGCGCGCTTGTTTGGCTCCCCGGGCGTTTCTTTGCTCGCAAGCATCGACGGCGTCGACTCCTCGATCGCCAGTTGGGCCTCGGCCACGGGTAGACGCGATATCAAGACCTCCTTCTTTGGGTGCTGCATTTTGTAATGGTGAACGATGTTCTTGCGATAGAAAGTGCAAAGTAGGCACTGGTACTTGTCGGTACCGAAAAGGGTGTAGCCGATGAGGGCGTCAGCGTCGACTCGCGAGGTTAAATCGTCGTCGTCGTCGTTCGCGTTCCCAGTTGACTTCCAGCTCGAGTCTTCCTCGTCGTTGAGCTTGTCGAGGCTTTCCGTCCGATCGATGGACGAGTTGAGCTTCTTGTCGCTCGAGCTCGTCGTGTCGCTCTCTTTGGAGAGCAAGTCGGTCTCGTTGCTGATGGACGAGTCCGCCACCGACTCGTGGCTCGTGCTCTCGTCGGCCTTGCTCGAGCCACTGGCTTTCTTTCTTTTCTTTTTCGACAGTATGCCTGTCGAATCATTCGAGAGGGCTAGCGTTAGGGAAGTAGTCGTTTAACTAGTTAGTAGTCTTTGGCATAATGGATCGGTTTCCATAAAAAAAAATATAATTTATTCTATCTTAAACATACGAGCTAAGGTAAAGCTTAATATTTTGAGAATTATGCGAGAGAGGATTGTAGTTTCTAATATCTCGGATAATAATCGTCTTCCCAATGTGCTGCTGCCCGACAGACTGTTTTGTTAATTTTTTTTTTCACACGGAAAATGATGAAAGATTCGTCAAAAGTGCAAAAAGGCTTTCATCTACATTCTATTATTAATTTTTAAAAGTTTTATACATTTTTATATGCACGTAATTAATCGATACTTACTTTTCGGCGTTTACAGTTTCGAATTTATGTTAATTTTTTATTCGTTATAGATTATTAAGTGATTGTACATATTTATTACGTATTATATAATTTCTCACTATAGAAACTACAAAATTAAAAATCGTTTTAAAATTCCAACAAAATATTAAACTTTGGTAAAAAAAAATAAATATTTATTACTATAATTTATAGTATAATATACTATTAACTTAATAGTGTCAAAGTTATTTGGCAATTTTTTATCATACAAGAAATACAAATTTTGCATAAATTATTCATTATATTGAATAAAATTTTGAATTCATGATAGGAATGACACGGTGATTTACTGTGTTTGAAGCATACTCAGCAATCATCTTACGATATTTTTATCTAAAAAATCATCTTAAAATTGCCATATATGCACATAAGTAGAAATTTGACAATACAAAGAATCTCGGTAAAATCTTTCAATTTTATGAATGTGAATCAATAATTAATTTTCAAATGCTATAACATACCCATTTGCCAATTGTTCTTTTTCTTCTTAACTTGTTTCTTCTTTGCCATCGAGTACTTGGGATTAGTTGCTAATTCTGCCATTACATCGTCGAGAAGTTCCTGGTTACTGTCACGCTGTTTTGCCGTTATATCCAATAACAGCGACGATGACGCATTTGAAACAAAACTCTCATCCGATGATGATTCTACAGCTGATTGATAAATATTTAATTTAATTCTATCTTATTTTTAAACAGTTTGAACGACATCACAAAATAAATATCTTTAATGTACAAGTAAAATTAAATTAATTAAACTATTTTTTCCTATTTATCATTAATTAAATTGGTGGTAATTAAAGTGGTAGCTAAATTTAATTTTAAAGCGTATGTCGTAACCTAATGAGGATAGATTAAAGCGCAAAATGGTTTCATTCGAGCATACCAATTATATATAATTAGGGCTTTTAATTTTTGAACATTTAAAATTTTAATTTATAGGTGATATTTATCATATAATAACAAATGATTTAAATAATATCAATAATCTTTAAATCTGTAGAATACCGCATCTTTTCAGTCATTCGCTTTTCAGCATTCAAATAATAGTCTAGAGTTCTAGAATTCTACATTGTGCAATTAGCAGCACCTTTACGATTTATAAATAACATTAATAAGAATATATAATTAATAAATAATAACAATGAATGCGCGAATAAAGTCCTATGTTTTATAAAACAAAATTAATTTCAATACGTCGATATTCTTTGCCAAATTAACGTCGACAAAAGATTTCAAATTATTATAGGCAAATTATTATTATAATAATATAAGATACGGTGTTGACGTATATAATGAAGCGACTGAATACAGCTGCAAAAGAAATCTTGTATGCACCGATAAAATAGTTATAAAATCTATCATACCAGCATCGGTTACAGATGTCTTTTTGGAGCCTTTCTTAAGATTTTTTCCTTTAGCGACGATAGCTTTCTCACTGGAAGTTGTGTCGGGATGAAGAGATATATCGGTAGTGGGCTCGACCACCGAGGGATCGAGGTTGAAGCTATCATTGGAGGAGCTGTCGAACAACGGTAGCGACGACTTTTGGATATTCTTCGAGCGTTTAACCTTCTTCCCCGTCTTCTGGGTCGTATCTTTCTTTGCCTTTGTGATTGGCACGTCAATACTGATACCTTCGGATCTGCGCGACAGAGGCACATCATCTTCTTCGCTATTTGAGCTTACGAAGAGATTCGGGATGGGTTCGACTCTCTTTACTTTTGCCTTAGATTTCGTTGACTGTGCTTTCTTCGTCTTTCCAGCTTTAATAAAATCGACACAATTATGCTCATTTTGTTATCGTTAACTTAATTCTTTTTTATTATTAATCTACGGACAAATCTGCACGATTTAACCAATTTTATTACGACAGCATTCATCTTACTCGACAAATTACTTTTCAATTACTAATACACCATTCTTTTATACAATTTATAATGAAGTATTTTTTCAACTCTTTTCAGCACAATAACACATACTGTGATTAGAATTCGATAGGGAAAAAAAATAAAAAAAATAAAAAAAAAAAAAAAAAAAAAAAAAAAAAAAAAAAAAAAAAAAAAAAAATAATAAGAATAATAAATAAAATCGCTAAGATAACATAGTTAATAAACGAAAATAATTAAGAATTTTAAAAAATTTGTCGGGTGTCTTGAGCGACCATACAAACCATATTCAACTATGACCTTCTAAGCTTAAGAAATAATAGCTGACTAACCCGTAGTGCTTTTAGCAACAGGGGTGGTTTGCTCCTCGTCGACCACTGGCTGCTCCGGTTGCTGCTCCAATGCCTTATTCTTCTGGCTACAGGTACGACTACCTGTCGCCTTCATCGCACCGTCGCATATCCAGCTGGACTTGAGGTCTTCCTGCAGCATATCCAGTTCCCGCAAGCGACGTTTCGGCTTAATTTTGACAGGAGCTTCGATGGTATCCTTTGCAGCCCCGGTGGCGGGTTGAGCGATAATTTTATCGCTACTATTATCTTTCTTTTCGGTAGTTGTTGGTTCGACATCGAGCAGGTCATCCTTATCGGCAGCTACTAAGAATTTCAAGAATTTAATTAGACATTTCAGGGCTTGAATAATCGATTAACATTGACATTCAAGTTAAGAGTTGGTATGTTTTAGTGGAGCCTTCGTTTAAATACGATTATGAACCGAATAATGTAATTATTCGTTATAATTAAGTAATAGCTCAAGTATTCATATAATTTAAATAGAAAAAATCGTTTAATTTGGAATACAATAATGCAATAATTATAATAAATCTTACAAGATTGTTGAGCGAGCAGTGTCTTAGCTTTCTGTTTAGCGCCTCTCTTTTCCGTAGCATTAGCCACTTTTCCTTTCTTCTCCCTTGTTTTCTTTTGTTGTTGTTCCACTTTATTCTCGTTACTCAACCTTCTTTGATTCGATTTTCTTTTTTGTCTGCCTTTCTTCGAAACTGTCGCCGGGGGTGTTTCAGGGTTTGACTCTGATTCTTCCGATGATGATTTGATTATTTGCTTCTGTGATTTTTTCTTCTTTTTCGTTATCGTTTTCTTTGCCGACTGACCTCGCTCGTCGTCACTATCCTCCTCTTCGTCCTCATCCGACGAATATATCACAGTCTTTTTTGCTTTTTTCTTTTTTAATTTTTTCATGAGCTCCTTAACAAGACTTGATAGATCATCTTTCGATAAATTGTCGGTCTCGGCAAGCTTTTTAAATAGCTCCATTTCATCAATACCTTTGGATTTTTTACGCTCTTCTATTGTATCGGACGAACTTTCAGCTTCTTTATCTACATTTTTCTCTTTTTCTTTGTCTTTATCAACCGTTGATTTTTTGGTTGTCGTAGTTTCATCTTGTTGCTTATTAGTGGGTTCTTGATTGGTCGAGGATGAAGAGACTACATCTTCGTCATCCCAATTCTCCTCTGACGCCTAAAATAAAAAAAAAAAAAAATTATAAAACATGTTAATTACTTGCATTTATAATTATAATAAAATATAAGACTTAATTAAAATTACAATACAAGCCAATAATACGTTATGTTTTCTTAAAATAATACGAATTTGTTAAGAACATGATCTTACGCAATTTAAATAATTACCTAATATATATTTATATATATATATATGTAAACATAAATTTATGCTTTTATTTACTGCCAAAATATATAATAACGATAAACGAAGTTTTTACAATTTCCTATATGCTTACTTGTATGTACTCTTGACGTGCTTCGATGGACGGTCTCTTTTTAGGTATCTTGAACTTTTGTAGACCTGATCCTTTAACAGCCTTCTTCGCATCTATAGTGCCATAAAGTTCCGTCAGAGGCGATTTCATTGACTCTCTGGACTTGGTCTTCGATTTATCTTTATCCTTATCTTTACTTTTGTCCCTGTCCCTCTCCTTCTCTTTATCTCTATCTCGGTCCTTATCTCTATCTCTGTCCTTATCTCTATCTTTGTCCTTATCTTTTGTTTTCGGTACATCTAATTTCTGATGATCCGTTCGTTTCTTCGCAGCTGTAGTTGAAAGAATTATGGGGGAATAAGCCCAAATAAAGAAATGAAAATCTAATCAATCGCAAAATATCTTTGTTCTTAAATGCAATTTCGAATTAATTTAAACTTGTCTGAGAAATCAAGTAAATTTTAATCATTGAGATTTTTAAATATCCATATATTAACTTTTACTTTTATTAGTTGGAAATATTCATTTAAAATTTTTATAAAAGTATTATTATAGCCCTATAATAAAAAAAAAAAAAAAAAAAAAAAAAAAAAAAAAAATTGCGAGAAGTTTAATGTTAACAGTAATGATTGGAAAGTCGCCACATCATTTGCGAAAGTGTCCCTTGATTTATTTGATTAGAAACAGACGTGGCGATACGTACCGGCATCCTTTTCAGCAGCAGCGGTAGCCGCTGCAGCTGCCGCAGCTTGTTTCACCAGCTTATTTGGATGCACCTCTTTACCGGCTGGTACGACTTTCAGGAGCGCTTCCTTTGCGTGAAACGGCGGACTTGCTGGCTTATGCACCTCTGTCCGCATTCTTGGATCTCTGTCCGAGGTCACCCTTGGATCCCTGGAGTCTCTAGGGTCTCTAGGATCTCTGGTAATTCTCGACTGATCCTTGTTGTTCCACGAGTTGGGCGGCCCCCCGGGTCTCACGAACTGCAGATTGGGTCTGCCCTGGAACCGCTCCGAGTCGACACCCATTCGATTGTTCCAATTTGGTCGAATTCGTTGGAAATCATTGGTACCTTGTGACTGATGATCGTATTGCATGTCGTAGGGCGGTCGACCTTCCGAATAATTGGAGTATTTCGGTGGTGGACCGAAATTTCCATTGTTACTCAGCAGAGGCTGTATGTGGCCAGGATTGTTTCGAATCTGGATTTTCGATGACAAGTTATTGGAAATTAATTATATCGATTTGTTTTTTATTTTATTATTATGTGACTATAGTAACATTCAATCGCAGCGATTATTATTATTCTTATTATTCAATGTACAATACGATTATTTCTAGTGCGCAGACAACTTCAATAGGATAAAGTAAAGCAAAATTACTTGATAATGTTATTTAAAAGTACATATCGAACTGTTCAACTGGAATTTTATCTCACCATATTTGGCTGCATCTGATTGGAGAATCCGCCAGGCATTCTATTATCGCCGTTCAACATAGAATGACCGCCCAATTCTTGGTACATGGGATTCTGCCAGCCCGACTGATCAGGCGGTCCGCGCATATTAGATGGCTGGGGCATTTGATATGAATGGGGCCCAGACTGCGGAGGTCCTTGTTGCATTTGCGGATGAGGTGGTCCGTTCCATTGCTGCTGCTGCTGCTGTTGCTGCTGTTGTTGTTGCTGCTGCTGCTGTTGTTGTTGTTGTTGTTGTTGTTGTTGTTGTTGTTGTTGCTGCTGCTGCTGCTGCTGAGGTGATTGCATTGGCCCCCCATGGCCGATATTCGAACTATTGTAAGCATCTTGATTAGGACCCATTCGGTAATCGTAATGCTTATGGGGCCCCACCATTTGATTGTGAGATATGTACGGTACTGGGCCTGAAATACGTTTAATTAATTAAATTCGATATCCTTCGTTGTTAGTAAATATAAAACGTAACAGTTGTTCTGTTTGAATTAAATAAAATAAATAAAATGTCTTACTTTAGTGAAGAATAAAAATATTTTCAACGTGTTTCTATGCGATATGTAAAATTAAATATACAACGTCCTAACAAATTATATAAAATCTATCGTTCAGATTTCCATCATTTTTACAACTAAATTATTCATCTTTTCAAATTTTATCTTCAATATTTTACGTTAAAATAAACCAATGAAATATTCAAAATTCAATACATATTAAAGTAATGTAAAATTAAACATAAAGAAAATAAGTATTACATAAACAATACAGAATTATATTATTATAATTAGTATAGAATTAGATTATAATTACATAAAGTCAAAGGTAAAAGCATCGTAAACAAATAAATTCAATAAAATTCGCTTTTTAAGGCAATATAGGATTTCAAGTTATTATACTATTAAATAAATAAATAGAAGTAAAAAACGTACATGCAAACATGTAATTGATTTTGTCACCTGGAGCAGAATTTGGAACTCCGTGCATAGGTGGTCCCATATTGGGGTTATCCTGACCGAATTGATCCATGTGTCGCTGTCTTTGATAATCATTTGGTCCCATCGATTCATGTGCTTCTCTCGGTATTGTTCTTTTGTGCCTTTCGTAATTATCCGCGTATCTTGGAATTACGCCACCGTGGCTTCGTGGATCGTTATTTATCGGAATCATGCCATGCATTCGATGAGGATTATTCTGACGCGCTCTTGGATCACCCGACATTCTGTAAATAAAATCGAGGGTAAATATGGAATGAACATTATTATTAATTTATTAATATATTGGGTAATAGATAGGCTTTGTAGCCCTCGGTTTATAAAGAAAATTTTTCAATTTCATTTTCTTCAAATTAACTATTGCAGAATTACACTTTAGAATTTGTATTTTTAAGCCTCACTATTCACGACGTGTAAATCATGGATATTAAAAAACTGTCCGTTTTTTTTTTAAATACTAGAGCCCGTCGATATATTTACTTGAAAAATACGTGTGAAAAGGATCGTGAATAATTGCTTATTACATATTTTTAAAAAATTCTTAAATTCATTTTCACTGTATTAAAATAATTAATTTTACAAAGATTGTTAAAATTTGAGCGAAATTATCAATTTACGATGGTTTTGCTCTTATTTTGATTGATTTTTAATTGTAATTAAAAAAAAAAAAAAAAAAAAAAATTGATGTAATATAAGATTATTAAAAACAACGGATTAACAATTAATGAATATTTGTAAATATATTTTTTAAGGGAATTTTAATAATGGAATAATAGAGAACTTTGCAGATATTTTATATTTAAAATTTTACGAGTACATTCAGTAATTTTTTAATGATAAAGTCTAATAAACAGTTACTTTATAATATTTAACTACATACAATTTCTTGAAATTATTGATAAAATAATCGCCTACGGTATGTTAATCCAATTATTATTATTGAGCACTGGGGCTTGCTAATTTATTGTTTGATTTATTAAAATCGCAAATAGATAGATCAAACAATATACACGTATTATCATTGTTAAATTAAATTTATGAAAAAACTTGTTCCCTATTTATAGATTTTATAATAGTAATTTTTCTATCTACTTGATCATGGGTAGATCTAGAAGAATTTGTAAATAATTAGAAATCGTTTTTAACTCTATGTGGACGATGAATGTAGTTAGTGTAATAGAAAATACATAAATGCAACTCTTTAGAATCGATAAGAATGAACAATGTTCAACGTTAAAAAAAAAAAATTGGAAAGCATAATGTATATCCATAAAATTTGTATTCAATAAAAATTTTGTTAAATTACCGTTTCAAATCTGTAATTTCTTAATGTAAATGTAAAATAGGTAATGTAATAGAAATATTGTTGTAATTACTTGGTCACCATTATAAATCAACTGCAAAAATACCATACGAGATAATAGAAAATCTATTGGTATTAAAATGTTGATTATTTAAAACATCGTAGCCACTATCTTATAAATAATTCGAAAATACTTTCGAGCTTAAAAAATTATTAACATTGGAGGCGTGATTTTTGACTAATGCAGAATGAGTTAAGGGAAACGAAGCAAAATAGCGTCTCTTATATTGAATAGAATAAAACTCAATGGGTTACCTATGATCCGGGAGACAGGGCGACAAGGAACTGGCATCGGACCTCGGACTTAGCATGACCGGCGACGAGTTAGGCATAGGCAGATGCATTCGGCTGGCTGGCCTTGGACCGCTGCTCGGTTTCAACACTGATGGATGATTGTCGTGCCTCCTCAGGCTGCTGCGCTCATTGTCATCCAAATACTCGGCAATGTCGTCGATGGCAATGGGCAGTCGCGAGCTCGTAGGCGGCGCACTCAGCAGCAGCGATGGCGTCATTGGTGCCTTGGGTATTTCACGCCTCGTCGGTGAGAACGGCACCTGCTGCTGGGATGGCGAGTGGGCCGCGAGGATATCCGGGTCCGGCGATCGGAGGCCCTCCTCCGGTACGTTGATTAGCGGCGAAACCGCTCGGTGACTCGACAGTAACCGATTCAGCTCTGCGCCCAAGAGATTCGCACTCAATGTTTTCAATGTTCTCCGACAAATACTTGATTTTGATATCGCGCTTACTTAGTGAGATCGACACTTTATAATCATTAATTTGAAATAGACTTATTATTATCATTATCACTATCGTAATCATCATCATCGTCATCATCATCGTCGTCGTCATCGTCATCGTCATCATCATCATCATCATCGTCATCATCATCATCATCATCATCATCATCATCATCATCATCATCATCATCATCATCATCATCATCATCATCATCATCATCATCATCATCATCATCATCATCATCATCATCATCATCATCATCATCATCATCATCATCATCATCATCATCATCATCATCATCATCATCATCATCATCATCATCATCATCATCATCATCATCATCATCATCATCATCATCATCATCATCATCATCATCATCATCATCATCATCATCATCATCATCATCATCATCATCATCATCATCATCATCATCATCATCATCATCATCATCATCATCATCATCATCATCATCATCATCATCATCATCATCATCATCATCATCATCATCATCATCATCATCATCATCATCATCATCATCATCATCATCATCATCATCATCATCATCATCATCATCATCATCATCATCATCATCATCATCATCATCATCATCATCATCATCATCATCATCATCATCATCATCATCATCATCATCATCATCATCATCATCATCATCATCATCATCATCATCATCATCATCATCATCATCATCATCATCATCATCATCATCATCATCATCATCATCATCATCATCATCATCATCATCATCATCATCATCATCATCATCATCATCATCATCATCATCATCATCATCATCATCATCATCATCATCATCATCATCATCATCATCATCATCATCATCATCATCATCATCATCATCATCATCATCATCATCATCATCATCATCATCATCATCATCATCATCATCATCATCATCATCATCATCATTATTATTATTATTATGTTAAATTTTTACTATTCATTATTTAATGAACAATAGTAGCGGCAATAATGATAATAATGACGACGACAATGACGATGATGACAATCATCGCGAGGATTAAAATGACATAACGGTATAAAACGATTTAAATTTTTTTATGCAATGAAAATTGTTGGATCATCTATTGCAGTAAATTTGATCACTCTAATATAGCTCTCGTTTATAAAATAAATGCGCCAATTACAATTCTTTTTATTTAATGAGTTAAATTGAAGAATCGCGAGATAGCGAATAATATAATATGAATATTTTTAATACAAATCGTGTCAATTATTTTGCGTCGATGTCACGATAATGGCGTGTAAAAATAAACTAAATCATATATAATCTATTGACGGAAAAGTAACTAACCAGGCTTGATTTCTTCCTTGCACGGGTACGTGTCACTTAGCTTTTTTACCACACTGCTTACGTCCATCTTCTGCGCGATTTCTGGACGGTCTTTAGTTGGGCCTTCGCCATCCGAGTCCCATTCGAGGAGCCCATCCTTCAGCCGGCCAATAGACCCTAGTTGCGGTACATCGACGGGCTGGGTTGGGCTCGAATTGAAATGGTACCGAGGAAAGCTGGGCGAGGACGATGCGGAATTGTTTGGCGAAGTGGCGGGGGTAAAACGCGTTCGCCGTTCCGTGGGAATGATAATGGGCGCAGTGGAAACAGTTGGCCCTTGGTCGGTGGGACTGTGTGGTGGACTTGGCGAGGCAGGGGTGTCATCGTACACCTTCTTGCGGATGAAGTTGGAGCTGCTTGTGCTGCTGGCTGTACTGCCCGGACGGTAAGACTCCGATCCTTGATAATGACTGAATCTGGAGTGCAAAAAATGCCGAGGCGCGTTAATTCGCGATCTTATGCAAATTTATTTCTAGTGTAATTGACTTGACTGTTATAATAGTAAGAGAAATATCATTTTTGAAATTATTAATTGTTATGTTATTGCTCAAATAATAATCCCGATATACTTTTTTTTTTTTTTTTTTTAATTCTTATTAAATCTATTTATTTTTATAATGTATAAATAGAAGTCTTGAGTTACGGGATTTAATTATAAAATTTAAGAGGTATTTTTTGTACATTTTATTATTTCATTGAAATGCAATGAAAAAATTGTGAATGTGAGCATAGATAATGGCGTATTTGTAATTGGACATTTTTAAAAGTTAAGAAAATTTAGAAATTTATATGTATTATTTGTTTGAAAATAAAAATTATTATTATGAAGCTGAATTATTACTTAATTATTACTTTTTTACTTACTCTTTCTTTGGTAAAATGTCTGATTTCGAACGTCGACGTTCGAAGGAATCCTGAAATATAAGATTCTGTAATAAAGTATGTAATTTCATTGTGCAAAATATCTACACGATTAATGCACAAGCACATGCGTTATACGTAATATGTTATTTTAAATAAATAAAACAATGTATAATCCTTAGATAATTATATTCTAATAATTAATTTCAATACTTTATCATTGATCTATTACAATTTTTATATAACGAAAAATTACCTGTTTTTGAATTTTTTTTATAAGTTCTTCAAATTTTTCAAGCGTTTCCACGTTTGTCCTGAATAATTAAAATAATTCGGTTAAATAGCTTCATTATTCAATAAAATAAGCAGTCCAGCTGATATGTACATTCAATATATTTCATACCTATATTCGTTTATAATTATAATAGTAAAAAATTTCATATAAATTTTTGTCTATATTACAAGAATTGTTTAAAATTTATTTTATAAACAATATAGTAAACTTTATCCTAAAGCCTTCATGAGTCAGAACATTCTTTTTTACATCAAAAGCGCATGAATATTGTTAAGAGTTTCGAGTCAACTTTTATATTTTTATGGATATACAAACAAACCGAAGTACCATTTTAATAACTTTTAATAATCTTTTAAAAGTTGGAGAAATATGAGAAACCCAGGAATGGATATTTATTAATTTTTATACGAGAAATAGATATTTATCGACTTTTAATATACTAAAATAGCATCGATTCGACACTAGAAGCCTCACACACAATCTTACAACTGAAAGTATTTAATATTAAGTAATATATTTGAATTCAATTTTTCAAACTGAGCCTTTACTTTTATTTGCAATTATCATTATTTTGAATTTAGAAGTATTATAAACATTTAACAATCTAAATGTTCAAAAACATTATTCATAAATATAATTTTTTTTTAATTCCACACATTCGCGTGTATTATGTTAATATTATTTAAAAAATTTTATTTTCATATTGAGATTAACTTTTTTTTTATTATTATTATTATTCATATTAAAAAGCTGATTATCAGTAACTATTAATATGCACCAAATATACAAAATATATATTTTTAAAAATATTCATAAACATAACATTCTATAAAGAGGTGTATATGTTACAAAAGTATCTAATGAAAATAACATTTCTATTAATAAATTTTTTAACAAAAATATTAATATTACGTTGTGTTTAAAATGCGCGAAATCATAATATTCATTTATTGATTAAAATCAATATTATTAGTAAATTGAAATTATATTATTTTAATTAGAAATTTTATGAACGCCAATTGCAACATAAAACAATGAATTAATTTAACAAAGTCTTTTAAATTAAACCATATATTAAATGCCATACTATAATTTATTTTGTCTAATTGCGAGAATATTCGCTTGGTTAATTTATAATTTTATTTACTTACATTTATAAAATATTAATAAAAATATTTAAATTTCAATTCATAGATAAATACTTTAACAGTTTATACGTTTATTTATTCAGTCTCTTTAGATTTCATAAATATTATATTTTACATAAATAAAACGTTATAAAAACCACTTGTACAACTTAAATATCTGTATTTTGTAATGACTAAATAATTTTCTATGGCGAATTACTATAGGCGATAAAGAATTTCCTTAGTTACTACCAAACCACATCATAAATTAAGTATCAATTGGCTTTTTAGGAAATAACCGACATTAAACAGTTATAATTGTAATTAATTAATTTTGCAATTATTCTGCGCTCTTTAACGACTGATCGAAAACAATACGTCAATCACTCAGAATACAATTTTTGAAGTTTTTTCAAAGTTCGCTATCAATTTGTAAGTATTGAAATGGAAACCTATCTAGACGAATTTACGTCCATAGGGAGTTCCACAAGGTTGACAGAACCAACCGATGTGATCACAAACATCATTAATTGAAAAATGTTAGTTAATACATTTTTTATTTTTGGGTTTATGGTGGTATTGATCGACATGATTTGTATTGATTTACTAATTTGAGAAAGAACAACACTCACATAAAAGTATTTTCCTACATTATTGGAATATTGCGTTGAGGAAGTAAAAGAAAAAATACTCTTAAAATACTTCAAATAATTTACCGACTCACACACTCATTAAAGCAATGGAAAATTTGAAGGAACTTGAAAGATGAGTTGCATCGCCGATCTTTTATTCTTTACATCTGATCCCTGCGACTAATTTTTCTTTTTTTTATTTTTTGTTTTTGTTTATTTTAATCGGCGAAACCGATACAAATTTTACATGCCCTTGAAAAATCAGCATATATAAATTTTATACAAATATGTGAAAACTAGTGGAAGAAGTGTAACTCCTTTTAAGAAAGCTATATTGAGGACAAAAATGTATTTTGGATACAAATTTCCATGGTTATTTTTCAACAATAATTGTCTTTTATGATGAATTAAGAAAGCATAATAGAAAGCATTGCTGAGAATATTCACGCAAGGACAATACTTAATATCAGAATTCAAATTGCTGAATAATAGTCGTCGATCGAAATGTTTAACTGATTCGTTGACTATAAGCTTTGATATGGTTGTTAGTCATTTCTATAATTACTGTTATCCTTTCTATCGTAGAAAGGACTAATTTGATCAAATTTGGTCAAATTTTTTTCTTATATTAGTAAATCAAGATATGTCAACGATCTATACGTCACAACCAGATTACTGTTATGTACTGTATAAGCAGATGATTCAGTTATCTCAGTAATACAACATTTTTATTGTTATAAATTTGTTTAATATTCTGAATTTTAGGATACACTGTTATAACTTACAATTCTATTTAAGTTATAATTACAGAAAGAAATATACTAATATAAATAGAAAAGAACCGTTACTTGCATCCGGAAATTTAGGGTATATTCGTTTAACATTATAATGGTTTATTTCTCAATGTTTTTGGAAAAAATATTTAGTGATATTTATTTAAAGTATTTACATAACTTTTACAATTTTTTATTCATACTTTCATTGGCTAGTATTTTAGTATTTTGACAAATGATAAATAATAAGAGACAGACAAAGTCATGTATTATAAACATAATAAGAATATTGAATGATCATGGAATTTCTAATGTAATTTGTACATTGCAAATAAAATAATAAAATTATCATAGGATTAAAATGTTTGTGGCGAAGAAATGACTTGTATTAACAAAAAAATATGGCGTGTAAAATTTAATCACAAATTTTCGATAATGAAAAGAGATCAGTGAATAAAATAAATTATTATTATTATAGATTTGAAAAGCCAAAAAATTTGTGGTAATCAAATTAAAAATTAACTTTTAGTAATTATAAGAGGGTTTTTACTACTTTCTATTTATAACTCATTTATATTGTACAGTAAATTAAGAATTGCTTTATGATTTAGAAAATATAATATATAATTACTAATTTGAATTTTAGTGCAATAGGTCAGTCAACAAACGTAGCTAAGCAGTTGTATTAGAGAACTTTATAATTTAGTAAAACGGTTAGATAACTATTTATAGATTTTTAATCGGTTAAAAGAAAAAAGTAAATAAAATTTTAAATTAATATCTAAGGATTAATTTAAACAAATAAAAGCAATTATTAATACCAGTGTGCAATAGAATAGCAGTGAAAAAATTTATCAGAAATTTTTGAAATCCACAATTAATTCGATTTTCATTTGTTTGTAATTTAAAACCCTTTGAATACGTGACTTAACTCATTCAATGAATAAAATCGAATAAAAATGAATGCCTTTGATGTAATCGTACTATAATATTTGTCCAATTGAATAATTTGTACATATTGAGCCCAGGAAATAATAGTGTTGGAAAATAGTTTTACAGTAATTATAAAAACATTAACGTAACATTAAATTTTCATACTTTTGTATTTAAAACTATCGCTAGATATTATAATTATTCATATTCTATGATTACACTTTATTTGTATAAATGTAAAATTTTAACGTAATGGTAAATACAATACACACTAAAATATATTTAGCATATTTGAATTTCTATTGGTTCTGAATTTACTTGACAATAAAGGCAAAAATAAAAACAAACAAAAAACAAGGGATTTTTCATATTTTGACATATAACGTAACTTTCAATACGTATGAAATATATTTGTTATATAGTACAAATGCTTAAACTGCCTGGGTATATTTTAATCGATATCTTAATTCAATTACTTACTTTTTCCTTACGTCTCTGTTAGTCAGTACTCTGTACATTCCCTGATAATGATTAAGTTTCCGTTCCCTTACCGGATCGGGAAATGTCATTTTCAATTTGATTTTTTTCATACGTTCGATCTTGTCCTCCAGAAAAGGGAGATACTGTTGCATATCCCGTAATTTTTTGTCGTAAGGATCCATCTTGCATCCGATTGTTCCTCTGATGAGCATAAAAATCCAAATATTTAATAGAATTTAAATATTTAATAAATTTAATTTGCAGAATTAAAATATTTTATATAAAAATACTATAAATGCTATTGCGCTTATCGATTTTAATAATATCAAATATTTGTATAAGGTTACGTGATTAATTGTCTCTTAATATTAAATAACTTCAATATACTGTACTTTTACCTAATACATTCATCATAGTGGATTTCGATTAAACACAGATATATTATTATTCAATAATAAATTTTTTTCATTTAAATATAACACAGTTCTGTATTATATTTCTAAGCCTCGACTTACAATTGAATTAAAAAATTACAATAATCTCTAACGATATATGTAATCTCGATCTACGCTTGCTAATATAATAATTGATGTTTATAAGGAGACTAAATGTGTTTAGTATTACATCAATAGCTCGTTTCTTTTCATATATTTCTAATCTTTCGTGTATAAATATATATATATATATATATATATATATATACATAGCTTATACATATAGCTTTTGCTCAGATTATTTTATTATAACTTATACTAATATTATATCGCTATACATTTGTTCTTATGAAACGCATATAAACGACATTAAAGTAATCCTACTTCAATCCTTCCGTATATATCTAGTTACTTAAAAAATTAACTATATAATTAATTTTTTCAATTATACATTAACAATATTTTACACAAAACTTGAAGCTCGTGAGCTCCTTATTTGTTACGATATTGTATTAATTATGTTAATATATAAACATCACCATTATTAAATTAAACATCTTTCACGTTAACGCGAGTGTCCGTCATGTACGTAATTCACTATTTTCTAAGATAATGTCGCTGCTGCTCCTACTCGGATATATAAACGGTTGCACTATAAGTCATGCATTATACTAGGACTACAAGGACTTGGTGAATGATTGCTCGTAGTGCACGAGAAGAGCAAATTCACCGGCCAAATAAAACCAGTGATTTCGCAGTTAGCGATATGTACCACAGTATTCACAGACTCCACTCCCAGCTATCGATCGTTACATAAACAGCCATTGAAGGGAGAAGGAGGGGGGCGTATGCGTACACGCCTCTGTAGACAGAGAGTCCGATGATAGATTTTTTTTCAATTAGTTTTATTATTCGTGCATGCAACATCACTTTAACGGCTAGTATAAAGTTCAATTATTTAGCATTTTACCATAGAATTATTTAAAATTCGTTTAAATATACTTTTGTTATATGTGATGTAATTTTAGAGAAGTAAAAAATTTCCATTTTTACCATTCCAAGTAGCCTGTCGACTAAAGAGACTTTGCCACTTCGGTTGGATATTTTTCTGTATACAAAACCAGATTTTTGTTTATTATATAAAATAGTCTTTCTATATAAATTAGTCTGTTAAAAATATTGCTTTAAATAACTAAAATAATTTCTATATTTGATTCATAGTACCATTTATAAATTAATAGAAATAATAGAAATAATATTGCTTGCTAATAAGCTGTTGCTCTTAATAAAAATATTATTTATTATTATTTTTTTTTTTTTAATTAAATAATTTAGATCGTACTAATTATTAAATATTACTTGCATTTTGATTAAAGATTATTTATGACGATTACACATGCCTTTATATTTATTTATATTTATTTTGAAAATTAAATTGCTGTATAATAATTATTCTATTCTTTATAATTAATTAGATTCTCCTACTTTTGGACGTTTTGAAACAGTTTACACTACCAATGATTAAAATGATTTAAATATAATTCAAATTTAAATATCAATCTAACAATTATTAGATTATAAATTAATAAAGTAAAACGAAAATAATAGTGTTATCGCTGAAGACAGGGGATTTTGTCAGAGCTAATGTATTTTTTTTCTTCATGGCTCATACTATCATATGTCCCTTTCTGCCGGTAAAAGAAAAACGAGAATGTGTGACCTATATTAATTATTAAAATTCTTATACATTGTCAAATTTATTTTATTAACAAATAATGAAAGTTGCTTTGCACATAATTTAAAGAAGACAGTTTTGAGCAAAATCGATCAACACCGGCGTATTGTCTATTTTATCACATTCGAACGTCAAAATATGCCGTATTTTAAATATTTTCAAACTTTTCAAATGATTAAAATTTTATCTGCAATTTAACTAGATATACTTGAATACAACAAAATGACGAAAGAATTATTTTTCAACAAAGTAAAATAACTTCAAAATAGTAATCTTCTCTTTATTCAAGCGATAAATATAATTTGTTTAATTCGCATTTACTCTTTAAAGTTATGCTACTTGACATTCTTTATATATATATATATATATATATATATATATATATATATGATTTATAATCTCATTTAAATTATTTAAGAGATCTTGCTTTACAAGCTTACTGTTAAATGTCTAAATACTCAAAATTGTTTCTTATACTAGGTTTCTTTTAAGTATTTTGCTAAGTTTTCATAATTTTCGTCTGCTGAACTAGATTGCACACGATGTACTTTATTTAATATCTTACCGATTTCACAATGGAATATTTTATATTCGAATCAGAAATTGAAAATATGTTATTTATACTTTAGAATAAAATTGAACAAACTCAAAAGTTTATTTAACCTACACAAGATTCGAATTTTAATAAAATATGTTAATTTAACTAAGTTATATATGTATACACATGCATAAACATATATATTTATATAATATATTTATATAATATATAGTCCATATGTATGCATAATTATACAAATATATTTCCAAAGAAAATTGTTACCCATTATTTTTATATTGCAATACAAATATAAATTAACTTATAATTAAAAAGTGTTTTTTGTAGTTCATTTATGTATTAATATTGAATATTGAATATATTTTAAAGTAATGATTAATATAAATGGTTAATGTAATCAATAAAGCATAATACCAATTTCGATTTATTAATTGTATAATTACTTCGATTCTTTGGAATACGATCATTAATAGATCTTTTTTAAAACTATTTCAATCGTGTATTAAGCAACTGGAAAAGAGAGAACATTAAAAGTTAATTTAATACCATTTTTTTTATATCGATATTTAAAATATCCCATTGAAATATAAACAAAATATATTCTTTAAATATATTCGCCAAAGAAATGGCATAATAAATTGATAGAAAAACTCAAAAAGCAAAAAAATTAGACTATAATTGGTTACTGAAGAATACCGATCTATTGGATTTCTAGAACATAAACAACGTATTTAGTAAAAATTAATGACGTGATATTTAATCTTGCATTGCTTACTTAATACCTTGAATGTTTTAATTTAATTAGTTAATATATATATATTTACACGTGTGTGTGTGTGTGTGTGTGCGCGCGCGCGCGCGTGTATCTTCGACTTTATAAATGAGGGATATATATGTACAAGTACTGAAAAGTATATACATTAATATTTTTTACATGTCACTTCATGGTCAATTCATTAATCATAGATACAAAATTTAAGGGACTGTATACTCAGATTCTTCGTTCTTTAATTTACGCGTATCCAAAACTTTCAATTAAATGGAAATTTGATATAAGCGAAATCGTTAGGTATTTAATAATCCAATGCGTCATTCTTAAAAATGTCAATGTAGAGTGGCAACATATTTTATAAATAGCACATTTCCTATTTTAATGTAATTTTTTTTCAATCATAGATACAACAGATTGTTGGACAATATCGTGTCCTCGATATATTTGTTAATTTATCTTCAAAATAAAAGTAAATATTTTAATTAGCAATATATTATTTATTCATACAAAATTTATGTAGTATCTGGTATTACGAATGTTTAGTATAATGTATTTTTGTAAATTATTAAATATTTCAACCGGTAAATCAAATTTTTATTTTGAAAATGTAAAAGACGATATCGAATTCAAGAAGCAACTTCGGAAGAACCAATTTTGAAATCTTTATTTTTATTATGTCCATATATTATGAATATTATACGGATTGCTTTGGTTAATGTTTCATTTTATAAAATGGCCTTGTAAATTTTATTATCACAAAATTTTTATTTTAATAACTAAGTTGGCTTTACGTTGTTTTTACGAAAAATGTGTATGCGCGCGTGTGATTATTAAGTTCGAACGATAATAAAAGTTAGAGGGTAAAAAATTGAAATAATTCCAATTTATTATTTAATAACGATTAAAAAGAAGAAAGAGAGAACAAATAAAAAGTAATAATAAACTCTGATTGGCTATTACTTCCGTAAATTACATATAGAAGTTATAAATAATTATCAGCTGATAATTTTACTCGTTCGTTTATCATATATTAGCTATTTGCAGATTTTACTGCCTTCTTTTTTTTAACAATAAATATTTGTATTTAGCTCAATTTGTTAATGTATAGTCATATTAAACAAGTTTCATACAAACATACATACCATCATACACACATACACACACACACACACACACATATATATATATATTAGTAATAAGTAACTAATATAATAAAATTCATTTAACATATACAATGTTAATTTGCTTAATTAATATATAAAGAATTCTATTAGCGGGAAAAGTTCGTGTCTCTATTGCAATTTGTATTTGTTATATTTATTATATTTATAGTTGCCGAATTTCATTTGTTAATACCTAATGTATTTTAAAATTAATTTTATCGTTTGCTTTTTTTTTTAAACAGCACTTTTATTTATTGTTACTACTTTATTGTTAATTTAATATTCCATTTCCTATTCTTTTATACTAAATATATCTACATATATATGTAATGCTACTTATGAAATTTTTCGTTACAATCTCTTTACCGATGATATAGTGCATGTAACATTTTACGTGAAAATTTAAATATTGTAAAAACAAAAAAAAAAAAAAACGCCGACAAAAAACTAAAAAAACTGAAATTACCTCGTTAATCTTCTCTTTTAAATCTTTAAGTTAATTAAAATTATCATTTTAAATAATTAATATCGAATTGGATTCTGTGCTGGATACGGTGCAGAGGTATACAAACTATATTTAAGAAAAATAACCCATAAATGCTTACAGTTGCATCTTGCTTGACTAGTATCCTTTTATAAATATTAAACTTATTATTATTTGTGCTGGATTTTTCATAAGCTTTTTTTGTGCATATCGAATGCTTGTTCGTTCGACAAGTTTGTCTGTTGGCCCTCTAGCGGCGACCGCCAACCGAAATTGCTGTATCCAAATTTTTGGAGCTTTGTATTTCGAAACGTTTATCACTTTATTCGATACTTTTCACATTTGGATTATCATTGTATTATGAGTGTAAATATCTATTGGCTATTATGACTACTACTACTACCGGATTTCTTGGGGATAACTGAATAAATGGATGATTGAATAATCCGGAGCTTGAAACAACGTCACGATGACGGCATTCGAAGCAATAATAATGCATTTGAAACTTGTGTCGAACTGTAAAAATCCTCGATTGATTTGGCGAAGCAAATTAGAACGTTAGGTTTTTTAGCCTCGGAAACGTCGTCTTAAAAAATCCAAGCCAACTCAACTAGGATGCAAAAATCCATGTACCCTCGGAGTATTAGTTTCGAAAGACGGCTTGTGTCTATATATATATATATATCATACGCCATTTCATGCGACATCCGCCAACGCCATTTTGTCGTCACTTGTTTCAAATCGCGCACAAACACCGTAATAAGCATGGGCCTCGGGCAAGTTGGCTAACAGCAAATGCCGCATCACGCAAATTTCCCATCAAGCATTCTCCCGAATCCAGTCACCTACGTCCCTTTAAAAACTACCGCAGTCCGCCGATTCACTATTATTATCAGCGAGGCTCGTAACCTCGCCATCGCCAATAAGCGCGTCGCAGTTACGCTAAACAATGCCAAATCGACGCTCGGCAGGCAATCCGTCCCAAACAGCAGCCAAGTAATACGAGCGGCGACACGACGACAGCTCGGCTCTGCTTGCTTTATCTTTCTTTTCTCTTGTTTTCTTTCGTTCTATTTGTTCCGTTTTATAAATCGTGCAAGGTACCTACCGGAATCGTACGTTAAAGAAAATAGGCTAGCGTGAGGAAAGCGTCGGTGGGGTAGGGGCTCAGAGCCACTAACTCGTCCTTGTGGCTACTCCGTCGCCTGCCATGCGCGCTACGCAATAAACACGAGGCTCTTGCTCTTCGTCTCTGTTCTAGCGACGCGGGTCGCCGTGACGATCAACGGGAACGAGAAGGCGGCGTGCGCGCATTTCGGCTTAGGCCCTCAGCCCGACCGATAGATGGCGATCCAGAGTGTCGGGCGCTCATTGGTCGATTGGACAGAGACCCGAGCACGATGTCACGCGGCTTTAATATCGACTATGTGGTGCACCGGTGCTTCGCTCCCGATCGACGTGTCGAGAATACCTGGAAAAGCACGGGGGCACCGAGGCCGAGGCATCCTTAACCGCTGGCACATTGGGAAACGTTCCGTCGAGACTATAACCCCTTGGGGCTACGGACGCACTTTAGAACGGATGCGTCGTCACGTTGTGCGCAATTTCCGACCCCCACCGCCGATTTCCGGGAAGGTGTGATTGGATGGGCGACGTTGCCAAGTTTCCACGACGCTTTCGCGTGTATAAAGAGGCTTGCAGTGGCTCGTGAAAATTTTATGCCGTATTACGTATTTCGCAATTGAATGCACACTGGGATTTTCTGGCCGAGTTGCGTGTGATTTTCGATTTTACGAATAATTACAATGTTATTACTTTGCTTACGTCAGATATATGTTGATAAAACAATTATATTCGCATCGAAGGCCTATAAGTACGTTTTTTGTTTTTGTTTTTATTTTTATTTTTATTTTTATTTTTGTTGTTGTTGCTCTTCGTCTTCTTCTTCTTCTTCTTCTTCTTCTTTTTTGCTCCCATTAAAAAAAAAGTAGAGTCTTTGACACAATTATGTGTTTATTCTATTGAATTATAAAATAAAAAAGAGAAAAAAAAATCAAGCACACGGTCATTTTTTAGCGACTGCAACGTTCGCCGGCATTAAATAGACAAAACTTTGCT
>NW_011948416.1:9296359-9398281 GCF_000503995.2 Ceratosolen solmsi marchali | reverse complement strand
TAAAGTATAGAAGAGATCAATTCACTAACTTTCTAATTATAATATCCGATATCAGGTGTAATATAATTTTATACAGCGAATTACGTAACAATGCCGTTAATGGTGATGCTCTTGTAAAGAATTTCAAGAGAAAAAAAACTCCTTTTTCTTTTCAAGACATTTTCGTACTTCTCGGTTCTTCTGGTCGGATTTAATAATGCGAGTAAAGACATTTGTGTAACACTAGAATGGAGAAGTGCTGCAAAACCGATAATTGACTAGCTAAGCACACAGCCGAGGTAATGACTTACGTAATACTTATGATTTATCAATATAAATACAGTATACAACAAATTACGAATAGAAAGCTTAATTTCAACGTATACGCCATACGAATAAAATTCTAGAACTCATTATCTAATAATATTCAGTTTTTCTTTGCAGACATCCTTTTACGTGTCACTATACAAGATACAAGATGCTTCACTCGTTTGCATTTTAACATTTACGTGTATGTTTTCGTCGATATTAGAAAAATCGTAGGCGCAAAAAAAAAGTTATAATTGATCTAATACTTTGGCATTTCGTAATTACGAACATTGCAAGCCTCCCTAATTTGCACCTTATATCATATATTCTTATATTCTTATATTCTTATATTCTTATATTCTCATATTCTCATATTCTTAATAGTATTATATAAATACGAAAAACAAATAAAAAATCCAAATAACAATTTACCTTCTTTGTAAAACCGAATTCAAGTCCCTGGAATCGCGAGGCCTATTTTATCAGTTTTAGAGGACATTCTTCCAACCAGTGACATTTTGCCTTTGATCCGTCATGTGCCAGTAGAGTCGTCATTTTTTTTTTTTTATACATGTCACCTAAAATGTATCGTCCACAATCTAGGACGACAAAATAACGTCTAATTACTAGTGAGATACTCACGAACGCAATAAAATATTAGTAACGCGAATAAAAAATCGGTCGATTTCGTTTTTTCTACATAGAACGTCGAAACGAGCATGAACGCAAAAAATTACACAAGATTAGAGCTTTGGACTGACCCAGTATGGCGTCTCACTTCATTTTGCATCTATACAATGTTACTATGTGTATAGAGAGCGTTTAGCATAAGAGAAGTTCAATATTCCGGATGTTGCTGTAGAAACAAAGTATTCAGTGACATTCTATTGTTTATAAATCGCTAATATCGTATCACTTCATCGTACGTTACTGGTACATTACGGTAAAATAAACGAACATTATGGGAAAAAAAAAAAAACAAAAAAAAACAAGTCTCGTGAGACATATTAGCTGTATTAAATCAATAGTCCTATATCAAAGCTTCACTTTGTGCACACAGCATAAAAGTAATTCGATTGCTCGAGACAATTAAATATCTTTTTTTTTATCATAAACGAGTTGTAAACGAACGATTAAGTCTTCCTTGACGAGAAAAAAAATTTTCTTTTATATTTATGCGCGTTCATGTGTATGCATATATGCATACTTATCTACGCACGCAAATCGACCCACCCACCAACACACATACACATACACACACACACACACGAACGTTATATAAATATATGCACGTATGTATTTGCATATAAGACTCTACACGCACACAAATGTACATATAATGTATATACATATACCATTGTTCTCCGTTGCATATGACACCATGTATTAATTGTCAATTTGATGTAATATTGTTCATTAAAGTCCCAAGGCAAGCATTAAACGCTCAAATCATTGGAATAAATGTGCATAAAACAGAACTCGAGTTTCCCATTTTACTGGTTTTCCAAGAACACAACGTCAGCTCTATTGTACGTATAAATAAGAAAATGAATGTCCGAACGCGAGGCGAAGCCAGTGACAATGTCCGCCTAGAAAAATTCCGAGTCCGCGCAATAAACCAAGAGACAGAGAGAGAAAGAGAGAGAAAGAGAGAGAGAGAGAGAGAGAGAGAGAGAGAGAGAGAGAGAGAGAGAGAGAGAGAGAGAGGGACAGCATGGAGAAAAACAAGTAGCTAAGGAACAATTATTACCACGATTATCGTATCGACGGCACTTCACAATCGCACAGCCATGTGAGAGGCCCCGTTTACCATCGGACTAACATTATCGAAGTAAAGGAGAGATTGTGCCATTAGAGTTAGCCAGCGTGAGAGAGAGAGAGAGAGAGAGAGAGAGAGAGAAAGAGAGAGAGAGAGCGAGAGAGCGAGAGATAGATAGATAGATAGAGAGAAAAGATGAAGAAGAGGATAAGATAAAAAGAAAGCTTTCTTCTTTTGTGCCGCCCTCGCTTACGTTAGTACAGCCACACCACAATACGTGACCGCGGACTGCTCTTCTTATTCACGCACATCCGTTTTGGCGCGAGTAAAAATGTGAAAAAGCCTAGGGCTGATTGTCCCTCTCTATGTACATGCGTGCGTGCGTGCGTGCGTGCGTGCGTGCGTGCGTGCTTGCTTGCTTGCGTACGAGTGCGTACGCGTATAGGTAAATGTCTACCTCGCACGCCACGTGCGCCAAGAGGCGAAGCAACGCGGCGTCGAGGAGAGCGACGCCGCCAGGTGCCTTGGTTAATAGCTGGCGGTGCCGGGACTCGCGATTTCGCTTCCTCGTTATCCCACGTCAACTGCACGCCGTGTCATGGAGTTGGTCCCGCCGTTAATAATCCGCCGCGTGCGCGTTTCAGGATGGAAAAGCGGGGAACGCTTGTCCGATTCGCCGATGTGTATGATGCGACTGTGCGTACGTGCCTCAACGTCTCTCACTTCACACAAACTCTCGTTCGTTCTCTCTCTCTCTCTCTCTTACTTTTTCTTTCTTCACTTCCGTTCCAACACTACACTTTCCCTCTTGCTCTGCATCCGTTTTTCATCTCGCTCCATGTAATAGCACGCGCTTGTGAAATGGAACGACGCGTGGGTGTCGATACGTCGTTGCGCAATCGTATTTTCCTTGCGCTGCCGTGTACTCGAGACCTTTTTCGCGGCGATCCGTCCTTTTCTCTACCCGTCCCAAAAAAAACGACCGAGAAACGCACGCTACTAGCCGTTACGCGAACGGATAAATCGAGAGAGAGAGAGAGAGAGTGAGTGAGTGAGTAAGTAAAAGTGAGAAGGGGCAGAGAGAGAGAGAGAGAGAGAGAGAGAGAGAGAGACAAGGAGAGAGATAGATCGAGTGAGAGAGAGAGAGAGAGACGGAAATATGGAGGCATAAAATGGACGTCAATAGACGCTGGTATATGGTGAAAATGGTTCATGGCTGCTGTCAAGTTTAAGTGCTCGAGAATCGGGTGGCGTGCATTTTCTTTCATTCTTTCTTTTTTTTTTCCAACGGACAATCAGGACTATCCTTGTAATTTCAACCCACTTAATAACTCGATGATTTGTACGTGTTCTCGTCGACATACCGATACGCGTCCAACAATGGCTTCTTGCATCGATTTTTCAATACCTTTATTTTAATGCAAAACAGCCGCTATATAATAAGAATAAATATACAATACAATATGGAGTCAAATTAATTTATCGTTACTCAATCACATATTTCGTCTCTCTTTTTTTTTTTTTTCTTCTTTTCAATCAATGGCCATCCTCGGCAGCCCTGCTTTATCCTCTGCATCGACTCTGACTGTCCTCGGTATTATTATGCGATCTGCAATGTAACTCTTCCTTAAGAAAGACAAATTATAATTATCAGTGGCTCATTTATATTTATATTGTCTTTGGTAGGCGACGAAGGCGGCGAGTATTGTCAACTCGGTATTCTCGACAGACTTGCACTACGCTCGCGCCATTGGCTTCTCAATTATTATTATTATTATTATTATCTATAATCCTACAAGCATTCCCAAATTCCTAACCAACCATCATCAACCTGCACGACTCCCAAGCCGTCCTCGACAATGCAACGACGCGGTAAAAACGCAGTCGTACAAAGGAGGCTAAGCAGTAGTAAGTAATAAGTAGGCGGACAAATTATGCACGCATCGTTGTACCGCACTCGCATTTCTTAAATTTATTTATCGAATGAGCCGAGTGAGTGAGCCTAACATGGCCTCCGCATCATTTCCCAGCCCTTGAAAATCTCAACGCGAAAGCCAATGCGAAAGCCAACGTAAAAGCCAACGTAAAAGCCAACGTAAAAGCCAACGCGAAAGCCAACGCGAAAGCCAACGCGAAAGCCAACGCGAAAGCCAACGCGAAAGCCAACGCGAAAGCCAACGCGAAAGCCAACGCGAAAGCCAACGCGAAAGCCAACGCGAAAGCCAACGCGAAAGCCAACGCGAAAGCCAACGCGAAAGCCAACGCGAAAGCCAACGCGAAAGCCAACGCGAAAGCCAACGCGAAAGCCAACGCGAAAGCCAACGCGAAAGCCAACGCGAAAGCCAACGCGAAAGCCAACGCGAAAGCCAACGCGAAAGCCAACGCGAAAGCCAACGCGAAAGCCAACGCGAAAGCCAACGCGAAAGCCAACGCGAAAGCCAACGCGAAAGCCAACGCGAAAGCCAACGCGAAAGCCAACGCGAAAGCCAACGCGAAAGCCAACGCGAAAGCCAACGCGAAAGCCAACGCGAAAGCCAACGCGAAAGCCAACGCGAAAGCCAACGCGAAAGCCAACGCGAAAGCCAACGCGAAAGCCAACGCGAAAGCCAACGCGAAAGCCAACGCGAAAGCCAACGCGAAAGCCAACGCGAAAGCCAACGCGAAAGCCAACGCGAAAGCCAACGCGAAAGCCAACGCGAAAGCCAACGCGAAAGCCAACGCGAAAGCCAACGCGAAAGCCAACGCGAAAGCCAACGCGAAAGCCAACGCGAAAGCCAACGCGAAAGCCAACGCGAAAGCCAACGCGAAAGCCAACGCGAAAGCCAACGCGAAAGCCAACGCGAAAGCCAACGCGAAAGCCAACGCGAAAGCCAACGCGAAAGCCAACGCGAAAGCCAACGCGAAAGCCAACGCGAAAGCCAACGCGAAAGCCAACGCGAAAGCCAACGCGAAAGCCAACGCGAAAGCCAACGCGAAAGCCAACGCGACCAGCCACCAGTCGATTCGCAAATAAAACAAGCTGGAAGTCACGTTCACCTATCCGAACCGACGATCCATCCTGACCGCAGTCACGCGAACGAATGTCGTCGTGGCCTACCAAGCAACCGGCTAAACCTTCGTCTATTTTGTTCGGGTGGGGATGGATGGCAAAGGAGGACGGCAAAAATGTATATTCTGACACTGCACTACCTTATCAACGGCGAAAAGCGCGAAATTTAAACGATCTTGGCATTTATTTATTGAAAAAAGAAGTAATTTTGCTATGATTTACCCCCCCCCCCCTCTTTCATAATCAATAGGAATATTTCTCGGAATATCATGTGTTTGAAAGGAACGATTATTTAGAGGGATATTGCAGAAAAAGTAAAACATATATTTGATCGAATCTTGGAAATAAAATTTACAGACACTTTTATCGTGTTTCACGGGGAGAGAGGAAATAAAAGAGATGGAGCATTAATTAGTAAAATCGATTGAATACAATTTTTTATGTAATTTTCAATGATCATTTAATAGCTATAATACGATCTTAAAACATTACTATTTTAATAATGAATTTTTTTATTAAGAAGCCTTTTATATTTAACTTATTTATGGTTTGTTTGAATAAACACAAAAGATTTGGTTAAATTCAGAAAATTACAGTTACAGTTACATTACACAAGTCACATTAACTGAGGATTTGGTTAAATATTCTACTATATGTATGTATATGAGAATATTTAAGAACTTAAAGTATTAACAGTTTACAAAGCTTAACAAATGAAACGAATGACATAACGCTAGAAACGTAGTTTTCTACAATTTAAAAAAAAAAAAAAAAAAAAAAAAAAAAAAAAATAATTTCCACTCAATTATTGTTTTGATAATTGCATTTTATATTTCAATATTATATGAATAACTTTAGTGTACTAGTTAATCGGGCGGGAAGCGACAACATTTTGTTAATAGAATATTATAAAAGGTTCAGTTGTAAAAAAAAATTTAATGCAAATAGAAGGATTTGGATTCGTACAAATTCGATAAATGATTTAATCCACAAATTGTAAATTATTTGAGCGTGGATGAAATAGTATGATCGAGAGATGAAAATTTTTTAAAGTAAATACGGATTATAAATGCCAACCTGAAAAAGCATTATTTATAATTAAATAATAAGATAAAAGTTGATAATACATGAATCAATATGCCATAAGCAAAAATAGATAATTAAAAATCAAATTTTAATATTTAACACATTCGTAATTATATTTTCAAAACATTCGTTAGATGTACTGTTCTCTTCTTCATATCTCATTACAAACATTCGATATACATTCACTTTGTCATATATTATAATTTACATTGTTTTATTAAAATTTTTAATACAAAGTAAACAGCTTTCGAATTTCATTGTGTCATTAAATATATCAACAACTACATTTCAAAGTGGCTTTTAATACTTCGTATAAAATGACAAAGTAACGGTTTTTCAAGCACCAAATAGGATCAATTTTATATATTTTGTTTAACATAACGTATGTTTATTGATAATTAGTCTTCAAGAGGCAAATTATTTTGTAGAAACGTCGAGGTCTACCGACACGAGGTCTTAATATCGATCAGCAAAGCTGTAAAATAAGAGCCCAAGTGTCGATAATTATATGCGCTTGATGCGTATTTTATTAAAATATTATATAATTTTTTTTCTATAATCTGTACGTTACTCAAACGTAAATGAAAAAAGGTAAAGCAATTTAGAAAGTCGAGTCTTAAAAATATCATAACCTTAGCAGCTCATAAAACATTAAATACATAATTTTACATCTAGTGTCGTATATTTAAATATTTCATTTATTATTTTAATGAATTTATTTTTTAGTTAAAACTTAATGTTAATGTTGAGATATAGATATATGTACGTGTGGTTTTAGCAATTCAATGTCAATTGATTTTTCCACCTTCATAATCGAGGATAATTTAATCAATAATTTATGTATGCATAAATTACAGTTATACCGTTACAAGCTCAAATAAGTAGTATAAGCAAAAGATATTAAATTTTTTTCAAAAGTAAATAAATTAATCATTATTAAATGACATTTTTTTTTTTTTTTTTTAAGCGCTATATACGAAGGCTTATAGACAAATTCAAATTTGCAATCATGATTAGAAATATAATAGGCCTACGTTATTTGTTCATTTTTATAGACCTTTTCAAAGCACAATTTGGATCTTTCACGATGTAGAACAACCGCCCATGTCAACACCCATAAATCTATGGATAAAAAAATAGATAACAATTTGAAGCAAATACATCTCCGTCTATTGTTGGTTAATTTTACTAAAATTTGTTCCGTTATCACACCCATACACGTGATGCAATACTATTGAGCCTTTTATTTTCACGAACGATCTATAATAGATTTCTTTAATCTACAACTGTTTTCTAAAACTTATCAAACAAATATTAAACTTCATGACCGAACAAACAAAAGAATGCACCTTGAAAGAGATATTTTTAAAAATTGTGAATGTTAAGCATATGTCGGATTTAATATTGTAACGGTATATTTTCATTATTTTGTAGCCTGTGTAAAGTATATCAGAACAGTAATTTATATGGACTTTTATAAATAGTGAAGTGAACAATTTAATAAATGTAGATGATACATAGAATTACATAATAATAAGAGCTTAATATTTTATCTGACCAATGTTATAGCGATATCATGCGCCTATAACGAAAATTTATAAGATTAGTATTTCGTATTTTGATTGGTTAATTGAAAATTAAAATTTCAATAATCTTAAAAATGAAATCATAAATTGAAAATATTAAACTGCACTTTAGAAATGTAATAGAGAGCGTAATAACGTACTTCAAAGAAATAAAACAAGACATCGGTATACTTATGTTGATGACTAGATTCATTTTCTGATTATCAAAACCAGCTAATCAATTCTCTTTATTAACAATTTTTATTTTAATACATTGTAGGCTTTACGTATGTGAGGTAAAAAAACAAATTTAACTTTTGTAAATGAAATTAGACTAAGATGAATAAAGGTTGAATGATCTTTTACAATTGTTTAGAAAAAATAGGTTTCATGATTGTTTATAAGCTTATCAAGCTGCGTCAATGGTAAATAAATTAACAACTTATATACTATTTTCTTATTCTTCGCTTTTATTTTTCGACAAGATTATCAACTTAATATTTACGTTCAATAACTTTATTTACAAAACATTCGAGTATAAGCATTAATCAATTATTCTTGTTTCTTGATTTTTCCACCGCAGTCTTTCGAATTATTTACAATAATTATTTGGAATATAATCACGAGTTATACGAATGTGAACGTGTGTAGTCTCTCAATGATTTATTCCCTACTTAATTATTAATTTGAATTTTTTATTTATACGTTTCTTTCAAAACATAAAATTTTCATTCGGTTTATCCCTTTTTTTCTTCCCATTTTTCTCTTCGTTTTCTAAAGCAGAGTCCCAGAATTCTAACTCTCGAGAATACTAAGACAAACAGTTGCGTTATCAGTCAATTTTTTTTTTCTTTTTTTTTTTCTAAAATGATACTCAACAGATGTGTTACGTAAGTCGTAGCATAAAAAAATGATTTTTTTCTTTTTTCTATACTTTGACAAAAAAAAAAAAAAAAAAAAAAAAACTTTAGTATGGTATCGATTATGTAATATTGTCGATAATTTGAAGTAAAAATCTTTGCCAATAAATAAACATTTGAAAATAATTTGATTTATTCTCTCCCCGTCATACTTGAAATTTTGATTAGCTAATTTTTTTATATTCTCTTATTTCTTCGATTTCTTTAATCGTTTATGTTTAAACAATTATACCATCACGCGCGATATCATACGCAAAATCATAAGTCTTTGTTCATGATTTTGTTCTTTTTTGTCGTAAATTTTTACTTTCTTATACACATAGACGTAACGACAGCTTGTTTCAATATTTGCATCCTTAGCGATTACAAATGATATTACATGCCTCCTGAACGTAAGACATTTCGTCTTTTTTGAATATTCATTAAATATAATAAATAGCTTCAGTAATACATTAGATTGTAAATTAGAACGAAATTTGAGAAACAAAAAAGAGTTCGAAGGTCGATACTTTGAAAGGAATATATGTCAAGAATTTAAATTATTTTCATAATACGTAGTTTTCCAATAATTATTAACTTAATCATAGCGTTAAAATTTTCTCAATATAAATTTAGATTCTGTTTAGAAATTTTAGAATATCTCTTGAGCTTTTCATAAATTCAATGGTAGATTATCTTGTCTTTCAAAAAAGAGAAAAATCAAACGTTCAAATTCCATTTCAATGTTATACTAATAATTAAAAAACAAAACAAAAAAAAAAAAAAAAAACATAGTACCCCAACATATTTTAATTTATTGTTTCTTCATTAACAATTGATTATATATTGTGTTTTGTTTATCGGAGTACTAAAATATGTAAATTACACAGCCATACTGCAATACTTAAAAGATCCGATGCAGCATACGATTTTTCAAACTTTTCAGTTCTTTGGAGTATGAGTAAAATTATTAAGTTTATAACAATATTCTAGTTACGAGAAATTTGAAAACTTCCATTATCAACTGAGCTAGTTTATTCTAAAATAAAGTATTTTGTATAAATTATACAATTACCTAATTTCGAAAATATAATGAATTTATTACAATATTAAATACAAAACATAAGAGCAATTTAGCTCAATTGATAATATTTTTCGGAATAATTAATGTTTAAAAAGTTGAACTTATAGTACAATAGGATAAGAATTACTAAAAAAGATTCTATAATCGTTGTTCGTTTTTTTTTTTTATTATAAAACGCTCAAAAAGAGAGATGGTACATTCAAATGTTTTTAAACCAGTCCTTGTTTGTCAACCAGTGGAATGTTATTCTCATCTAACTGCCTGCTTTTAATTAAAGACACGTTGCATAGATTATCGTAAACCTAAATATTCATATCGTTTCAGACCTGCCGATGCATAGTTTCAATATCTCACTAACTGTTCAATTAATAATAACAAAATATAGCTTATATTTATGTGTTTATTATTATTATTATTATTATTATTATTATTATTATATTTTTTAACGTTTTAAACGTGGTAATTGAGTCGATAGTATTAAATTATTAGATTATAATAAAAAGCTAAGATTGTCCTTACAGAAAATCTATATAAATAAATTATATTTATAAGACTAAAATGAATTACATATAAAATTAATGAATGACTTAATGAAATATAGCTTTCCTCGGCTGTACCCTGAATTTGAATAAATCTCTACTTTATACGTGTCAAAGCACGAATAAAAGTTAAATCATAAGTTTTCTTTTGACAGAATAGAGCGCCACTTATTTCAATACAAGAGATTTCGTAATTTCATTTGGTAAGTTGATGAATGAACCAGCTATTAATTAAAATAATAAAGTCCCGGCAATAAATGCTTTAAGGATGCATTTTTACGATTATTCAATTAACGTTGATGTTATATTTAATTAATAAATACATTCTTTTCTATTAGTATTAGGCGGATAAGTATACGTGACAAAAATTCTGCAGTAATCTTTATAAATAATTTAATAATAATAATAAAATAAAAAATAAAAAAATAAATAAAAAAAAAAATAATATAAAAAAAAAAAACAAGAAAAAAATACATCAGGCAAATAGCTTTTTCATTCTTATTTTTTTTTTTCGCTAAAGACGCAATATCACAACAATGATTGATGTAAAGTTTAGTGTCATATTTTACATTCATTGGAAAATTAGTTTAGTTATTTTTGGCAGTAATGCTTTTGGTTAGACAAATCAAGGCTGTCAGTGATCCTAGTATATTCCTATTTTTATTTATATTTTTCACATATGCAAATTCAGAAGGCAATGTAAAAAAAATATATCGTTTCACATCCTATTTTTTTTTCTTAAAAATTGAAATATTTTTTTTTATACAACCTAGCATTTGCTAATGCAATATATCCTTTTGAACTTTTCTGAAAAACTCTCGTTGCTTTTTTTCATGAAAAAAATGAAATAAACGGTAACTCCAACAATTTTATTTCATATCATTCGAAAAAATCGTATATTAAATCTTGAAAAGTACAACGAAATTAACATTATTAACAGATTACTCTTCGTATTGTACATCAATAATGCATTGCTCATAATTTTGAAAAGGAAAGAAAGAAGATTTTTTCTTTATTGCTGAAAAAGTTGTATGCGGTTGTTCATAAAAAATTTTGACATTCCAGTGCAATGAAAAAAAAAAAAAATAAATAAAAGCATTAGGTACTTTGGCACAAAAACAATCTTCATTTAATATATAAATATAACGCCGTAGAAGTGCATAATTTGTTATACAAAGCCAAACCTTCATAGTAATGTTTATATTTAAATTACATCGTAGACATGCATTTTACAATTAAATTCATTATTTTGTCTATATTTATTAATTTGTAAATTTACTCCAGCATAATCATACGCAATATACTTTTATCGTACTTTAACCTTATGTAAAAAATTCTAGACGAATATTGGCATTTTATTAGATAAAGACCTGATTTTAAGGCCCTCTATCTATATATTAGCACTTTTAAAGAACAGAGTATACAAAATATATAAACTTACAGTTTGACTTTTGGCACAGTTGTCGTTCAGACCGTATCTAAATTTTTTTATCTCATAAATCCAGATGAAATATTTTTCTTTCTTTTTTAATTGAACTGTATTAATAACAAGATATTTTAATTGCAGCTCAGCTAACTATAAAATTGTAAAATAGCCAATTAAAGTAATTTACCATAAAAATGCGAAGAAAAAAAATTGTCACAATTTGTTTTTACGAATATCATAAAACATATTCCTCGATTTCAAACAAACGGGCCACCATAAAAATCCAATTTTTCAAAATTATTCCTTACAATTGGATAAACATAACAGTTATGTTCGAAGATGAATTAGTGTGCATAAAAAGTAAAATAGTCATGATATCATGCACTATCGCATACAACTTTCTCCATTAATAATCTCGCAGTAGAATTAATTTCCTGAAGGATGTGAGGTGGGAGTTTGGGGGTTTGGGGGAGGGGGAAGAGAGAGAGAGAGAGAGAGAGAGAGAGAGAGAGAGAGAGAGAGGGGGGGGATGTGGTCAGGTCAGGCTAACAAAAATAAACGAGGGTTTTCATGCCGAGGACTTATCTTTAAGCGTATCATCGCGTATGAGGCTTCCTCATCATGAGGTCCCAGTCGCTCGACGCGCGCGAATCCGACTCGCCTAGTTCATGCACGCGCGCATACGTGTGTACGTGTGTACGTGTGTACGTGTGTGCTTTAGTGTGCTCGTGTCCGGGTCTTGCCGTCAGCCAACTATCATCCTTCAATTGTGAACGGTCGTGGATGCGTGCTGTAATCTCTCGAGCTCCTCGAGGGAGAGGACGTTGGTCTGCGCGAGCTCGGGCAGTTTCCCAGCGCGTGCCTGTGCCAGCAGTTCCGGGCTGAACCACCGTGCGAGCTGATTGGACGTGGGGGACAAGGCACCGCTGTTGCCGGCTCCGGCACCGCCTCCGCCGCCCATGAAACTCCCGAGTCCCGAGGAGTTTTGATTGCGGCTACTGCCAACCGATATGCTCAGCTGCTGCGGATGCATGACTCGGGCATCTACGTTTGACCGGGACAAAGAAGAAGAGAACGTGTTCAAGGCATTGTTTGTCCAATTATTGCACTTTCACTTGATAAGTGATCATGTACATTCCAGTGGGAACTTATGGGAGGTGGAAAAGTTGAATATCCATGTCGATCGACCGAGAACTATGAGTTATTGGCTAATTCTTCGATATCAAATGGCAATTTCACTACTTTTTCTCGGTGGCATATAATTCAAGACGATTTATTTAAATCGTATTGTAGAAATCATCGCGTCACGACCGACATTTCGATGTAAAATAATGATCTTAATTATCAACTCGTGGATATGATGAAATACTAGCATACTCAAAATCTTTTGATTTGAGTATTTAAATTTCTTTGAAAACTAAGAAAAATATTATTGATACCTGTTTCAATGTAGCGATAATATATTTAACCGAATTTTACATAATGATTGTTTCAACAAGACTTTAATAGCCAAAGCACAATTTTAAACGTAATGTAAGGAGAATCGTAGTTGTTTAATGAAAATTTTCAAGGAAACCTTCAAAACATCACGTTCCACTTAAATGTATTGTACGATGTACGAAAAACTCTAATGACAAAAAAAAAGCGTAAATATTAATTTAGATGCCTATGAAGTTAATTGCTTCGATATTGAAATTAACTCGAATGATAAATTATAATTTTATATGGTAAGGTAAATAAATGTGCTCGGTATGGAAATAAAAGTCCTGTAAATGATTAACTTTTTAATCGGGAGAAGTCTTTTTGAAATGTCTTATCAATACTTACGCATTACATGTCATATATTAATTGCGTAAGAAACATTTTAACAAACTCAAATTTATATTATATTATATTATTTACAATTATATATAACGAAAGTTAGACTTGACTTTAGAACGAAAAAACAATGAAATAATTTTAATATTGAATGAATTCATTACAATTAGCAAACACAATTTTTAAGGAACAATCTGATTGAACAATTTTTTAAATTACAAGAAAAAAAAATACTTATTTAATAAAATGATGAAAGGATAAAATTGGATGAGGATCTTGTTAGTTAGATTTTGGAGAACCATTACATGATATAGGATTCAGATTAACAGGAAGACCTAAAAATGTAATTATTACTTATTATTAAATTAAAACATAAAAGAGTATTAGGTAATTTTTTAATTGGAGTTGCATTTGTTTTCAAAGAGAGATCAATCGTAATTCATGCACTTTAGTCTTTGATGTCGTCAATGCGTTTGCTCAATAAACGAGCGATCGGTTATAATTGCAAGTATTAAAAATCATGTGGCTTTAGCGCGATTTTACATTCAATTAGACTTTGATGTTCCCTCAACAAAATCACTGCAAGGGCTGTTTGTTTCAAAAACAGTCCTAAATGCGAGCACTCACCGGTTCTTGTAGAATTGAAATTCTGATTAAGCACCTGGGGCGCATTTACCGCCCTCATCTGTTGTTGTTGGAGCGCGATCTCCTCCTGGAGGATATTCAAATGCCGCATTTGCTTAATGGGGTCGGGCTGCTGCCTTTGGCCTCCCATTACGGAGTTCGGAGGCTGTTGCTGTTGTTGTTGGGCGTTGTACTGTGGAGCGATGTTTTGTAGACCTACGGAGATCGTGTGCTTCGAGCGAGTCGCGTTCCCTCCAAATATATTTGTGTTCACTCTTTGCTGCTGCTGCTGCTGCTGCTGCTGTTGTTGTTGTTGTTGTTGTTGCTGCTGGTAGTCAACGTTGCTACTGTAATGGAACTGCTGCGTAATACCAGTACTACTTTTGACGATTGGTCGACCTGTAAAATAAATATACGTTGGATTGAAATTGAGTTTATTTCGTATCTCTTAGAACAAAATGCCTTTATCAATGCAGCTTAAACAATAATTTACTTTTCCTTTTTTCAAATAATGAAACAAATAAGATAATATCATACATTTTTCGCCAATAAATAAGCGATTTTTTTTGTAGTAATTTATTTTCTGCATTTTGCAATTAAAACAATTATTAAAAGAAATTTGTATGAGATTGATTCTTATTTAAATCTTCTAAAATCAATACATGATTATGATTAGTATACAATAATAAGTAATCCAGTCATTCGGTAAATGCTAATCTCATTAAAACGTTCACCTTGCAATATTTCCTTTTTATTCGGCAAGCATTGTTAGTTTTCACAAGCAAAAAAAAAAAAAAAAAAACAAGTATAAATCAGAAATTTATGTATTACAATCAACACAAAAAATAATTTATCCCTAATATAGAAATTCTTGAACGTATATGCATTAGGTGCGAAAAATTTGGAGTTATTGACAGTACAAGAAACGCACCGCACTCACACATAGAAGAAGGCAGAAAGTAGGTGATTAAATTATATTAAACAAACATAATCCATTTCTTAATTTATAATATTTAAAAGAATAAATTTATTATAAAATGAGGAATTTGAAAATTTCTTTACTTCGGATTCGCTTTTTTTTTTTAATTATTATATTGTTTATAATATTATATAAATATATTTTTTTATTTTAAATAAATATTTAAATTCTTTTAACACATTTTTTCATTTAATTTATAAATATTTAGTTAAAGGCAATCAGAGTATACAAAAACAGTTGAATATTTATTAACACTAGATAGTAATATCATAAACTATATTAAATATTGAAATCAAAATAAATAGAAACGCACGTATTATATATTATTTGCTAGAACTAAGCTACTATGATTAATGATCCAAAAAAAATTTTTATGAACATTTGAAACATAATTCCTAGTACCACGACTAATACTGTTATTACTCGTGTACGTTGTGATATTATAATTTGCATGATTTTTTTTTATCTTTATTAATAAAATTAATTGTTACGGAGACTAACTGTTTTCACTTACAATATTTTTACGGCGACTTGAAGCGACCATCTTTCGCTAGAATGGCCATTTTTTCCGATAAATAGTTATTAATAAGGAAGAGAATAAGAATATAATTATAGAAATGAATACTCCACGAGGGACCAACTATTCCGATGACTATTTTCAATTATAAAATGAGAGTAGTATACAATGTTTATTAATTAAGTTTTTTTTTCTTTCGTGTATTTTTCTTCAATTTATGAAATTTTTCTATGCGAGAATTAATGTGCCTGTGCACTTATAATGAAAAAAAAATTAATTATGATAGACGATTGCCATATAATGTTTTCTCATTTAATCATCCAACATTTCCTATAAATGAAATATATATTGGCTCAACCAGTAAGCCATATAATCTTTTATATATATATATATATGTGTGTGTGTGTGTGAGTGTGTGTGTGTGTATAAATAAATATCTTCTCGTGTTTTCTCATAATTGTATTATAAAAAGAAAAAAAAATTACTTTCTTCGTTAAATTTACATATTTTACCATGACATTGTTGGCAAATGCAAATGAAAATGTCGGCAATGTCGCATGTTTTTGTATAAACGAGCAACTGCCACATAAATATAGTAAACATTCGTACTCTCATTTAATAATAAAGTGCTATCGTCAAATGTGTTTTAGAGAGACCAAGTAATGCAGTAATAGCTTCTACTGCACGTGGGTTAATCTGGAGGACGATATTTGTAGGCGGGGTATGTGTGACAGTGAGAGACGTGTCAATAGCTTGGCATTCGTTACCGGGATGCTGCTTGATGGGAAGGGAATTCGACCAAGAGGGCTGGACCTGTTGCTGGGTGCGCATCGCTGCAGTATGCCGCGCTAATACGCCTTGAGCGAGCATTTGCACGCTCGTCTGCTGGGATTGTTGTTGCTGCTGTTGGTGCTGCTGCTGTTGCAAGTGCTGCAGGTGGCCAGCATTCGCCTGATTAACCAGCAACTTCGACGATTCTTGGCTCCCTGTAGTGGACACACATACACGAACTCGCTTAGCCTAGCTAAAGATGCCGAATATCTTATGCTCGACACCGAGCAAGCTCACTCCTCGTGTAAGCACAATTTTCGGGCGTACTTACTTTCCTTCTCAAAGAGCGATTATTTTATTATACCACTCGTTGGCCCCTCGTCCGCGTTAATTATTTGCAATCGATTGCAGTGATTAACGGGAAGTATAATATTGGACCAATCGTCGCGATGCTTAATTTTCGCTCTTTTAGAAGAAATTACTCAAAGAATTTATAATAAAAAGTCCTTTGCCTTACCAATAGAAATCATCAATTAAATAATCCTTGTTTATCATTATCAAAAGCTATGCGACGGAAAACATTTTAAAGTTAAAAATGAAAATGCTACAGCTACGCACTGCATTATCTTATTTATTAATTAATTCGCGGGAAACTTTGAATATCAATATTTCAATATCAATATAATTTCTGAAAATATAATCTACGGTATTTTCGACAAATTTCAATGATTAAAGGAATCGTAATTCATGATTTCTGTTAATTGCCAAGTTATAATTTATATGTATAAGCGATGAAACAAATGTTATTTTTATTTTTAGTATAATAAATATGCGAGCCATGCAACAAATATTTTTTACTCTTTTACTATAGAGTGGTACCAAATTTTCTATACAATCTATTATAGAATAGAAAAAAAAAATATCATAACAATTAATGCAATGATTTTGCATACATGTGATAATACTAAGATCAACTAAGATCAACCAAATACATTAGTTCAATCTAAATGTGCCTAATGATAATTGTATTATTCCAATCAACTACAGCGAATAAAATGAAATAAAAAAAAAACCATTTTCCATTTCAAGCAAATTAGTCTCTTCATAATCATCAAACATCAATCTAATAAATGCAATTTTTTTTTTTTTTTTTTTTTTTTTTTTTTTTTAACAACAATTAATTATGAAAATAACTAAATTCTAGTTACAACCTATAAACCTATATTTTTATGAATTAAATGTTCTAAAATGCTTTATACTCTATAAAGCTCTTTTCTTATTTTACTCACTAATATTCAAAGTGCATGTAAAAATAAGAAAAATACGCTTAACTTATTTTTTATTTAATAATAAAAAATTACTATCGATGCAAATAAATTAATTCAAAATTATTCTCTGATTTTTAAATACGATCAATCAATTATATATGTATACACACGCACGCACGCACGCACGCACGCACGCACGCACGCACGCACGCACGCACGCACGCACACTCGCACGCACACACACACACACACGCGTAAATCAATAATCATTGTAGGCAAATATTTAGCAACTGTATTACTTACCATAATTCAAATAAGTAGTATAAACTGTAAGGGATAAAAAAATCAAATCAAACCTCGAAGAAAGTAGAGAAAATTAAGGTTAAGCTAATAGTACAGTAAAAGTTCGTTATTTGAGTTGGAGAATAAAGCAGCTGTTCTAAGAATACACGGACAAGAGAAAACCATATAAAAAGCAAACTCAAGATAGGAAATTGTCTAGGAGAGGTGATATAAGCAAAGTAGTTTATTATAAAATCTATCAAAGATTAAAGAACCACAAGTGCAAGCGAAGCCGTGTTTGTTTTCCATAACGTGCATAGCGTTATCGACCCATCGTTACTTCATATTCATCTCGGTTGTCCTAATACCGAGTTTCTATAAAATAATATATTTAGAAACAATGGTTTTGTGACAATCATTTTTGTTCGTCGTCGATAATTGCATTGCATTTTTATTTTCGTTAGGCATCACGAGAACAAAAGCAATCCAACGCGGATAATAATAATAATAATAATAATCATAATAAAAAAAAAAATAAAAAAAAAGCATACAAGAAAAATGAAGAATACGATTTCATCAACGCTTTAACGAGAAGAAATTTTAAACTCATGAAATTAAGTTTTTTTCGGATTTTTTTTTTTTTTTTTTTTTTTAAACCGAAGCATATGATTTTCTTTGCAAAGTAGAAAGAGTTTTTTTTTATTGCAAATAGTATAATTTACTAACAGACATTAATGAATTTTTGGCTACTCAGCTCAAGTCCCTTACATTCATTATTTATGTCAAAGTTTATTATTAGATTCATGTAAGGGAATTACACTAAACATAGTCATACTTTTTAATTTTTTTTTATTCCTTAAGAGAATAAAACTTCTATTTTCAATATATTAAAAAAAAAAAAAAAAAAAAAAAAAAAAAAAAAAAAAAAAAAAAATCACATTTTTCACTGCTTTTTCTTTTATTAGACGTTCAATAAATAAGAAGTCTAACGCGTAATTTCAAGATATTTCTCACTTTTGTATTACTTTATATCGAGCAAAAATAAATTTCATGCAAATCAGCATGACTGGAATTATAAGGTAAGTTAAAAAATTTACTCCCAATGTCTGTTACTTATATATACCGTATTTTATCCCGTTTCATCGAATCGAAAGAGTTTCAATTTACGAGAATTATTTAACCGCATTCACTTCATCGTTATTCTTCTCTTTCTTAATGCAAACTTTGAGAGGATTGTCAACAACGATTGTTTGATCGTTGTTATTGGCATCATTATTATTGAACTCCGTAATGACCTCTACAAGCTGCAATTTGTTAACCGACGCTTCCACCACCTCTTCGACCTCCTCTTTTATAATATTACTGCTACTTTTACTGAGCATATGCTTCGATTTTAAAGCCAGATCACTATCATCGATGCTGGTGCAGCAGCCATCGGGACTCTTTAGGAGCTTCGATGTTAATCTCGTCCTCGTAGCCCACAGGCGCTGCTGCACCTTGGCGATGTAGGGTAAGATTTGACTTTTGTGCGCTAGTTCTAATTGGACACAAGTTAATATCGCACCCTCGGGCTCCTTTTCAGCAGTCATCTTTCGCAGGACGGAGGTTGGCGTGAACGCCAGCGGCGTCGGGCTGTGCGTCTGTTTTGCCGGGGAGTGGACAGGAGTAGTGGAACGCTGCTGTTGCTGTTGTTCCTGTCGCTTGCGATAATTCTCGCGCTGCTCTTCGAGTTTCTTTTTTAGAAGAGCGTTTTGAATTATGGACTGCGTGTGAACTGCAAGCTCCCGTGGGGATGGTACTCGGTGACTCATCACTGGGGGAAAACAATATGTAGAGGGTGATTTACGTTTAACGTGTTTCCGCTACGCCAGCATCCGTGAAATACGTAATTTTCACAATGTTATGCTTTAAAAAATTTTCTCTCGCTTCTCTCATGGCACGTGAGAACTTTGTCAGTGTAAAAAACATTTATATCACAATATATATAGATATAAATTTTTTATAATTTGATCTTGCCGAGATTCATGCAAAATTGTTATTAATTGACAGTAATTGTGTAAATTACATGACTAACCAATGTCACTAGATAATATTCAAGATTCATTTTATTATTAGATGGATATTATTAGAAACTAGCGTTAGTCATTTTGTAACCGAAATAATATTCTAGTTTTATAGAATTTAGTTTGACATTTGTCCTTATGATGGCTTTATTTATTTATTTATTTTAATATTTAAACGGGTGTGCTTCGAATTTCATTTTTATTCAAAGAAGCCATTAAAATCATTTTTTTCTTTCGTGACCACAAAATATATTGATATAATTTAATAAAAATCGATTTCCAACGATGATTACTGTTCATTTAAAAATCATTATCACGTAACTATAAATTAACATTATTAGAGACATTTTACTTTTACCTTCAGCATTCATTTTATTCAAACATTCATAACTTTCATTTCTTTTTTATTATTTTATTTTATTGAAATATTAACAACAAATTATAAAAAAATATAAAATATCGATCATAAAAATCATATTTTAATAAGGTACAAGAAAATATTGAGTATACCATTATTCATGGGTGACGGTATTCGCTGTTGTTGCTGTTGATACAGCATTTGTTGTAGTAAGTGATCCTGTGGAGTAGGAACACTTGGATGTGGACTAACAGTACGAGATGTTGGGCCACCATAAAATTTCAAAATACTAACTAAGATTTCCCGATGACGATGCTGCATAACAGGATTCTAACAAAAATATAATATATATATATATATATATATATATATAAATAAATAATATTATATGTTTATTTATTCATTATTTTGGGGATAATTTTCGTATGGTGAATACTTAAATATCGATAATTAAACGATCAATTTTATAAATTATCCGAACAATTACAGTGACATATTTCTAATGACAGATCTTGACTCTAATAAATGTTATTACATTGTAAATGTATCTAGTAATTGTTTTTAGGCATAATTGTAAGAATTTCAGTATTTACATTATATATTGAGAATATAAAGAAATTTTCATGTAAAACCGATCAAACCTGTAGCTGTTGTACAAGATGCTGCCTCGTAATTTCTCCTTGCTGCAGTCCCCTGATAATAGCCTCTGCCTCGGGTCTTTGCAATAATTCTCTGGTAGATGGAGTATTGTTGACCATGATCTGTTGGTCCGTAGGTATCGGACTTACGCCAAGGATACGCTGCTGCGGCGGGGGCTGTGCCGGTTGCTGAATCGACTGAGAAGTTCCTCCCATCATCATTGAGAGCATTTCGGATTGCTGCCTTTGCTTCTGCTGTTGTTGCTGCTGAATCTGCAGCACTTTCATCAGATTCTCGTGCTGCATCTGTGACTGATGTGGATGTTGCACTGGTCCAAGCGGACCTACGTGATTGTATGTAGAAGGCATCTGGAGGGATTCGGATGGATGCGATTGCTGTGGTTGGACTTGGGGAATCTGTGGAATTTGCTGATGGCTGTTCAATTGAGAGTTTAGCAGCTGAAACATGAAACAAAAATTTTCTATTTTATTATTGATTTGTAAAATGGCAGCTAACTGTGCCTGCCAGTTTGTATTTTTGTCAAATTGTGAGGTATGCACAATGGAGAAGCAAGATGGTTTAAATGATAATTATGATTGACAGATATTGATTAAGTAAAAGTCAATAATTTACCTGCATAAGAGTGATTGGCTGTTGCATGGTTTGCTGGTTCGGTGGTGGTAATGAAGGCTGCTTTTGAGGAATAGGTCCATTTGCTGCAGGTACCGCTTGCCCTCCACTCACTTGAGCAAGCTATGGTGAATTAAATTTTTCAGAAACAATCTTTATAATATAAATTACGGTTTATAACAACTTCAAAAGCTGTAATCTGGCATTATAAATTAGTACAAAGGTTTTGATTGGTTTACCAATTTTTTGAAGGCGGATAAATCTTCCTCGGTTTTATTCATCTTGGGAATATCGGGTTGCGGCATAGGCGGTATACCACCGCGCATACGAGCTTCTAATTCTTCTAAACTAACTACTTTGCCAGCACCTTCAAACAAATTTAAAATTATTATATTTTTCTATACATATGTTTACATTCAATATTTTACAAAATGTACATTTATTGTAAAATATTGTGTCAATTTTTTCATATTACTTTGATCGTTATTTTTATAAATGGTACATAATTTTATACATACACGCGCACACACACACATCTTGTTAAAATTTCATGAGGTGAATCTATTTTTCGTTATTTTTTTTTTAATAAAAAAAAAGAGAAGAAATTTCTTTGCTTACGTTTCTCATAAATAGAAGATATTTTTAATAAACTTTTTGGTAAGAAATACTTCTTTTTTAATTCACTTTGTACTATAATATTAAATAAAAATTACTTTTTTTCATACAAAATACTTTAGTTAATTTTAGATTTTTCTACATAAATATAGGAGATTTTATCTTATACTTCTGTATTATAATTTGAGAAATATTTCATCAATAATATGCCCGCGCATATGCTTATAATCTCGATGGGCTGTGTTTCTTTAACTGTATTGACCCAAGTTAAAATGTTAATATACAATCTTTTTTTAAAAAGAATTTTGTATTCCACCATGCAATTTCATAAACATTGTATGACATTCCGCGAATTCCCAACAGCATTTAATAAATTATTTTTAAAATGACTTTGAAAAAGCTTTGAAATATATTTTGTATTAAATGGGAAGAACGATGACAATTCTGCTGAAAATAATCGTAACCTAATGATTCTTACTCCTAATAATTTTTACTTTCTAATAAGAAATGTACATCGATCGATTGTTTTACGCTGGCTAATAACTTAAATATACTACAATTAATTTTGTCAGTAACATATTTTAATAACAGAAAAGATAATAAACGTTGTGAAATTAATATAGTGTATAAAACAATGTTTTTTAAAAAAACATCTCAACATCTCTAACTCACCAATTTCTTTAATTGATGAGTTCTTCATCATGGGAATAACGGCGCTCGTCGCATCGCCCTGTCCATTTTGGTTGGGCGGTTTGCTATTACGCTGAAGCATTTCTAGTAACTTGATACCGGTACTTGATGAGGATTGAGGCGGCATAATGTTATTTTGCGTGTTAGCGGCAGGCGAAATTGGCGCGAAATATGTATTTGACTCGGTAACTGACGGGATATGAATATTCGGCTCAGATATATCATTAAGAAGGTTGTTTAATAATTCATCTTGAATCGTAGACCTTAGAGGATCTAACTGCTGATTTTGTTGTTGAAGCGGTGGACTTTCGCGCTTAAACCATTGGCTGAATCGTGAGCCAGATCCTCCGTTTGAACCCACATCGTTCTAAAAACAAATAATCACATTTTAAATGTCTTTGTCAATGAGTATGATTAGGTAAGTATTTCTTCAATAAAATTTATTGTAAGTAATGATGTAGAGGTCAACTTGGATTTTTTACTCTTAATAATTGTTCGATATAATTGAGTCGTTGGCTTTAAAACGAGTTAATTATTAAAGTTTATCATTCGCGCTTCTGCAAGTAAGTTAGAAATATATACATGAATGAAAAGTGAAAAGTAACTGTATTTACCGTCAAAAGGCCAGGTACGCCAGGAAAGCTATCGGACTTTAGGAAGTCATCAAGATTAAAGTCCGGATGGTTCTCCTTTTTCTTAACAGTTGCGTTTGACTGTTCCTCGGAGCCATTCAATGGCTCAGCAATCTTGCTGCTTTCGCCCGATTTCTCTTTAGGTACTGGTGACTGTGATTCGTTTTGTTCGGATATCGGCGAGTGCGGTGCTACAGCATTGATCGGATGGTCCATCGACGTCGGCGTGCTGCGACCTGGCGCAAATACACGGATACGGTTAAGTTGGCTTAAGCCGGCAATCAAATGACTGAGCTTTTAATTAAGATTTTAAAGCTTTTCGAAACAACACATTACTCTGCTTTTGCACAGAGAATAATGAGACGCCCTTCCCTTCCAATTATTTCTAACAAAAGTACTACTCCTTACTTTATAGCCGCAATATTCATTACTCGCTTCTGTTTAATCAACTAAATAACGTGTGAGACTGACACGCATTATTATTTACCGATCAATGGACTCACCTTTGGGACCACCGGTACTTTCGCTTTTTTCGACAGCTGGTGCAGTGGAGGCCGCGGCAGCCGCAGCCGCAGCCGCTGCAGCAGCCTTCTCTTCTTTCTCAAGGGCAGCCTTCTTGTTGCGCTTCTTCTGTGCGGGCGATTGCTTTTTGGGCTTCGCTGGACCACAGCCCATGGCCTTATCCTCGGGTATATCCTCGAAACCACGTAGCTCAATCGTATCATGCTGCGAGGTCGGCCCCGAACTGAACCATTCGGGCTCTTCTGCCTCGCGATTATCGCTAAAGGTTCGTCTACGCTCGTTGCTATACCTGCGACAGAATTTAAGAGGCAGCAATTATTTAAGGAGAATATAAGTTCTCAGCCGACGGTTTCTTTTCTCAAGGAGTTAAAGAGTTTATATCTGAGGTATTTTAATCAAAAAAAAAAAAAAAAAAAAAAAAAAAAAAAAAATTGGTTCTTTCTTAGGTTTTCTCATATTTTGCATAACTATTAATCGCAAATTTATAAATCGATATTATCGTAGGAAGCACTTATTTGCTGAATTTCTTAGTCAATTCATTTCCGAACATGGACCAGCTATTGCGCCCGAAACGATTTTCATAGTGAAATCGGGACGTTACAGAGATAGTTAAGTATTTTTACACACATTTTTGTATCTTAGGTATTTGGCCTGTGACTTGTACGAGATTTTTACAGCAATTACTTTTACATTTTTAAAAGTTTACATTACAAATTGCAGTTCAAATAATTACAACAATCCTAAATTTAATATACTCTTATAATACAAAGAATACGATAATTTCTTTTGGTATTGTCCACGAACCATTGTAATGCTGTATTAAGATATTATAAGATTGTAATAAGATATTCATGAACTAGAAAGTATTAGAATTTTATTTACTAAATTAAAATTTGAATAAACATTTAATAGTAATAATAATAATAATAATAATAATAATAATAATAATATTTATATATAAATCAGAACGAGTCTTTTTATTATGTATTATTAGGCGGAAAAAGTAAAGTCTATTGTGGCCGTCACGAATATAATCTTATGACACTTACCTCCCACGATCTCGGCCACCGCGCTCCTTGTCTCGATCGTTTCTATCCATACGATCACGATCACGATCGCGGTCACGATCACGATCGCGATCACGATCACGATCACGATCACGGTCACGATCACGATCACGATCACGATCACGATCACGATCACGGTCACGGTCACGATCACGATCACGATCCCTATCGCCAAAGTCCCGTCCAAAGGATCTGCGCTCGAATCTTTCCACTCGGTCGATCCTGTCATCCCTGTCTCTATCGCGATCACGGTCCCTGTCACGATCGCGATCGCTCCGCCGATCATTGTCTCGCAAGGAGCCTCCACTCCCGCGATCTACACCCCCAGTACGATCACGATCGCGATCCCGATCCCCGCTCCTGAACCCATAATCTGAATCATGCTTGTCATTTTCCGGCCGGAAGTCCCACATGTCGCGTGCAAGGATGCGCCCACTGCCGATTCGCCTCCCAGATTCACGATGGGATATCTGAAACATTAAATTGCTTAGCCATTATTTCATATTTTTTATATTGGCATGCTCTTTTACATCTGCACGCGAATAAATAAATAAATAAATAAGTCATTGTAAATTTATACAAGTAGAGAAGTAAGTAAGAATTGTCATTGTTGGCCTTGAAACTACAACTACGTACATGTAATTCAATTTTCGTGGATGAAAAGCATCCTTTTGCAAGTATAATGAAAGTAGCAAGTGCTTTCTTCGTTAATTGCGATTATAATCGAAATAGAATATTTTAAATCACTGAATTTAATGAATTTCAAATTATTGAAGCGCGATTAGCACTTCCCAAATTCAGTATACATTTCGTATAAAGACTTGCGTCGAGTTTGCAAAATTATTAATTCCCTGTTAAATTATTTAATAGCAGTACCGATGGTTTGCGCGGCGAAACACCGATTTAGAATGAAAACACGGCCGCAATATTGAACCTGCGAGACATTGTTTAAGGAATGAATCTATATGAAAAAGAAAAGTGAGTCTGGATAACAATGAATTACAGTATTGAATGGCTCGATGCAACGGTTCGTAAAAGAAGAGCAAGAGGGCGAATGAAATTGACATCGTTACCGGCCGGGGTGATCTGCTCACCTCATTCTTGCCAATAGGACTGACGGGACGCTTATTGGACGCTTCTGTGGTGACGTTGACGAAACAGCCGGAATGGAAGCTACGTCGCTGGGGACTAAGGACGATGCCATCCTGCTCTTTGCGGATGCGCTCCCGGGGATCGCCGCTGCGTCGCTTTGCCGCGTGGTTCTCTGCGACCGGCTCGCCTCGGTCGCGGGGTTTCACCTCGTCATCTGGCGGCGTCTCACTGCGCTTCCTGTTATGCCAACACTCCGGATCCAAAATGCCGCGCGAACTGCGCATAATATCGAAACTAAATCTTCATTATTTAAATTTTTTTATGAATTTCAGGCGGCTTAACCTTATTGCATCACTTAGGACTGGACGAGATAGATAGATGGACTAGCGTACCCAAGCGTACAAGTCTTGATTTGTTTAATTTAAATTTGACTCTAAGATCTTTGACTGTTAGGTGGAAATAATCATTCGGCAACGAGTGTTCGAATTCTTCAAGATTATTCATTATTCGAGTTAGCATTCTGTTTTTTACCTACGCAGTTGTTATTGCGGTATTCCGACACTCATAAAATAACTGTAAATTTTATGCGAAAGCACATGTAGATAACTACGTCAAGAAATCGATAAAAATATAGAACGACAATAGACTATTCGTAAAATTAATAGATTTTGACTCGAATCAGTGGAAATTTATTATTGAAGTCAGTTGAAGAGTTATTATCAAGTTTATATGAACATTAAACTTTATTTGTTATAAAAGAAAAAGAAAAAGAAAAAGAAAAAAAAGAGCACTTTCAATCAACGTGAAAATCCAAACTTTCTATTTTATTAGACGCAAATAATGTTTTTAAGCTGTAAACCTGTGGCATTTTTAAAAATATGGAATTAAAATTTTGGAATTAAAAATTTAGTTTATATATTTTTATACTATATATACGATTAATGAGATTTGTCGTAATATTAATGTTCTATTTATTGCTTGGATAGATAAATGTAACTAAACGATAATGTCAAGATTCCACATTTCTTTAAAAAATAGCAATTATTTTCTTTAATATTTTTGAGTCTATCATGAAAATTAACACAAGGTAAAATATTGTTTTTCGTTCGTACTATATTGACTATATTGACATTTTCATATTTTATCAGCCGTTAAATAAAAATAAAAGTTTTAAATATAAATACATACTTAATAAAGGCAGGTTTTATAAAGTCAGGTTTTCGTTTCGATAATGGAAGTGACTTAATTTTCATCAGCTCCTCCTAAAAAAAAAAAAAAAAAAAATATATTATACGTTACGTGCTATGACTGTATAAGGTATTTATAAATATTATTTAACTCTAGAAATGTAAAATGAAGAAAACGTACTCTGCTATACTGATATTGAGGTCTCGAACGACCAACTTCCACAATGGAAGTATCGGTCACCTCACCGGCAATTGACATTGCAATGATTGCCTCGTCTCCTGAAATATCCCAAAGTAAAATATATTCAATTAAGTTGAAATAAACAAAGATCACTTCATTTAACTGTTGCACGCGTACACGCGTGCGTGCAAACGCATTCACGCACACACATATTTATTTACCGGATCATTTAATTGAGTTCAGATTGTTAAACAAAGTTTTATTGGTTTCTAATGTAACAATTATCATTTATTCTACAGTATTTACCATCGACAATCATTATTACTTGGTTTTTTCTTTTACATAGTCGTTTTTAAAATACGAGTTGTAGTGCCATCATCCTTCGTTAAAAGTAGGCGTAACAACTGGAAAATAATAAGACACTAAAATGACGTGAAAACCTTAATAATTTATCAAGTTCACCGAAATTTATAATAATCCAGCAATTAATATACACGCATTAGTATACACGAATGCATTACATATTCGATAACAATACGCAGTCCAATTTTTGAAAATGAAGATATAAGATAATAAAGTTTTAAACAGATGTCCAGAAGTGCGGAACAAATGCTAAACGCTTCATTACTCTCTCTATATTTCACGTAATTTATTTCATACAACGGCAAACCAATCTAAATATTGAATTGGCAATAATCTAAATATTGAATTTGCAGCCCGAGCCAAAGCTTATTATCGCACTGGCGTCGAGTAATGAACAATACTTGGCAGGACTTGTCTCATCACAGGCGAATCCGCACGACACTTCTCACTAACAAGTCCATGCCGTCGATCATCCATCATCAGCTGGAATTAATCCGACAGTCATTGTCGCTTGGCTCATCAGCGTTAATCGTTCGCCAGAACCCTTACAAACTCGTTAAACCCAAGCCCCACACTCGGCGCACTACTTACGAAAGTTGAACTTGCCGGTGAGGGGAAGCACCTTGGCGCTGGCGCGCTTGGACCACTGGTAGGGCTTGGTTTGTTGGGCGAGGGTCGAGTCAAGGCTCGGCACACCGGTGGGCCCGACCAGCGGACGCCGGCGTTGGCGTCGGTAACGGTGAGCATTGCCCCCGACAACCTGCTGTTGCGCGCCGCGCGTCTCCAACTTCATCCCTGCGGATCCTTTCCTCTCGTTTTCTTCCGGCTTCCTCCTTTGACTTGTGACCTCGGCAACTTTTCGAATTCCGACTTCCGAGCTTAAGCGCGTCCCTCTATTCCTCTACGATTATTCTAATTCAAAAAGGCGGCTTAGCTTATTACTTGCAACGCTTGGCACACGCCCCTTTTACATCGCAAGCACCTTACGCGGTAACTTTACGACCACGTGGACTTTTAAGGATGTTTGATCTGTATTTTTTTACTTTATTGTACAAATCAGTTGCGTTGATAGCGCGAGAAACAAAATTAACACACACACACACACACACACACACATACACGAAGAAAAATAAAAAATCTACGACAAAACATTTCTTGCTTTCAATATTCAATAAATCTAAAAGCTTTGAATTAATAATTATACAATTAAAGATATTCGGTTAAAAATATTCAGATTTTACTATTAAAATCCTACCGTTCATTGCTAACAACTGACCCTTCTGTTTGACTGTTATCCACTGTCTTTTTTAATTAGAAAATATTAAAAAATAATAATAATAATAACAATAATAGTAAAATTATTTTTATATACAAACGTAAAATGTTTTTTTTAGTATTGTATTTAGAATAATATTTTCAGATTAATAAGACAAACGATTCTTCCATATAATTTATTTTTCATTAAAATTTCGTTATATCGTGTGAAGATATCTTCACACCGACAATTTGTGAAACAAGTATTTCCAATAACCAAATATTATCCATTTTTCAATTAGAATATAACATGTTTTACAAATGTGCATGCTTCTTAATATTTCCGTTGTCTATTAATTACCCTCAATAATGTCAACGCTAGTATATATATATATATATATATATATAAATATAACTACTGAATTATAATTTCATATGCAATGTTAGATATGATGTTAGGGATGTATAAAATGCATTTACTGCTCATTAAAATATTAAAACCCATTTAATTCGAATAGATTATTTTAATAGCTTTTTACTGAAAATATCTATTGAAAACAAATATACTTAAGCGAAATATTATGAATATTAAAGACAAGAAACTTCTAATACTCTATAAGAATGTAAACATACTATATTATACAAACTGACTACACTAGAAATATATCATGTTTCATAGAATTGATAAGAATTTGGATTTTCGATTATTTAATAATTAGAACAAATCAATCATGGCTACGAATAATTAAGTTATGATTATCGAAAAATTGTCTATGATATTAAATTAATCACTTTTACAGTACAAAAATAATCATTTCAAGCTTTAACTAAACAAAAATTATGCAAGTCCGATTTCAAATAAATCTGACTTTTATACGATTATGTAATTTGCTTTACATTATAAAGTAGTTTTTCGTGATTGAATCGAATTCTAACCATTTGAGGATAATAGTAATGGGTATATTAATTAATTGACGTGTATCAAAACTCATTTTTTCTTCTCACTAATCATTGATTGGCTGAAAAAGTGCTTACCTTTCTTGATACTTCCTCAAAAGGAAGAGTCAGGCGATTTTAAGTCGTTCGATGGATACAGATAAAGAATTTCCGAGGAAAAAGTTAAAAGCCTTCAACACTAGAAATTTAAACGTGAATTTCTATTTCTCTTTCTATACTGTGCGATTCAACGAAACTAGAAACTGTTGGATTTCGAATTTGGGGCGCAATGATCGTCAATCGCTTCTAACGGCTTAGAATTTGTTTACTTTTGAAGAGCACAGAAAGGGCACTTTCGTTATAATGCTCATGTGCGCGCCTTTTTTCTACATTTACATTAATAAAAAATAATAATTAATTGCCGTATGATATTCAATTTTTAATTTGCTGGATTCTTATTTTATCAAATTTTTCTTATAAATAACTTCAATTCTATGATGCTGTTCACAATAATCGAATATATAGCTTTCGTGCACTGAAGTTTTCATCGCTTCAGAAACAACAAAATTTTTACTAAATTTATTAACCACATAGTAGTACGTACATGTATAATCATTATAATATTTATTCAGCAATTTGAATTATTGAACGTTATTTTTGATACAGAGTCACAATATTCACCTTTCAAGCAAGAAAATAGCAAATAGCAAACACGATAATATGAAACCAAAACAGTTTTAATAATATATTTATTATTAAATATATTGATATTCTAAACTATGTAAGCCTTTATTATATCGCAGTACTTTAAAATTAAATTTAGTTGAATTATATACTTTAAAATGAAATTTAAATCTTTGTGATGTTTATTTTTCTAAACTATTAATATTCTATATTCGGAAGAAAATTTTTCGATAAATTATTGAAATAATTGATAAAAATAATTAAACAAAATAAAAAAAACAAAAAATGCAACATAAAATGGTACTGAAGTTCATATCAAACAAAGGTATATCCTTTTATTAGCGTTTATCATCTACCTGCTTAAATACTAAAAGATCAAAAGGAATACAACAAACACAACCTAATGATTTAAAGAGTGACGTTCAAACCGTCAACGGGTTAACGTCTTCACGAGATAAAACACGATTTTTTTTTAATTAAATAAGAGAACACTTTGAGCTTTGCACTCGCGAATAAACCGTTGAATCTTTTCTTTTGTGTGCCTGTGTGTGTGTCTGTCTGTCTGTCTGTGTGTGTGCGCGCGTGTTGTGTTTTATTTATTTATTTATTTATTTTTTTGAATAATTTAGCTTTATCTATTTTAAAAATAACGACAAGCTAAATGACAATAAATATATCGTAACGCGTAAAGAATAATAGAATGCTTCATGGATATCGAGGAAGGAGAGAATAGAAAAAGAGTCAAACTGTGTTTGTAACAACAGCACGAGCGAAAACTTGGGGAAGTACTGAAAAATCACCGAAAAGTCGAGGCGCGAGATACATGGAAGATTATTATATTCAGTTGTTGATTGGCTCGCATATATACTGATTTTCTTGTATTAATGTCTCAATGTAAACATAAGATTGAGTGGGTCGTTGGCTTCTTAAGGAATGGGTTCGAAAAGTAAAAGTTGTTGCGTCCCAACAAGAGATAACCCGAAATTACGATATTTAACAGCGCATTCACATAGGTCTATTTATTTATGATTAGATTTACAATTTCATATTCCTATATAAACGAATTAAAATACGCATAAGACAACGATATTCTATAGAGCAATTTTGTCTTATAACTAGTATAAAAATAAAAATTGAATTGAAAAAGCATAAAAGATATTCTGATAAAACATTAATAATCTTTAAAAAATCTTTAAATAATTTATATATACTATTAGGCATATACGTTGATAAAATATTAAATAAGTAGGATTTAATAAGAATTTACATAAATCTTACAACAGCCATTTTGTTTTTTTTAATAATTAAAGAACTATTATTATATTAAAAAATAGGAAAATGTTAATAAAATATAATAAAACATTTAAGTAATATTGTTATGTAGTTTAAATATACATTCAAGATTTGTAATTAATAATAGTTTCATTACAAATATAATCTCAAATTTACATGATTAAATAACTTCATATATATAAAATTAAAACTTAAAATAAATAGAAGATTATATTACAAAACTATTAGGCTTCATTATAAATTGCCTTAGTTACAATACAAATTATCTTTTTAAACTTTAAATAATACCAAATGCCTCTTTTATGGTTTATTGATGTGATTTATTAATTGTCATTAAATAACGAGGAAAGCGAATGATCCAAAACGAATACTTAATAGGAAACAGTGTAAATTTTTTATTTATAACAATGGTTATATTATTAACAGTATCTTTGATAATTTCATTAATTAATAGTAAATTTTTAAAAATTTATCAGGTTTCAAAAAAATCAATGAAAAACAAAAAATAATAAATTTTTATCGACAAAAAAAGTTTATATTTATTTTCTAAAATATTGTTATATTAGTTTTTTTTTTATAATAGTTTTTATTAGTCACATAATCATTATAAATGAAATAAATGAAAAAAATTTAATTATTAGTATTAGTATATTTGCTTTTTTTTATATACAGAGATATTGAATTACTTTTGCAATAAATTACTTTTATATAAAAACTTTTGTTTTTATAAAAAAATATTTAAGAATAATTTATCTTACAGGTATTAAAACATATAACGATTTTGTATTATAAAATACTATGTGATAAATAATTGAAACTTTTATACATTAAGGTTAGGATGTCATGTAAAATTATTTTAAAATAAAATCTTTTCATAACATCAAATAAGAAATTGAAGAATTGAGAATAATAAAATATAGAGCACTTCATTTATCGTTTATCGAGATTGTCATTACATTAATAATTTCATTATTTGATTGTCATTATAATAACCAAAATTTGTATACATTTATTATGGGAAGGTTAGATACGCAGATATAAGAAAGAGAAAATTTAGTTTGAAATTGTAAAATTAAATGTAATTTTACATTACATTATTAATACATTAATAATCATTATTAATCATTAATACAATGATTAATACATATAATAATAATGATTACCAAAAAAAAAGTTTAAAGAAATAAATAATATGCGGATTATGTTTTCAATCGCTTCAAACATACATTTTTACAATTGCAGTAATTTACTCAACAAATTATCAAAGAAAAAATGAATTATAGTATATTATAATAAAATATCGTTTAACTCATAGTTTTTATTTAACTATAAATTATAATATTAAAATTAAAAAAATACTGTAGATATAGATTATATTCGTTACATTAGATGTATGAATGAGGATTATACATATTCGTATCTACGCACACATTTGTGTACATGACTTTACACATGCGCAAACTTATTACATACTATAAAATTTAATTTTAAATAACAATTAGTCTGTAGAAATAAAATAATATATAATTCAGAATAGTTTATAATACTAACCTTCACCTTCACGTTCACCCTTGGCTTCATCTTTTGGATCTAATTCAGGTTTCTCGCTGGATGCAGAGCTGATAGACATGTTTCTCTTTTAGACTTAGCTCCCAGTTTTTGGGAACGGCAAGCCAAACAATGCACAATCCAGGGTATGTACAGCCTTTTGTCAAAATTACTCTTACTCAACTAATGTAACTCTCACATTAACACAGTTAGATATACACACCCTTGTTAAAGAAATCTCTTTTCTTTTTATACAGGTCTTTAAATCTAATTAAGTTTGTGTGTTTGTATATATATATATATATATATATATATATATATATATATATATATATATATATATAAATATATATAGGTATACACACCTTACGTATGTACTGTTTAATATCACAGACTTGTTTTTATCTTTTACAATATTTTTTATTTTCCTATAATGTATGTCTATAATATGTGTGTATATTTGTCTGCTTGTACAATATTCCTCAGATGTGTATGAATATTGTCTGAAAACTTGGTGGTTTTTCACTCTCGCCGTCCGTATAATGATTTTTTCCTTTTCACTTTAAATGTGTATATGGAAGCAATCGTACGAGAAAATGGAAAAAGTTGAGGCTCGAGAAAAGTGTTTATGTGCTACGCGCTGATAAGAGAGAGACAGAGAGCGTATAAGCTTTTGCACATATATACATGAATATGAATATGCGTGCAGCTGTACGCGTATTGTGCGTACAAAATAAAGATAGAATGATACAAAGAGGGTAGAAAATTTGTTCTTTGACTTTCTTTGAATTTATGAGAATATGGAAAGAACACAAGCCTTGTATAAACGCTGATTCAACCGAAATTCATAGTACTCCTTCCATTCTAAATCCTTACACAAAAATCTTACTGTCTCTCTGCCTCTCCCTTTCTCACTCTCTCTCTCTCTCTCTCTTCCTCTCTCTCTCGCTCTTTCTCTCTCTCTCTCTCTCTCTCTCTCTCTCTGTCTCTGTCTGTCTCTTTCAATGCAATGTCAGTAAGATTTTCTTATCCACGATCGGTCTGTGTACGTCGTTGCACATGTGGATTGTACCGATGTATAACCGTATCCGACTGTAGTGTACGTGCGTGTACCTTTGGTAGTACAATACTATATAGGCTTTTCCGCACTGCTTGTCCTATGCAAAAATAGAAAATGGCGCACACGACGACGAGTACATGTGTGTATGTGTAAGTATGTAAATTTACGTGTGTACACTTTCTTGATTTCTTTACTTTTTAATCTTCTTTTTATGTACAGCTTTCTTAGTCAAAGGCTTCCTCTTCCGTGCAAATACTTCTTTTTTCTTTACGAACCACTTGGATTTCTTTCAAGCTTTAAACATGGCTCTATAGTTATAGTATCGTTTTTCGTTTTTTCGCTTCCCTTTCTTCCTATCTCTCTCTCTCTTTCTCTTTCTCTGTCGCTCTGTCTCACTCGTTATTTCCCCTTTCGCTGCTTGAGCCCGGATAGTTATAATATTCGTACGTATGCACGTACATAAACTAGAGAATATTGTAAGTACAGCATTGAATTTAGACTTATTCTCCTCTCTTTTTCTCTCTTCGATAGTTTGCTCGTCTTTTCTACCGTACTTGCTTGTGTATATACGTGGGTATGTGCGTACGCGCAAATGTAATCGCGCGCGCGCGCGCGTATAAATATATATATATATATATATATATGCGCGCTCACTTGTGTGCGTATGCGTGCGCGCGCGTATGCATATACGAATGTATGTATGAATGCACGTATGTATGTATATATATATATATATATATATATATATATATATATATATATATGTATATATGCGTATATATAGGTTTATATACGCGTGTGAGAGGGACGCGCGTGTGCGCCTGTGTGTGTAGGGTTGGGGTGGGGTGGGAGGAGGAGGAGGCTTGTCGCGTATCGGCTTTCTCTTCACTCTCGTTACCGCACAGACACGTGTATAGAGCGAACTGAAATGCACGCTTCCTTATCGTTGGCTAGTTACTGGTTATCTCCTATGCTGCTTCTTCGAGCTCCAGCGAACGTTTGGGGGCTGATTTGGGGTTTGGGAAGGGAACGCGTGTGGATCTGTCTTTTTCGCCGATCGGTTGATGTACACTTTAGGCTCCTCTATCTTTGTCACACTCGCACGCTTTTTTGACCTGATTGCAATGAAAAATGATGTGACGCAGTGCCGCCCCCTTGTTGATTGGACTATGCGGCTAAAGGCGGCGTTACGGTCTGTATTGACGCGTCAAAAATACATGACCAAGGTCGTATTTCATTAAACGTCTGTTAAAATTATTTGCTAATTTTTATTTCATTGGGGTAATTGTAACGTTGTCATAAGATTCATTGAATTTGCCTGCCTCGGGCAAGTTTAATGCCGTACATGCGAAGATATTAGAAAAAGAGCCGAGATGGCTTGACTAACCAGTGTTGACAAATTTCGATATTTTACCGTATGTTACTCGTATGAGGAGGGGAAAATCAAAATTTTGTTAAAGATACCGTCCGCTTGAGTTTCGTAAATTCATCCTAAAATTAATATTCTAATTGTCATTTACTTTGTTGGTTAATTGAATTGAAAGACTTTTATTTTTATTATATTTCGATCGTTCAACGGTATTAACATTTCTTATTAATAATATAAGATGTTAGAGTATTTCAATTTTTTTTAAATCTGCTTTAATTAAAGAAATGCTCTAATTAAAGAATTAAAGATTTTTAATTACTTTTTGTTTTTGTACTTATTGTATTACAAAATAATTATGTTAGTGACAATGGCATAATTACTTAAAATACTTAATTTTATAATTTTTCAATGATTAAAATATTTAAATGGTTTTTGGTAAAAAAAAAAAAAAAAGAAAAAGAGAGATTATAATTTGTATTCAAAAGTAATTTAATTTCTTATAATAATAAGATAAACAAATTTTACTCGCATCCTTTAATTACTTAAAGAATCTGAATGTATAGACAAAATATTATTAAAGAGATTAAGCATTAATAACGATCATAATTGAAAAGAGTACGAAGGAAATAAAATAAATGCCAGTCAGATTAATTAAATTCAATCTATATGACTATCCGTTCAATTATTTTCTGTAAAGTTTCATAAGCATCAATGAAGTATTACTTATTACTTAACTCCTACACATTCTCAAATATCTCAAAAATCTTTACATTATTTACAGTCAATGTATTTCAAGTTTTTTTTATTTTACTACGAATACGAATAAAACACTGGTTGTGCATTTATCGTATTGCGGTTGTTTATTTATTGAACTTTATAATAATGCTAGTAGAATTTTTCTAATTTTCAATAATTGTGTTAATCAATAAAATATTGTACTACAAATTTAACAATTAAAAATACTGTAAATAGTTGTTTGTAAAAGTTTTTTTCACCTCCTTTTAATAATATTTCAACAAGGTTTTAAAAATGCCTTTTGTTTTTCCGTTGATTTCGGATTATTACATTTTCTGTCTTAAGTAGGATATTCTTCTTTTTTTTTCATACGACTAATGATCAACGCAATCTTAAACTTTTTTTATATTATTTCTATACTTTTGAAAACGCATTAATATATTATTATGGTGCTTCAGAAATCGGATAAAAAATATCATTTAATTATCACCTAAATTTTAAATCTTGACTTGTATTTCATGTTTAAGGCTTTGAAATTTAAGAAATTAATTTTTTTGATAAATTATTAGCTAATAATATTATTTTTTAAAAACTAATAAGCTCCTGAAACTTAATATATACAAAATAAAAAAAATATCGCAAGAGAAATATAATTTTAGCAGTTATACCAAATTTTAATTTACTTATCGAGTAAAATATAAATACGATTTATAGAAAATATAACACATTAAATGTAAAATTACCTTGTTTATTTTATATATACAAATGATTATAGCTTTTTCTGATATATCTATTCTTACGATTGTCTTATAAAATAAATAGATTTTATTTAATCGATATCTAATCAATTCTTATAGTTATTAGGTTAACATTTATATAACATTTACTAGTTTTAAAATGAATTAGTAATGTATTACATCACTACACATAAAATAAACGAACATAATTTGTGAAATCTATATTGTAAAATAAATATATTGAAGTTAGTAAACAAATTAATATTTTTTTTTAAGTAACAATAAATACAAAATAAATACAGGTTGTTTGTTTATGTTAGATTTATAATACATAATTTATAACCAATTTTCTCTTTTAAAAATTATAATTAGAAATCATTTTTCGTATTTTCAGTTAAAACGTATAGTGATTTAAAAATTATACATGGTTTTAAATCTAAATATTAAATAATCAAATATAGACAGTTTAAAAATTGATAATAAAAGGGTATATTGAAAATATTCAAAATTTTAATTAAATAATTCGATTTGGATACTATTATAATATAAGTTAACTGATTGTAAAATTTTTAAGCATTTTTATTTCCAATAAGAAGAATTGAAATAGAGAAGAACAAAAACATTTAAATAAATTAAAAATATAATGTTTAGTTAAATTTAAATTTCTAACAGCATTCATTAATAAATAATACAGAAATATTTTATTTATTTATGAAGTTTTATAATTTTTATAGATATTGTAAAATTTTCGAATAATATTATATAAATAATATCAATAATAATTATTATGAAACTGTTAGTTTAATTTGAAAATAAAATTTTAGGTATAAACAATTTTTTAAACAATATGTATTAATTAAATATGCGATAGATTTATTACTAAAAGTTATTTATATATAAAACAAATAGATTGTAAATGACAAAATTAGGTGGTGCAGATTTAATTTCATAATTGACATACAATTTAAAATTAATTTCTGGCTTGAATTAAAATAAATTAATACTAATCAATACATCATAAAATAATACACATGATTTAATACAAATTAATACTAAATTTATTTGATAAATTTAATTATACAGGCTTCCTATGCATTACTATGCATTATTTTATACAACGCTGCTGTATAATTGTTAATATTTGGCTACTAAAAATATTTTTTTTCTATATACATATATTTACTAATTATGACAGCATGTCAATCCTTGGTAAGAAGTTTAAAGTGTTAACTACTATATATATATATATATGTATGTATATATATAAATTGTAAATAAACAAATAAAATTGTGTAAAATAAAAATTAAACATTATAAGTCTCAGTATTTAAAAATATACTAAATTCTTTCCTTCTTTTTACTGAATTATGAAAAATAAAATGGAATGTAGCGTGTTGATGTGTAAAATAATAAACTCTATTACAGATATTATATATATATATATATATATATATATATATATATATATATAAACTCTTTAAAAATGTGCAGTTGGTAATTTAATATTATATGAATTGTTCTTATAAAACTTATAGAATAATAAATTAGTATTAGAAACATTTTATGTTAATTATAGTCTATTAAAGGTAAATAACTTTTCACTCTTTTATATTTTATTCTTAGTACAAATTAGTTAATTCATTAGCAGTTTTTAATTTTAATTTATATATGAAACTTCAGGAAAAATGATTTATTACAGAACATTTGTAGCGAGTTGCATAATTTTTATGACTTATGAATATTGTTAGGACATTTGTAATATGTGCATCGTGGAACTTGATATTTGTTTCAACTTAATATTAAGTATACATGCATGAAAAATTTGAAAAAAATATTTTAATTTTTGTGCATGTTTAAATATCAGATTAAAATATAAAATACAATAGATAAAATACTGTAAATTTAGTCTGTTAAGAATTTAAGCTAAAATTAATTTACATTTCTTCGTTTTGTCATTTTCATTATTCAAATAGGCATACATATCTTAAAGCCTGCACCTTATGTGCTATTTAAATATTATAATAAATTATATATTTTGATAATTATAAGAATAATAATAAATATTCACAGTTCAATGAAAAAAAAAAAAAAAATACCAATTTGTCAATTAAAAATTAAGAGCTTATTCGACGATTTTGACAACATTGGTTTTATTAATTTTGTTTAATTATAAATATGTTGTCGATGCTCTTTAATACTTAAAACATATTTCATTTTCCCTAATATTGTTATTGCGTAGCATGTGAAAGTATATCTGTCATCGTTTATTATCTAAGATGAAAATTAATCAATAAATCTTTTGATTTTGTTTCATGAAAAATGTGATGAGATGAAAAAAGATCTTCAACTAAGGATTCCTTCCTTTCCTTTATTGCTAACTAGTTAAAAATGTAAAAAAAAAATCGATACTTTAGGTTGCATCACTTGTCGATAATTCTAACGAATTAATTAAATGCCGTTTCTCTTGTTGTTGTGTTTTAATCCACTGTTTATGTTCGCACAGATAAGGATAAAGCGGCACAACCATTACACTTATGTCATCGACAGATGCCATTGGAAGTATCTCGTCCTCTCCATTTTCTTGCATTTCAGATTTAAGTCTCCACACTCGACCAACTAATCTACCTCTTGCTGCCTGAACCAATTCTTGTGCGCCCATTGTCAGTCTGTGTATAATACGTTCATTTGTGTATAGTAAAATAATAAAATAATGATTTAAGATGAAGTGAATAAATTTTGTAAATTAAATTTTGTGAATTAAATTTTTCTTTTCAATTTTATTCTGATTACTACAAAGTACTTATTTGAAAAATTTTTTAAACTTGAACCTTTATTATATATAATTTTATGTATTAATGAGATTAGATATTAATTAAAATGAAATGATCTTTTATAAAATTAATGCAGATTAATATTACTTATAATTCTTTTTTTAATTAAAGGATGATTTTTTTCTTCTTTTTTCTGTTTTTGCAATTTTTTTTTTTTTTTAGAAAACTTCAATTTTACAACAATAATGTATAGAATTGTATTTAGATATGTAAATTTGATTATTGTACCTGTATTCTAATGATGGAGTATCTGGTGCAAGAGTCTTTCTAAGTATGTTAGCTGCAGTCTTATCAGAAATTACATCCCATAAACCATCCGTTGCTAAAACAATGCAATCTCTTTCATTAAGATTACACTCTTCTAAGTTTATTGATTGCACTTCAGGTTGAGATGACAAAAATGGTTTTATATTAACACCTGTATTTGCAGCTTTCAGTCCATGATCACCAAATCCTCGAGTAACTCCTATTGTGCCCATCACTCTACTCTACAAAGTTAACATGCTAATATAATTTTTTAATAATTATTAGTGTTAATACATTACATAATTAGCAAATAGTTTATTTAATATAAAATTATAATCAAAGAAACTTACTCGTTTTCCCTGTCCAGATACAAGAGGTAACCGTAGATCAGGTTGTGATAAAATTTTATATGCCCAGCCTGTCATGTATGGCTCCCTATATAAAACCGTTGAACCTATATCTCTTTGTAAAGGTCTTTTTTTAAATTCTAGTGATGTAAAGTGTCCTTTCAAAAGTTCTCCACTTTTTAAATACCCTAAAGCACGTACACGACTTGATTCTGAATCAGGGGTATGGTCTCTAGTAAGCGCTCGTTCACTATCTTCCAATATCATAATCGTTCTATGATAAAATAAAATTATTATTAAAATAATTTATTGGATGATAAATTTTAATAAATACTTATAAATAGAAATACATATTTATTAATAAAAGAATACAATATATGTAGAGATTTTCAAATATACATTATAAAATACATAATTTAAAAACTTACAGTAGCAATTAATTTATTAAATCAATTAACTTTCAACCTACAATTTCGATTGAATATATTCAATATAGTAAATTTATTAGTTTAATAAAGATAGGGATATATAACCAAATATAATAAATTATACAATTAAGATAATGATCGAACCTAGAATCTCCAGCCCCAGCAGCATAAAGTTTGCCATGTAGGAAAAGAACTGTTAAAGATGTACATCCTCCACCTCCTTTTTGTGCTTGATGTTCGACCATTTGATCCATTTGTCTATAAGCAAGTTCAATAGCTCCTACAATTAAATCTTTTCCTTGTATCACAGTAGCTTCATTATTTTCAGATAATAAAATTTCACCTGGTATAGCCATTAACCTTTCCTGAAAGTATGTATACATATATATATTAATAAATATTTTATTAATTTATAAGAGCAAAATTTTTATAATATACATAATGTTTACCAAAATTATCCTATGGAGATGTAATCTTGCAGTTAAAGCTACTTGATAGCCAGCATGACCATCAAACATTGAAAACATAACATACGGTAAACTTGTGTTTGCATCCGTTAGTTTTAAGTCACCACGCACCGCTGTGGCTTGATCCTCGTTCCATGTACTTTTTCCAGCATTTATGCATTCTGCATAACCAGCGCACCATGGCAATCTACTAAGATCTCTAGGTACTATTATTGGACGTACTTTATGATCCGCACTCACCTAAAATAATTATTTTAAAAAATTTTTAAGTATCGTAAGCTTTAAATAATTGATAAATGACAGATTCCCGACAGCCTGTGCATACTTGATAAAAGTATAAATTTTATCTATCATTAAATAAATAAAAGAAAGTAAATAAATTAAAGGGATATTCTTTATTATGTCATAATATTTATTATTTTAATATATTATAGAACATTTTTTTCAATCATAATAAATGAATAATATTTTAGTAATTTCATTTCTATACAATTATTATGCAACAGCTAATATGCATAATACAAAATATTCCGCATATTTTGCCAGCTTTTAATAATAATATAAATTTATAATATTTATTTCAAGCAATTATTACGGTTATTATGTATTTCATAGTATTTTTAAGATTAATGTAAAGGTTTGAGTAAATTCTGTCAAATCGCTATGAATATTATTTAAAAATCTAATTGAGATATTATTGGGATACTATAGCTTTAAGTTTGACAAAAGTATAACAAGTATAATAGTTGATTTTTTCTTATCTTAATATAAGATAAGAAAATATTTACCTGAGTTTCTTCATTTGTTAAACCAAGAAAACTTGGTCGGCTATATGGTTTTGTTTCAATAGTTATTGGTATATTAGAGTTTATCACATCCGTAACTGTTTCATTATCAGATTCATTATTATATTGTAAACCTAACTCGCTTCCACCAACTGCACTCATCAATGCATATTTGAATCTACCAAACATGATTGTATCTTTCTTCTAAGTTTTTTTACAGATCTAATAAAAGAAACTTATAATTTTATTATATAAAAGCCTGAATATTACGATAAGTTGTTAAGGGCTATTAATTCTTTGGACATCAATACCACATTTTAGTAAATAATATATTTAATGGAATGCCTACGAGCACTATTTTATACTCGTATATAAAAGTCTTATCACATCGTTTATCTAAAATTAAAGATTATGATTAATAACATTGAGATGGATAGATACATAAAATATTATACACGATGGTATATATAATGTAAATGCTTTGGATGTAATATTAACAGTGTAATTATTAATTAAATAAAAATTATTAATAAATTAAGTTATGTATAAAGAATAGAAAATTAATTCATTTCCTATCTAGTCAAGCTAAACATTTTTACTTTTGACAATGAAGAGATAATTATAAAAGAATAAAAGTTAATTTTAATGCAAATTAGCATAACTAACATTAATTGAATATAGTTTATTAAAATTAGTGGCGACTCTAAATAACATCTTTATTTAAATAATAAAACATTACAAAGTTACGTACTTTAACGAATGTCTTATATTATTGTCATTTTATATTTTATTCAACATACTTAAAAGTAATATTAAAATAGTTATTCCTTAACCGTCACATAATCCAAAAATGTCTACAATTTTTCCTTCGCTTAGTTTCTATTTTTATAATCTAACATATGTGTGATTAGAATTCTCGTTCACGGCGAAATCACAAATCGAATTAAAAAATAATACATTTCTCTTCACGATCCTTGGTTACACGATGGGACGTTACGTACTTGGCTTATGAGGTTAGAACTTGATATCTACTCGTAAATCATATCAGTTATACCATTCTGCTCTTACTCAAACAAAAATATTGGTAGCCTACAACTGCAATACATCTTTCCTTCTGTCGTAGCACCTTTCTCTATTAATCTTTTCCTACAGTCTTCGTACAAAGTCGCGTCACACTTGCGTTGCTTAAGTGAACCTAAATCAGCTGTTTTCAACTGCCTAGGAAGTAAGGAGGTCCGAGGCATTATGTGACAGACAATTGCGAGTGAGGCGATATAAGCGAGAACCTTGTTGCGCTTATAATTATTATGTGAATGAATTTTTTGTGTATTCACAAGATAAAATGTCTGATAAGAAGAACAAATTAAAAAGATCGAGGATTTCTAGCGAGGTAAGATCATGAAATTATAATGTTATAACTTCTTTTTAGTTATAAATTGAGTATTTTCACGATGATATTTAATGTTGACGTTACAGGTTAGTATTAAAAAATTAAGGAATATTTTTTTATATCTAGCCATTTTACTTGATGTAACGATTACAGGAATATATTTAAATAACATATTATTATATGCATTTATTTTAATATATTTATGTATATATAAGTTGAAGTTTTGGATTCTTGATAAATATACAATAAGATATTTTACCATCAATGTGGTAGAGGCATGTAACATGATTGGAAAGTGATTATAAATTTTGTCAATTTTCAAGAGACAATTTATTATATCTAATATAAAAAATGTTTAAAAATGTGCAATTGAAATAGTTTCCAATTCGATTGAGTAATTGAATAAAATATTTTTATTTAAATATGTTAAAACATTTTATTTCGTAGGAATCTGATAGTAGTTCTACAAGTTCTTCCGTAACTTCGTCATCTGACGATGAAACGGATGCAAAGGATTTAAAACCTATCAAGGAATATATGTCCAATCGAAAAGAACTAGCATCGCAACTTTTCAAATCCGTGAAGACAGAAAAAATTCGCATGATGTTGCCACAAATTTTAAAGGTATTACATAAACAAATATGAGTTTATCAATGTTTTCATAAAAACAAAAATGCTTTCTTTTAGAAAGTTGAATTTAGTGACCTAGAGGAATTGTGCGCCAATGAATTGATTGGTATGTCCAGGTCAAGAATTATGTGTATTATAAATGGTCAAGAAATGTTACAATCTTCTAACACAGAAGAGTCTGATGATTTAGGTAGTTTGTATTTATTGTTAGCTTAAATTAAAAAGCCAATATCAAAACTATTTAGTTTTATTTGATTGTAATTACTTTTTTTTAAATGCTTTTGATGAAGTTAAATAACATCTATGATATTGATTTTACCAGGTCCCGCTCTTGAAATTATTTCCGATACAGAATGGCTAAGCGACGAAGAAATAAATATAAAAGAAGGTGCAAATTCAAAGAATAAGAATACAAAGAAATTAAAGAAAAAATGTCAAGAGCAAAAAAAACAAGATCCTCAACCTCCCAAGTGTAAAGGAAAAGGAAAATTAAGTGTCCAAATAAAAACTGAAGTAAAGGAAAAAGAGAAACCGAAAGAAGGTGAAAGCCTCCTGGATCTACTGGAGCTTGAAATGAGAGCAAGAGCAATTAGGGCTTTGATACGTAAAGAAGAAGATTCTTCAAGTTCAAAAAATGCCCAAATCAATGATTCTACAAAATTAATCTCGGAATCTAAAACCTCCAAAAACAAAAGCACCAAAGCAACACAGGAAAATCTTAAAGAACAACTTGAAAAAATTGATAATTTAATGAATCATGGGGAAGACGAGGATGTTTTTGTAGTTATTCAACCAGCTCCGACAATAGAACTACTTTCAAGCGAAAGTGAAACTGACGATCATTCGGAGCGAGTGAATCAAAAGTTAGTTAATGAACGCACGTCCGGGAGTAAAAAAATCAAAGAAGATCTATCTATAAAAAGTAAAAATAAAGACAATAATAAGAGCAGTGAAAAGACTATAAATATAAGCAAAGAAAAAAATGATAGGAAAACTAAAAATGAAAATAGTAAAGAGAATGATAATAGAAACGAAAATTCCAATTTATTAATAATTAAAGCTGATAATAGTGCAACGAATAAAACAAATAATTCAGGTAAATTGTTAAAAACTATAGATCTTGAAGAAGGGGAAATAATTGATGATAATGATGATAAATCAGTTAATGAGAAAACGACCGTTATTACTGAGACTCCATCTAAGAGAAAAATTAAAAGAATTAAAAAGAATCCTTTCATTCGCTTGAAGAAAAAGATTAAAGAAAATAACGATGACAATGCTAAAGATATTAAGAATAAAGTTTCAGATGAATCAAAATCTAAAAATGAAACTAATATTAAGAGAAAAGAGAGTAGTGTAAAAATGGATTTAATAGAAATTGAAGAATCTCCAAAAAAAGAAAATGTAGAAACAACGCTTGATCTAAGCGATAACAAGTTAAATAATTCAAAAATAGATCCATTTGATGATAAATTATTAGATATAGATGAAGTAATTAATTTAGACGATTATCCCGATGATATGGATGAGTTGGAAAAAACTGAAGTTAATAATGAAAGAAAAGAAGCGAATAAAGTAACAATTTTGACCAATAAAAGTACACATAAAGAGTCATCAAGTAATATACCTCCGCGTTCTGAAACTTGGACAACGCGATATTATAAGCAAGACGACGTTCAAAATGTAATAAAAGAATCTAAAATTCAATCTGAAATACGCAAACGCTTAAGGGAGAGACAGAGACAGAGCAAATTAAATAATCCATTGAAATTGAAAGATCAAGATGCATCGCAACAGAATTCAGAGCCACTGATTCCCAAACCCACTGGTTCAGTAGAAGAATATCTTGCTCTAAAAGGACTTCCCAGTGAAACAAATAACAGTACTTCTGAGGTAGCAAGATCATCAGAATTACATAAAGACAACAATTCATTAATAAGCAGTAATGATGCCGTAATTGCAAAAAATTCTTTAACCAAAGGTGTAATTGAAAATAAAGCTATCGAACAATCAATTGGAGCTAAGCAAAAAGTTCAACCGACTGGTGATATAGTTATTGCGAAAACAATTGATTCAACATTGAATGATAATATAGCTATGGAACAGTTAAATAAACATAAAAAAAGTGACGATTCTCTTCGGAATATCAATGCTATTTGTAATATAGTATCAAAAAAATCTTCAAGTGAAAAATCAGGACAAAATGAATCGAATAATTTTAAGGAAATTATTTGTCCATTGAGAATTACTGAAAGTAATTTGATCAGCGATTCAAGCGTTGACAAGACCTTTGCCAAAGTAGACAGCATAGGTTTAAGTGATAAAAAATTAGCTAAGGACTTAAATAATAAAAAAATTAATGAAGAAAAAATTGTGTCAAGTAAATCTAAAACTTCTGAACTCAGACCGGATTAATAAAATATTTGTAAAAAAAAAAATCAACTATTTATAACCTGATACATAAAACTATTTTTATTGCGAAATATCGATAATGTTTGTTCTTAATTATTTGTAATAAAAAAATTAACTATTTGTGTAAATCATATTATAATTTATTTTGAAGATGAAGTAGTCTTTTAAATTAAGAAAGCTAAGAAATAGTAAAGAGCAATTTTACGCATTGAAGCTCTAATCATTATATACATTATATGAATTAATTTCTTCAATAATCGATTATAATTAGTTTGTCGATAATAATACCGTAATAAATAAGATTAATTTTACTATGATTTTATGATAGTAATTGTTAATGTATAAAAGTCGTTAAATATTCACGCAGAATATACAAATAATCATGTGTTTTTGATTTTATATAACGTAATGCCTTACTGATTTTCGTCACTGATTATACTAAAACTATTATTTTGGATTATGTGACTTTAACATTTGAAAAACCAATACAGGCAAATAGTAATTGTATATAAAGTATGAATAATCTTTCGTACTATTTTAAATTATGATAAAATGATTTAAATTATGACAAAATATGCTTTATTTTATATATACAAATAGAATCTCAAATTTATTATAAAATTCTTATTACATAACAGAAAATGTTATGTAGTTTTAAAATTAGTTTTAAATCTTTTATTCGCTAATTAGCATGGATTTTGTATATAATAAAGTAAATCATTACGAAATTTATTGCATTGAATTATTCTATAAACATTATTATTATATAGAGATAAATATTAATGTCACATATCATTTAACTTTTAGAAAAAGTTCAAATCATTTTAAGGATTTGAATAGAAATGTGAAATATTAATAATTGTGAAGTGAAGCTATTATCATTGTAACATTATTATTTTAAAGTTTTATTCTTTATAAACGAATAAGATAAATGCTCAAGTATCATTAATGTAAAACTTAGTTTTGAATAAAATTCAGTTTATTCATAATTGTTTCTACATAATTTATTATCATTAATAGCGTAATAAAAATATATTACAATATTTATTAATTTAAATGAAATATACAATTTAGTCAAATTACATGGTTGAGACAATGGACGAGTTATTACTTGGAAATAAATTTTCGATACTTTTCGCAATCTATTGTGCTTATTTTTTGTAAAGTAAGATCTCGTATCTTTTGTTCAATTTTTTTGATGATTTCATTATGCCATTTGTTCGAGATGACAGATGCCAATTTTGACAGGAGAGGATTTAGCCCTCCGCCGCCTGTTATTTTTATTACGATGGAACCAAATTTAGTTATTTGTAGATTATTTAAGGAAAGACGGCAAGGTTTTTGATCGAAATCAGCTAGAAGAGATACGTTCACTGCTACGCCATTGATATTTGCTGATATATTGCCATTCATTTTAATACGGCCGTATTTTAACTATCGAAAGAAAAAAATTTATTTAATTTTCTTAAGAGTAGGTTTATTTTGTTTTAATAGAAAATCATTATGCTATAATATGAAAATTCGAGAATGTAATTTTTTTTTTTAATATTTGAATTATCACTTAAAAGTAATTAGAAATATTAATCACTTTTTAAAATGTAGAATCCACAGTCAATATAATTTATAAATTAACCTGTATTAAGAGATTTGCATAGTCATTTATATGGCTATATTAGACATATGTTAAATACTCTTATATTAATATTGAAATTATTTTTTAATTAAATATTATTATGCCAGTACAAATATTATGGTATATAATGAATTATAATTATTTAAATGATACAATTATAAGAAATAAATCAAATATGAAGTATGCATAATGAAGGTAAATAATTCCAATTGTTTTTTTCTATGCCCATACTTGTAATTTATAATATAAATTTTGATACGCATACGCGCAGATACGTAAACACATGGCAAATTGTATTTTCAGAAGAGATTGTTTTATTCGAATTCTTTTTATATGATAATTAAAGTAAAAATTTAATACTCGCTTAAGGCTTATCAAACCATTCATTATTAATATGATGGTCATTAACAATTTGATAATTCATTATATATTATTTAAAATAAGAAAATAGCATATATTGATAACATTTAATATGTCTAGTCTTTATGTTTTGAAATTTCCTTTTTTTTTTTTTTTTTTTTTTTTTGAAAAATATCAAATATTTATGAATAAATTTTATGTCTACTCGTTTGCATTTTATCAATAAATTATTGGCTAAAGAAAGTTTTTACGAGATTATTATCATTAATATCAAAACGTTAAACTTCATTAAATTCACGTTACATGCAATTCTTACAATATTATCTATATCATGAAAATTAAATTTATATTTAAGCTAAAGTAGAATTTAAAATAGTAAGTATAAAGAAAACTCAAAGGAAAACAAAAGCACGATTTCGGCGTTATCGCAATGAAAACTTCTGAAATATGCATTGAAATTAGACATTAGAATTTTATCATATATATATATATATATATATATATATTATTTAAACTAAATAAATGTATTTAATATCTATGCAATTTATTTTAAAATAATACTCTTATATTTTTCGTAAGGAAATTATTAAAATGATAAATTTCTGTAAACTTTGGGAATTAAAATTCGTAATTCGGTGTAATATATTTATAATGCATATATAAATAAATTAAATAAAAATGAATATTTTCATTATTAAAGATTTTATTATATTTTACCACATAATTATTGTATTGAAAGTATGCTGTCGACAGTCCGAATCCACACGATGCAAACCGTTTTAAACCCTCACTTCTTACAGTAACATATCCTTCTCTTGATAAAGTAGTCAGATCTCTAAAATAAATGAAATTAAACAATAAATTGGATCTTCAACTATTACAATTCATATAACATATATTTTAATATTGGTTACAAATGCTCATTACTGCAAGTTATCTAATATAATAAAATATCATTACTGAATGTAACAAAATATTATATTTTGCGTTTCATAATATTAACGAGTATTTAAAAAGTATGAATTACTTTTTATCGAAACAGTGCCATTTATTTATAGAATAACAATAATAATTAACAAATGTTTTGTTTGTTAAAAAATACCAAAAATGCCTTTACAAGAAAGCTTAATTATGAAAGTATGTATTCTCATTTAAAAAAATGATTATTCATTTTTATACAAATAGATTCAAGAAATAAGTGCATTTAAGGAATTAATAAATAATATAATTAAGACGATGAAGAAACTAGTTACCTAAATTCTTTTAAGGATTAGCTTGTATTATTGTATTGTTGTATTATCATTGTAAGCTTGTATTATCAATTCAATATTCAACATATGTAGTATGATAATATGAAAGTCTTTATAAATTAATTTTTCAATTATGAATAAATTAAAAATCATATAAATTCACTTACTTAAATATACCATTAAAAGCATTGAATTCACCGCAAACTTTAAAAATGGACACTCCGGTTGAAAAGCGTTCGTCTATATTAGGAATATTTACTATTCCATTATTCTCTTTCCGAGAAATTTGTATAATTTGATTTATTGTCTCATCTACGATTATATCCATAAAAGACTAAAAATACATGTAATACTAATGTTTATAAAATTAAAAGATCTCTTATTATGTTTAAAACAAATGTTGTTGATACCAGGAAAGAATTTAATCACTTTTTTATACGAAAAATGAGAAAAGTACAATAAATTTCTACTATATCAATAGGATCATATTTTAATATTTATTGTTAAGGCTATTATTTTTTGTTTGTTAAATGATAGTTATTTTTAAATTTAAATTTAAAAATAGGTATTTCGACTATTTTTAATTTTGTAAATGAGTTTGAAAATATCTATTGTACCAATATTAAATTGATATTAAATTAAAAATATATGTTATAAACGTTAATAAACAATGGCTATAAGATAAATAAAATAATATAATAATAATCGACTCTATTATTAACAATCCTATTATCAAAATATTCACTAAATGTGAAAAGCTAGATTTTTTTTTACATTCTGAGGTAAAAATTAACGTAAAATATATTGTTTTCTTACATGTGCCTCATATTCATTTAAATTTTCACTAGTGAAATTATTTTTATAACTAGGTATTAAGCACATTGCATTATTTGTATTCATATTTGAAATAGCATCTAAAGAATGGCCTATTAATTTCAAATAATTATTATCAACATCTCCATTTTTATACTGACTCCATACTGTTTTAATTTCATCAGATATAATAATACCTAATTTTCGGCAAATCGATGATTTTATACACGTGGACATTCTATGAATAATTTCATATTCTATTTGATTCATTAGAATTGAACGACTGAAAAAAAAACGATTAATTTTTAATTAAGCTTTATAGAAATATATTCACATTATACAAAAGAATTTAAAAATAATTTAATCACTTACTCGTCAGTATTTTTTTTTAATAAATTTAAACTGCAATGTGATAATTTCGTATCCTCACAATTACTTTGCTGATGAAGAAAACATAAAATTACGCGAATTGTTAAAAATAATATAATTATTTAAAAAATGATTGTATTTTTAAATAAATAATGATTTTATTTTACATTATAAAAACATTAGGTTTTTAATTAAAAATAGTTTAATTATGTAAATCACTCTGGTACTATTTTACATTAAAAATTCAATAAATTATTTTATTTATTCGTCATTATTAATATAATAATTGATAGAAAGCTTACTATTACTTGCGTAGAACCTGCTATTTCAAAATTATAAATTTTGAATGTTTTTTGAGTTTCATTACGTCGTTCTTGATTCCCCACTACTATATATCCTACAAAATAAAATAAAGACGGTACAATGGAAAAATACATATTTATTATAGTAAATATTAAGAAAAACATATTTTACCTGAAAAACTTATTGCCATATTAGGTATAAAAATATGAACAATTTTAAGTTGATGAATATTGCACATCGATAAATCTTCTTGGTAATATTTTACATTAATGTCGGCATCATATATGAGTGTTTTATTATTATCCTTTGTTATGATTTCAAAATTTTTTGGTATACTGCAATCTAAAATAAAATTCATCATCATTGTTAAGGTATTTTTTTTTTTTTTTGTAAAATATCTTCATTTATTTTAAAATTTAAGGTGTCAAGGTTTTATTTTAAGATTTTACGTTACGTTGTAATATAAAATAATTATATTGTTTTTTAATTATACTCAAGGAGGGATTTTTTGTTGAATAAAAACTCAGTAGATAGCTAGAATAAAAATATATTTTAATTTAAAAAAAGTATTTCTAAAGATACACGTCCGAGAAGACGAAAGCATACGTTACGATGTTTTTTTTTCTAATTAGATTTTAAAATTTTTTAAAATTAGCCTATAATAGTCTGTAAGGTAAAGAATTTACTAGTTGGATTGGAGAACATTTTTACTTTAGATATATAATTATCGTGAATACACTATAAATACTCAGAAAATTCATACTTACATAAAAGTTATTAAGTTAAACAAATTGCTTTGAATATTATCATGTATTCTGTACTTTATTATTATTGTATATATTGTTATTATTATATAGTATATATATATATATATATATATATATAAATATTCTATATCTACTACTACTATAATTTATATAAAATAAATTTTTATATGATTCAGCGCAATATTTGAATAAGTATGTTAGTTTCTATATCGGTAAATTGGAAAAAGTAGGAAATTCAATTTCAAAATAAAATGTATTAAAAAACATATTTTGATTATTATAAAGTTCTACGTCATGCATTCTTATTCATAAATCTATACTTTATTAAATACTTTGTCTTAGACTGTATAACTTTAAAAATATTAGCATGAATACTTTAGCTATTGGTAAAAGTTAATAAAAATACAATATTTTTGATCTTGTGAAAGAGTTGTTCATTTTAATTTTATTATTATTGTTAGAGTATGATTTTTTCATAAATATGATTTAATAAACTATTCAAAATAACTAATTCAGATTTATATTTAATTTTAATATATATATAATTTTTTTTATATAGAATTAGTAACTTTATTATCCAATTATATATTTGCAATTATTATATATTCACAATTACAAGAAATGAATTGAAAGTGTTTAAGAAAAAAAGTAGATTTTATTATATGTGAACAATATTAATTTAATTAACATGTATTATTTATAAGTTTTTAAAAGATTGTTATATGATTTTATCTTTTATTTATATAGTTTTAACTTACCTAGAAATTCTTCAGAGATAACTGATGAATTTAAAAGAGAAGCGATCAATAAAAATAAGTAGAATGATGAAATCATGGCAAGTGTTTTATATTTTATTCTGAAAAAAAAATATATATATATATAACGTATTACTACTTTTATTATTATATTTATTTATTATTTTTTAGATTATTTATTATAGAAAATGATTTTATAGCAAGTGCTTTTTAATTTATTGTTTTCATATAGAAAAAAATTATTAATTGATTAAATAAATATTCAGATACTTAAGAATTCATTAATTATGATTGATTCACAAGTTCAATTCACATTGCAAAAAATCATTAATTTATATTAATTAGTTCTAGAAGATTAAAAATTAGAAGATCAAAGTTCCATATTTAATAATTTTTATTATTTGATTAATGCTTTTACAAAATTCAATGGATTTAAATAACGTTATTAAAATTTAATGTTAATGCTGTTTTAGCAATGTTCTATTCCATCTCAAGTAACTTTCTATTTATAATTTATTTAATTAAATAAATGTTCACTTTTTATTAACTAAATCACTATTTACATGTGTTTATGACAATGTATAATGAAATTAAAACTTATGAAATATAGGTAATATTTAATCTTTATAAAGAAATGATTAATTAAATGTAAAAGAATCTGTTATTTTGTTTTATCGAAGCCACTGTTAATTTAATTACAATAATAATATTAATTTACAATTAAATTTGTGAGTTGGAAAACTAATAATTGCTGCAGAGGTAAGAGGCTTTTCTATTAGCAATATATAGCACATTATAAAAATTTTTAATTAAATTAATGACTAAATTGTAAGGTTGCTTGGAAGCTTTAGTAGAAGATATATATATATATATATATATATATATATATATATATATAAAAGAATGATGGACAAAATGTTTCCTTGGTTATAACCGTAAAATATGAAAAATTATTTTTGTAAACAATTTTATTTTAAACTTTATTTACTATGCAGTAAATAAAAATGTAAATTGTTAATAATACGAGAAAGGTATAAAAAGGTAATAGTGACGTAAAATACTGTGACACGTTGTTACATGTATTATTTAATGATACGAATTCGACGTAGATTTTGTGAATTGTTCTAAAATTAAATAAAATGCATCGTAAAATGAGAGATAAGAATAAAATGTACAATTTCAGTTATCTCAAATTTGATCGTGATAACATATAATACGTAAAAGTGTTTATAAATCGTTATTAAAATATTAATATAAATTGATTTTTGATGGTATTCTTATAATTATAATGTTTTTCATAAAATTTAGTTAATGTTATTATTAATATTAATTTTTAACAATTAGAGTTACTTAAAAATTTTTTAATCAAAATTTACTTATAATTTGAAAAACTAAATTTAGATTATTGAAATTCGTATTGATTTTGTTTTTTATATTATTTATTATAAATTATTTCTTCTGATTTTCTATGAATGCTTATTAAACTCCAAATTCTTGTCTCCTTATGTATGCATTATAAAAATAATAAATACAATTATTAATAATAAATTCGAAGAAAATATGAGATTAATTTTTTTATTAAGAGTGAAATCTTTATATTTAGACGAACACGCTTTTAAATCCTTTTAAACGAGAAATTTAGAATTAAGGAATTGTATGAGTGATAAATATGTATCACTAAATATATTACAATGTAACCACAAATAACATCACGAACCTTTTAAATAAGTATTTGTATAATTATGTATAAAATATGATCTATGTATAGAATAAAAAGTGACTTGACAATTGATTAATAAATTAACGCATTAACACATATTATTAGTCGAAACAGTCGAGTTGTATTAAATAAAATAATTTCAAATCAATTATACAATTTTATTGTAACAAAGAAGCACAATTACAAAAATGAAATTATAATATACGTCAACTAAGTGTGAGGTACTGTGAAGCTATAAATAGGCAAAATATTTCTTATCCAACTAATGATTATTAATTTTCGAGCTCTAGAGATAGTAATATCTAATAAAATAAAACAATATTATTCCTGGAATAATCGTAAAACTAATTTGAATATAATGTCTGTAAAGCAAGATAATAACTATTATTTTAATGAAATTTCAAAATATTTGATATCAGAATGTAGAGTTTTAGGTTACAATAATAAATGTGATATGTAGATCAAATAAGATCATGTAGTAAGATTATTAGTGTTTAATGGATTATACAAAGAAAAAGTGTTATACAAAAAAATGATAACAAAATTTGTGTAAATAGCACGTGAGAATAATTTTGCAAGGTTTTTTCTACATTTTAGAATAATACGTTCTTTTTATTATTTTGTTATGTTTTACGTAGATTCGGAGGCGTTAGTACAAGATATTATGTATAATCTTTGAATCAATTTTTGTCGCAATATATAATTATCATTAATGTTGATTATCTTAATATAAAAGTTTTAATTGTTTTATTAACATATTTTATAGGCAGGTAATAATATAAATAATGACTTCATAAATAAGAAAAATAAATTTGTATAAAGCATAAGGTAATGTTGTAATTAAATTTATAAATAAATAATTTTAATTATATATTATTAATAATACATAAAATTTTAATCTATTTATAATTTCAAAATTATTGTGGTTATTTTAATGTATCATTTATAATTTATATTTATGAGGAAAGCCAAATATTCTAATTGTTAAACAACCGAATGATGCAGTAATATTTGTTAATTTATGAGATAATCGATTCAATATTTTATTAATATAGTATTATATTAATTCGTACCAAAAAATTATTTAAAATTTCGAAATATTTTTATAAATTAATATTATAAGTTATGAGATAATTGACATTGATATATTCTGAAAATCGATTGCATACGAAATAGAAAAATAATAAATAATTTGTTTTACTATATTTTTGCTAATAATTTTGATTATTATAAATCAATCAAATTATGAAATAAATTTTAGTTATTAAATTTAACATGATTTTTATTTACAACTCTCTAGTATATTTATATATTTTTATCAAATATTTAAATAATTTAATCATAAGCAAAAAGTATTTCAATCAATTGAAAATTTTTGAATCGCTAAAATCTATTTTAGTCTAGATAATTGTTTAAATATAAGTATATAACGATATCTTGAGTTTTAGTAAATTGGTTTACTTTATCTTTTTTATTAATTGCATACAAAAACGAGCATTTTAAGATTAAGGCGTTAAATTATAATTTATTGAAATCGAATGATATGTCAAATGAATATAATTGAACTGTATTTGTACGTAAACTTGAAAATTCTTTCATCTTATATTTCTATTTTTACACATTATTAAATTTAGTTTTATATTTAATTTTGTTTATGGTTAAGTCTATTTCAACTTAATGATTAAATACTCTTTAATATTATTATTGTATTTTTATAGATTAATATATTTAGTTTTAAGGAAAAATTGCAAACGACATAAGCATTTTATAAATGCAATGTGATAAATTATTTCATTTTTTGCTAAATTTTTGTCTAGATAGTGTAAAACTGATGAATAAAACTTAATTGCAAGTGTTTTTTAATTTTATTATTTTCAGTAGTATTTAAGCAGTTAAGTTTCTAACGAATTTTCAGACACATATTAATTTTAGAAAGTTATTTATAAATTATATATAGCGGTTGATAAACATTTATAATCTTCTTTTTAAATTTATGAAAGTATTACTCGCACAATATCTACTCATAATAATTAGTAAATTACATATAAATTAATATATTATTTAAATTCATCCAAAGTAATTGTGAATTTCGATGTAAATACGTTATAAAATTAGACTGAATATGTCTTTTCTAAGTAATATCTATGAAAAATAATTTTAATATTATAATAAAATCCAATAACAAATTTTTTTAAGCCACTTAAAACATTGCAATCTCTCATGAAATCAATAACATAAAACTCTTATGCATATATATAAACATTTAAGTTTTCTTGATGTCTTTATTGTAGTTATTAATAATTGTAGTTCGTAATTTTACTTCATTTCCCGTAATATTTAAAAATCCAATTTACTGATTAAAATATCAAAGCAAATGATCTTCGAGATTGAATGACCTATAATTAGTAAGTAATAAATTAATTAAACTAAAATATTTGTATTCATAATGCGAAGATGGGTAGTATTACATATTTGAATCTGAAATAAATTGGCATTTATAAATGTAAATTTATATTTGTAAGTAAAGAGAAATAATTTGATTGTGCTTTTATTAAAATTTAAGTTAATCATATTGATGTTTAAATAATCAAAATTTAAAATAAATTGGTCAGGAATTTAAAAAAATTTAATTAGTGGATTTTTAATATACTCATTTTGAGATAGATTTTATCATAATTTTTTAAAAATAATTACGGATTTTATTATTCGTAGCTTCAATATATAAAATGAAAATTCAAATTTTTCTTACAATTAGTCGATGCTTTCGATTTTAATTATTATAGTTATAATGAAATATAATGGCAATTATCATAGTAAAAAAAATTCATTCTCAATTAGTATTTTAATACAATGCATTTAAAAAATTCTCTCATTATTTGTAATTTATATAATAAATTATAATAATCCGAAGTCACAGTGATTTATTAAATCATTATTAGTTTTATAGATAAATATACTTTATCATTATTAAATAATTATATACATTGTTTAAACGTAAGATACATACATGCTCTTCTAATATTTTCATGGTAAATATAGTTGATACTTATCTTCTTTAATTTCTAAAAAGTTTTATACAGTCCAATAATTTATAAATAAAGTACAAATAGTAGATACATTGTTTGATTATTAATATAATATTTGGTTTAGATTGAAGTATAGTACGATTGAAATAATTTAACGTGACGTTAATTGATTTGTCAAAATACATTTAAACAAAAATTAAGTATATGTGCTTATTTCTTTTTAACAAATATTGTATTTAATTCTTTAATTGTATGTAATAATGTATCTATCTTTGTTATGAATATGAGTTTTTCAAGTTTATAAATTCTTAGTTAGAATCAATTTAATCATCAATTAGTACACAAAATATCTAAATAATATATACCAATAATAGACACATACATATAAAAGAAGCAACGGAAGTATAAAAGAAAAAATTAAAGCTCGTAATATATATTGCAGAACCAAAATTATTTTAAATTACGTAAAATTTTAGTAATAGTTTGTTTTGAGATATTTATCATAACAATACTGATGCTTTTCTACTGTAAATATCTCAAATAAAAAATTCTAAATAAAACTCTTAATAAAACTCTTAATTAATTTATTCGATAATTTTAAGATATTCTTTTTAAACGTATATTGAGTTCATTTTTATTAAATTTCTCTTTAACCGTTAATAAATATCTAATACAAGGACGAATTTTTAAGTATTTATTATTAGGTAGAATTGACCAATTGAGTTCATAAAATGTGTTTCTACCATTTTTATCAATTTTGCCATACACCCCCCTCCCCCACATAGAGATATGCATATACATACACATATTGAATTATTTACAGTCGTAAATACATCTCCATTTTATCTACAATTATAAAGTCTATGAATAATATTAATTATTCATCGAATTACTTAATTTGAAATTCATATATACTGACAACAAATTTAGATTTGTAATACACTGTTATCGCATCGAAGAGGGTTATTTGATGTAAGTAACAAGTAGTTGTACAAATATTATTCTTAAAATGAGTTATATTTTTTTAAATTATACAACAATATGCATATAAAATTATATTATAAATCAAACAACAATATTTATTTTAAATAATTTAAACTTTATTAAATTCAAAATAAATTTTTCATTCAGTTTTTGTCTTTTATTTTAGTCACTGAGACAAATTTCTATAAATTTACATATTTATGATTTATATACGTGAACTACTGCAATTCATGTTCTTTTCATATATGCGTTGTAAGTCAGAAGTGTAGTTATTGCTGTATTTATGTTATAATATTCTTAATATTGAATACAGGACCGTAATAAATTTAATCATTGATAACATATATTGATGTTATACAGTTTATGTGAAATGCTAATTTCGTATAGTACAATACAAATTTATTTAATAATTAATTTTTAAAGGGTTATCGATACTTTTTTATGAATAAGGAAAGTGTATCTAAAATTTAATTTTAAATGTTAGACTAATCTATATAGTGATCATAACTCTTTTAAAAATTTGTAGGAATTATTGAATTAATTTATTAATAACATAAATGTACATGTCAACGAATTATTTAGCATTAAAAACGGAATGGCATATAACGGTATTAACGTATTGAAAAATGACAGAAAAAATATAACAATTGAAATTAAATTATTATTATTATTATTATTATTATTATTATTATTATTATTATTATTACTATTATTAATGTTATATATTACAATATATATTAAATATATATAAATAAATAAATAAATAAATAAATGTGAATAATTTTTTAAATCCACTTAAATATAATTTAAAGTAATACTAAGTAATGATTGATTATATATTATCATTAATTAATATTTAAAATTATTTATTTTTTTTTAATTTTCAAATATTTAAAATGAAATACGAGAAAGTCTGTTCTTACTCGAATCATTTTTATTTAAATAAAACGTAATGATGGTTTTATATCATGATTAATAAAAATTTATCTTGATATTAGGTTGATATTTTACATAAAGTTTAATAGTGCTAAATTTAAATTTAAATTTTACAATCTTTATTACATAATTATTTTTTCCACTGTCTAATAGAAAGTAAAACAATTTGGTATATGCAAAAAAATTGAATATATATATATATATATATATATATATATATATATATATATATATATTAAGGATTAGATTGTGGCTGTTTTGTTTACATCAACATTAATTTGTTCTTTTAACTCAATATGATATAAAATTTCTATATATTTTTTATGATCACTTGAATAATTATTTATTACTTTATTGGATTATTTTTTATTTCTAAGTTATATTAGCCTGTTTTAGAAATAATTTCAGAATAATTTATTGTGCCCTCATTTGATTCCATAAAACGAACATGTAGATCAAAGATTATTTTAGCACGAGATGTAGGATGTGTATTTGAGTCCATGTGTGTATTTGCTTCATACGTGTACTCATATTAATCATCTTTGCATATTTACGTACGATTAGGAATTTATGAATTATTCAATTTTTTACATGATATATTATTATTACATTTATTTAAAATAAAAAAAAAATATTTTTGATATTTAAAAGAAATTAAGTATATTAAGTGGATTAAGAAAGAAATAACATTAATTTGACTCACATAAAATATTTTTATTTTATAATACTACAATATTATTGTACAAATTTCTCGTTAAATCTCGATATGTACTACAATTTTGACACTTATTAATAATAAATTAACATTACACTCATACATTTCATTCTTTTCAATTAAATTATTTTTTATAAATACTTAATTTATGCTCAAGGAAAGTATACAATCTATAAATTTCAATGTTACTTTGGTAAATGTATATTCATAATAAATAATAATAACTGTAAAAGGTAATTTTATATTTTATAGTGATTAATAGGCAAAGAAATAAAATTAAAAGCGAACGTAGACAAATACTATAAACTTTTTAATTTTTAAATTTATATTTTAAAATATCTTATTGTTCCATATAAATAATAAATAATAAATATTCTATGAATTATATATAATAATTTTAGATAATTTAGAAATGTGTAATAAATGATATGTAGTAAATAAAATACTTAAGAATAAAAATTACAGTCTAAACATTTCGCAGTTGAACTTAGATAAATTACTATCAAGTCTTGTTTTAATGGCATCAAGTGTCTTTTTTTTTATTATCAATTTAATGACTGAAGCTACTTCATGATTTAGAATGCCAAGACCAGTCATGACAACCTTTATTTTTCTGAAATCATGAATTTCAAAAAACATCAGATACGCTTTACAAGGTGTTTTGTTGAAGTCAATTGCCACTTTAGAGCTTAGTGTTATTTTATCAATATTTATAATTATTTTACCACGAATTTTTAATTTTCCATATTTCACCTGAAATAATATAAAAATTCATTATTATTATTGAATTTCAATTAAAGGAAAGAAATGAACATTATTCTGATTTTTTAAATATATTGAATTTTTGTTTCTTTTTTCATTGCTATATAATAGTAAAAATATTGTAAATGAAAACATTAGCCATATTGTTTTAATAGTTTTATTGTTTCTCAGTAAGGCATTATAATTAAATAATTTACGTAGGTTGTATTAATAAAGTAATTATTATATAGTAAGTATTAGAAATAATGTAGTTTCCCATATTAAATATTGATATATTTTTTGTACATTCCTTGCTTTTATTGTTTTGAAATAATTTTTTGAAATGGGATTTTAAATTTCATATAATGATCAAATACTTTCTATACCATGTTGTAGATGAAAAGCGAGGGACGAATAAGGGAAATAAATTTAAAGTATAATAAATGGAGCGAGAGAGTGGGAGAGGGAATATATTGAAATTGAAATTTTTTTAAATTGAAATTGAAATTAAATAACCATACGTAGTAAAGTCATAAGAATAATTTGATTCGTCCAATCGATTTCGACAACTAGGTGAATAATTTGCTGGGTAAGGTTCTTATCTACCCCGATTCATTTATTCTCGTGATTGTTTTTTTTTTTTTTTTTTTGGTTCATTGGACGAAAATTTACTTTATAAAGTGGGAAAGTGGTTCGGTTGACAATTGTTAATTTATCGAACCTTTACAACCACATTTTATTTATATGCATTGCACTAAAATTTTTCTTCCCTTTGTTGTTCTTTACGTATTACATGTCTTTTGTTAGCTAGCTATTGTGACATACATCTCGTTGTTTCTATTACCTCATAATTATTTTTTACTCCTCACATGTGATTCTTTTTTTCCTCTCGACTGACTCCTTGATGAACGAGATGCAACGTTGCCTCTGGAGAACCTGAAGGGGCCTCGAAGTTCTCTATTCCGCAGAGTTTCGCCGTCGAGACTCTTGTAGATAAGAGAACGTAGTTTGCCTACTTGATGTTTTATAGAGACAGCGTTACTTATTCTAGCTTCTTCTGTGTGAAATTCAAATTCCATATATTGTGATCTTATATATATATGTATCATAATCAATGCCAAAGTTTTATGATGATATTTCATACATCGGGCAGTTATAAACAAATCATGTTAATTTATAAAAATATATATGTATTAGAATATCTAGTGCTAATATTGCTTTTGATTTATAATAAATGTACACATGGTAAATGTCCAATTTGTAAAAATTAGGAACTCAAAAAATGTGCGGTACTGTGCTTGTTTATTCAAGAGATTGTAATAATTAACGCCAGCATCAGAATAACACTGGGAGCTTTTTTAAGCTGCGTCACTCTCATTTACTCTTTGGATTGCTTTCTATTGCTCCCGACTGCTTTCTACTATTCTCTACGGCTCTCCGTTGCTCTTGACTGCTCTCCACTGTTCTTTACTGCATATCTCACTACTTTAGCTAGATTCCGATTGCTCCGTATTGTGCTCGGATCCTCTACACTATTTTCGAGTGATCTTCCTCGACACTTTTACGGGGATATGAAATCAGTAGCCCCAGTATTAGGCGTTAAAACATCGTTATTTTCAATGTCAATTTTTCAATGACGAATGTGTGAGTAGAAATTTTAATAGCTCAATTAGTAAATACAATATTGAAGTAAAAATGCAAAACCCAGACAAATATGAAAATTCTATCTTCGATTTCTAACGAGAAATCGATTTTAATCTGTGACTTAATCTTATATTACAGAACCAAAAATTTTGAAGGTTATTCCCTATATAAATTTACTTTCAATCTTCATAAAACAAATACTTGATTATTAATAATATAAAATTCATTAACAAAAAGTAATGAAATGTATTTTATTTATATTTTTTCGTATATTCATTCGAGGGAAGAGAATACGGAAAATAAACGTGTATACCTTTTTTTTCCACCTGCCTTAATTATTATTATCATTATCCTTTTTAACTAATCATATATAGTATAATATTGAAAACAATATTCGTAATATTAATGATTAAAAATATTATATTATTATATTATTATATATTAATATTGATATTATATATTAAGTCTTATTATTAATTTGTAAAAGAAATTTTATACTTTTTGAAGATATTGTATATAAAATTGTGATTTCATTTTCTTCAAATAAATTTAATCGATGATTTTTATGTCATGTATAATATATTAGTAAATTCATTCAAAGTATAAATAATTAAAAACACACAGTAAGGAAACTTACGTTATAATTTTCAAATGTAACCTTTGACTTTTGAAGACTAAGCGTTGAATTTATTTCAAATCGGAAATTTACATTCGAAAAGATTACATCATTTATTCTTTGTAAAGATGTTATATTTCTAAACAATGAAATATAATCATTAGTACTAAGAAAGTAGATTGTTAAATAAATATACTAAATGATTCATTCTATAAACATTATTCAATTTATGTATCTAATTTATAAATCATTTTTTAAAATGTGCAAATACTTGACTCACTGTATTTTTAACGTTACATAACAAAATTTTATCATTTTCTATATAATCTAAAGTAGCAGGATAGCTAAAGTTAAACTAATTGTATAAATGAATTATTCGAAAGATAATATTTACATACAGTAGAGACAAGTCTCTGCGAATTAACAATGGCTTTTAAGTTAGAAAATAATAGTAAAAAAATTTAATTATATTATATAAATTAAAAAATAAATAATGTTTTCATCGTCTAAATTATGATTGTTTAATATTTTTGGAAATCTATGAAGTAAAATTAAAAAGAATTATGTGTATTCTTACTGAAAAGTTCCGTTAATAGCAGATATATTACCAGCAATCTTCCGGAATACTACTTTAGTTGAAAAATTCGATGATATATCTGGGATTTTTACAACACCATTAGTAAAATTTTTTTTTATTTGACCAATTCCAAAATCTACCATGAAATTTATCGTAGGCTAATAATAAATAAAATCGATTATCAATTATTATTTAGTAAATGCAAATAGAAGATATTCAATAAATTTGCCAAATATTCAAAGTTTATCAAAACATTTATGAATTCTAAATTTAAGCATTTTTATCTATAATTTTATCTTCATATATTTGTAAAAAGATTAAATTTTCTTTATTGTAATAAGCTAGATGTAAATAACTATTCCTTACTTGTGGATCATGTACATTTGTCTGTTTACAATTATCCTTATTAATATCACTAGTATTGGCCTGTGGCTCATTTGGTTTGTTTTTGGTTTTATTCGATTTAAATAGTTTCAAAGGATTTTTTAAGAAATTAATAAATGGCAATAGCTTGGTATACTCAACTTCAATTAATTTCTTAGAAATAAGAGTATTGAATTCCGTGCATATGTGTTCTTTGATACAATATTCGGATAATCGAATCAATGCACTTTCGATGTCAATTGGCACGACCATACTATAATATAGATATAAGTAACAATTTTAGGCTTTTCACAATTATAATTATGTTACTTACTTTATTTTACTATTTTCGGACATCTCAATAGAGCAGCTATTTTCTGGTTTATTATTTTTAACTTTCTACTTAAACATTTATATAATTTTTTACGCATATATATATATATATATATATATATATGTATGTATATATGTGTGAAAATAAAAAATGAATCGAATAGTTACAATAACCGTCTATTATTTCTGCATTAAAACTCTTTAAAAATTTATTTTAATTTTATTAGAATTTCAATTTAATTTCATATAATTATAAATATAAATATTTATCCACATATCAAATAATTTTAAAATTATTAAAAAGTAATTCAAATATAAATAATATTCGGCTATTAATTGTAAAAGAACATTTGAACATAATTTTAATAGCAATTTGTTTCGATCGATGGCATTACAAATTCTATTATTTATTATCCACCTTATAAATATTTTCTTTACCACAATAAATTTTTAATCCTTCAAATTTTATGAAAATGCTAATGAAATTATTATCAGTTCATAGTTGGACTAGGCGATAACTTACGCTAATACGTCGAATAATGATAGGTCTCGTATTAAAAGTAATTTTCTTCTTCAATTTAAGTTTCTTATTTTTGTTTGATATAATAGAACCTAAATATAATTTTAATTATTTTAATTATTTAATTGTGTCGGAATATGGTTATTACCGGTGAAAGTTATAGTTGTATTCATTAACAATTTTAATTTGTGTTCATCAGTTGGATTAGTATGTATATTTTGAAAATTATACTCGATTTGAATTTTTGCATTATGAATATTTACGGAATATCGTTCTTTCAATTCGTCAATGATTCTTTCACTCGGGGAACATTCTAAAACTAAAGGCAATTTTTGTGTTCGAAAATAGTAATATATAGATTAGTTTATTAACACAATTTTAACTCACTTTCTTGTTGGCTGGAATAAATGGACAATATTTTAATAAGATAAAAATATAGAAATACATGTATCGTCGTCATATTTTTCACGTCTGTTGTATAAGTTACTAATTTAGCTTAAATTTTCGATTTTTACAATACGGGCTATCTTTTCGTGAGTAGCGTTAAATTAATTACCATGATATTTTGAAACGTTTGTCTAATAATAATGTACGTTTATTTCATGTAATGTGCATTTTTATTTCCTTGCGTAACAATTGGAAAAATTCAACATTGTTGTTTCTTAAACGATGAACTTAAGAAATTGAAGTAAATAATTCCTTTTGGTTACATCTATTTTTTATTAAATTATAATTTTGCATTTTATTATAAAGGAATAAGAACAATAAAATAAAGATAATATCTATTAGGTACGATACCGATAATATATTGATTCATTATATTATTTATATTACTATTTTAGAATTCTTGATTATGAATGTATTTTTGAGAATTCGATATCTTCAGTGAGCTATTTAAATTCAAGTTAGTAGATGTTATAATAAATGTTGAGCAAAGATCATTACTATGGGCAATTTCATTTGAGTACTATACACATCACAGTAATTGATTAAATCATAAAACATATGTATACTAATTACTTAAATTTAATTGCAATATTATGGATACCAGAGTCATTGATTAAATCATAAAACATCAGCATACTAATTACTTTAGGTCTATTTTATTAATTGGCCGATGGCGTGATTATTGTTGGAGAGAACTTTTCAATAGATATATAAATAATGAATGAAATGACAAGTCCATTAATCGAATTATTAATATTGAGACTAATGTTTTCTCTCAATCAAAAAAGTCATGTAAATTCAGTAGTTGTTGAATACAAACTCTTCCCGGTATCTCAACGTAAATTTGATTTCCCTTCGAGTCTATTTCTCTTCGAGTCTTAATATAGATCGTTTTTTCGCACACTAGGAAAGCTAATAATAGTCATTTCCTTAATTAATTTCATTAGATCGAGGCTGCATTTCTATTTTGCTTTCATTCGCTTCTTCCAAGAGCGTGCCACCCCTGTATGTTAGTTATAGTTATTGTAAAAAGAAATAAATAAAAGTTTATTCATCTCATATTTCTGTAATATCATTAATTTTGCGCACTATTTAAAAGTGCTTGACAATCATCAAACATACAGTATTCTTTTTAATATTCTAATAAATATAAAAGTATTTTACTTTATTTAAAAATGTTATGTAGCATAATATGTATAAAAAATGAATTATTTAATTTGTTATATTTCGTATTCACAATAGTATTCGTTTCATAGTTATTATACAGAACTTTCATTATTTGAATTTGAGAAAGGGGGATTTTGTTAAAACCACGGTTAAAGGATAGTCTCACTTACTTTAGTTCATGAAGCACCATCTGCAAGTTCATTACGAGTGTTGATGATGACATAAGTTGCACACTACTTATAATAACTCCCGTATCAAGAACTTTGAACATTATGAAATTACGTATTTTCAAGGAAGTGGAATTATGAAGTGCATCGTTAATTACAGGCTTTAAAAGCAGAAGATAAATAAATCATTTTTCCAAGATTTTTGTATAATTACAGTTTTCTTTTTAATTTTAAATATATATATATATATATATATATATATATATATATACACACGTAATTACGTGCGTAATTACGAAAAATTACTTTCTCTGCTCTCTTATCCGAGGACAAATTTCATAATATATATTTCATCTGAAACTGGCATTATAGAGTGAACATTTAATATCATCTATTCGATTATACTGTCCTCGATAGTACATATCAACTTCATTTACGGCAATATACTTGAATTAGAAACAATAACTCAACATTTCCATCATGTTTGAAGTGAAAAAGAAATCTCGTAGGCTCAGTAAATAAAATAAAGATAAATATAGTCTCTTTATAATATATTGTAGAATTAAATACATAAGACAATATTTTATGATATGATTTTTAGAATTTAATAGATTGAAAATATAAATATTAACAATTTTACATTCTATATTTCGTCAGAACAGAGGAATAAAAACTTCAAAATATTACATCATGACAATTTTCAGAGATCTCCTAAGAGATAAGGAAATTTGATAATGCAAAATGCTTTCAATAGACCTATTATTTTAAGATAATTTCTCAAAAAATAGACTCAAAGATACATTCCCTTAAATGATAGTAAGCAATGTTTGAAGAACTACGATAAATTATATAAAACCGACATTATCTTTATTATTTGCAAAACAATTAATTTCTTTTTTTTAATTTAATTTAAATTAATCTATAACATAGATATTGTACTTAAATTTTCATATTAGAAACTTTCCATTCAATATAATTAATTACTAAAATAAATTGTTGAGCATAAGCTTGAGGAGCTTTAAAAAGATATGCAGCTTTACTTGTCTCGAAATCAATCCGTATATTTTATTTAAAGACTTTCAAAATATATTATTTGGCTAATAATAAAAAAGTAATGGTAAAATAAAAAATTAGTTGTAGTATATTTATTTTAGATCTTTGTACACCTGACGCACATAAAATGATTCGAAGTAAAAAAGTAAAGTCGCTACATTACGACTTTAACTCACTTTTTCTCTAAGTTTTCTTTACAGTTACACTTTCTTTAATTTCCCGACAAATATTTTTTTTATATCTCTCAACTTTATTCTTTTATTGCGAGTTTTTAATATCTTTTTGTTATCTTCCACAAATCCTTTTTTAAAATTTACGTTTAATGTATGTGGGCATGAATTACAATAAATCGTATGAATGAAGTTATTAAGAATTACTTTCTCATTGTGTTACAACAACAACTTGTAAAACTTTATGCTGTAGGTGCTTACTTCTATGATAACTGCATAACATTGCATATTTATTGCAAAGCATATATAAATTCTAATATTTATTCTTTAATAAATTTTAAGTTTTATCAAAATTTTATATATTTCTATATATACATATATATATATATATATATATATATATATATATAACTTTATCTCTAAATTCAATTCAACCACTCTGTAAACAAATTTCATTTTTCCACTATTTATTATCGACCATTTTATTTCTTATTGTTTTCAAATATTTTTTTTTGTTGACGATTGTTGTTTTTCAATTTAATTATAAATTTTACGTTTAATTATATATTATTTTACACTGTTAATATTAAGTATATATAATATTTCTATATAATAATTAATTCTAATAATAACTATATAATATTTCCATTTTTTTTTAAAAAAAAGAAACTTAGGTGTAAACTTTTTAAGAATATCATACAGAATATTATACAGTGAGGATTTACAATCCCCATAGAATTGATTCGATAAATTATGGTTAATACTTAAAATTTCAATTTTATTTTATAATTATAAAATAATTTATAGTTATTTTTAATGGCGATCGAGTTTAGTAATATTGCAATTCTTGTTTGGTTTTTCAAAATTATAAATTAAATAAAATAATATAATTAATGCATTTACTCTTCAAGAAGTTATTATTTAGCTTCATTCCTAATAATATTTGTCAAAGGTCACGATTCATTAATTTTCTTGTCATTGATACATAAAATTTTTAATTAGAATTGTTTTCTTATTATAATTACATATCCGTATTAACTTCGTATTATAATATATATGAGTTTATTTTTTTAAAATGAAAAAAATATTGTTTGTGTCGGACTTAAATTCTCAATTTTGAGTACAATTTCATTTTTTTTTTTATCAATTGCTATAAGTTATTGTAACTATGTAATAATTCATTTATATTACTTATTGTTTTGATATTCTTTTTTTTAATTGAAATAATTTTTATATATTATACAATCTTATAGTATGTACAATAGAATTCAGTTTTTAAAAGATGAATTTTGTTTTATTCATTTCGTTATTTTTATTGAGAAAGAAAATTACTTTCACGATCATTTATCGTTATTTATCCTTACTATAACGAAAAGGATAAAATCTTGCCGATTATCGGACAAGAAGTTTGGATTAAGCTGTATATCAGATGAGGAAATTTCCATTTTTTTTTGGTATAATGTAATCGATCTAGACGTATTTGTGTAAATACGATTAAAAAAGGTTAAAGAAGGATATTTTCCGAATATTTTGGAAATATTTTATAAAACTTGCTAGAGAATAAGCTAAAATCAAATGAAACTCCCGTTATGAAATATAATACATTTAAGTTTTTTCTTAATTTCAAAATCTAACATTAATAAATGAGCGAAATTATTTTATATATTCATTTTTAGATAATTAATTTAATATAATACGTCGTTCTTTTATTTTTATTAATTCATCATTATTGTTTGTTAGAAAAAATTGTACTTTTCAGAGCATATTCAGAGCTTATATTCAATGTTAATAATATTACAGATACAAGACATATATGTATAAACATTTGTTATTACATATTAGTGCGTGTAATGTTGAGATTTCAGAATATTAATTTACAATATTTCATAATTAAATTTCATTGAATTTCAATTTTTCAGATATACGAATAATGATAAAAAGTTCAAATTCTAATCATTATAATTGAATGGCTTTATATATATATATATGGATTTAGAAACATTATTTTTGTGATATGTCGGTAACCATTTTTCAAACCAATTACGAATGAATCAATATCATAAAAAATATAATTTTATGTCGTTGTTTAAATTCTAAAGAATAAATATATAATTATTAAATTTTATATCAATATAAGAAAAAATAACTTCTTATTGATTGTCAAATAGTTTATAATAAATTATCTTACAAAAACATTGAGCATCATTAGATAATGTACATTCTTATTATACCATTCGTATCGTAAGTATTAACTAACGAATTACTTAAAATTATATGATTTTGTAAAAATAATTCGTTGCAGTTATTATTCTGAAAAAATATAATGTTTGAAAGAAAATTCACTATTTCACTTAAATTTTGCTTTAAGACATTGAAGTTAATAAAAATATAAACAAACGTATTTTTAAACAAGTTTTGTATAATTGATTACAATAAGCAGTATGATTGAGAAGTACGTAGTGTGTTACCAGTAATGTATATACGTTAAATTTTGATAACTTTCTTCAGTATTTTCAATAGAATTCAATTAGTAAAGCTTAACAGTATGTATATCGTGTTATTACATTTACCATTATTTCTTATAATTATTATTAGATATTAATTTTTTAATATCTCACAATTATTAATATTAAATAATTGTATTATTTGTGCATATAATTAATGCTTAATTGGAACAGTTTTCAATATATAGAATTTCTTATTTGACAGTATCAACATAAATAATGAGAAATAAAATTTAGTTTCACACAAAGCAGATACGTATATCTAATTCATTTATTAAGTTATATTAAGAGTATTGGAAAAAAAAAGATTTCAAATACAATTAATATATTTAAATATAATTAATTATTGAAATTATTGAAATTATTGAAAAAAAAATCATAAAATAATGTAAATATTAAGAAATATAACACGAGTATTATATAAATTTTTTTAAAAATTTCGTTTATTATTTAAGATTAATATTAAATTAATATTAATTTATGAGAGATTATAATTTTAAAGAAAAATTTCGTCACATTTATAGACTAAAATAGTAAATTAAAGCAATCTTGAGAATATTGATTTGCAATAGGATCATCACTTATTAGAATTAATTTACGATACAATAAGCAGGGATGTAAATTCGCTAAGAAGCGCTATTAAGATACACATTAACTAAATAAAAGTATAGTAATAATTTTTTTAATTAATTTTCCTGTTTGATAATGTTTTAACTTCATAAATTAACACGAAATTAATGAAAATTCCACTGCGACGTTACATGAGCGTTGGTAGAAAATGTCACAAATACAGGCACCTCGAGATATGACAAACTATAACTGAAATATCTTGTATAAAAAGTGAACAGTACACAGAGACAGAGAGAAATAGCGTTGTTTCAGAAACAGAATTTTATAAGCATAAATAAATAATTTGATTTCTTTATTGATTCGGAAAGGAATTTTACCTTTCATTAATAAGTGAAAAAATAATATTATTTTGATGTCGGTAAATCAGATTTTCGATATTAAAATGTTTTAAATCGAAAGTTTATTTTTAATTTATGAATTAGCAGTTCTTGAATCTCAGAATTTAAATGTAATTATTCTAATAAGATATTTGCAAACAAAGATTAATAAATATTTAAAATTAATTAGTGAACAATTTTTTAAAAAAAAATATATATATATATATATGTATATATATATATATATATATATAAATATGATATTATTGTCATTAAAAGAAACTTGATGCGCTTCGTATAATATAAGCTAATATAATTGAGTTCGTAAATCATAATCGGTCGATAATTTTAATAATTATATTATCTCCATTACTATAACTAGTGCTATTACTATTAGTATTACTACTATTACTACTGTTGCTACTATTGCTAATCAATTTATTAGTTAGCTACTAGAATAATGATACTTCGAATAATTGATTGTATTAACCTGACGCATATTTTTTAAAGTTAATTTACATTTAAATTGTATAATATACGATCAGTCGGTAGAGTAAAACTCTATTTGTTTAGTGATTGGTAACTGTTCGTGGAACATTTCTCAATATTATCCTATGCTAATAAAAGAAAGTATATTAAATTTTTCTATTAAACGTTTAAATATTAATTAAGTATTCTCCTATTACCTACACAAGTTAAACTTTTTTCTCGATAATCTATAAAACTAAATCTATGTTTATAATAAAATTTTATTATATACTTTTTAGTTTTCTAAATTATACATAATGTAAGTTTACTCAATTGAGTAAAACTTAATTAATCGGACTTTCGAATTTTAAGAGCGAAATTTGTGTTTATATGTTACTTAGTCGTGATAAAAATTTTGTAAGAAGCCGTTGGAAATCGTGATAATCGTCTATTTAAATCAATGTTTTTTAAATTAAAGTTTTTTTTTAGATTTTTCTACTATAAAAGATGGCGATCAAATATAATTGTCTTTATTTCATGTTTATTGACGCTTTTACATTCAAGTTTAATTTTCTTTACATCTTGATTGTCCATATCTACTCCTAAAAGTACGAAAATATAATAATTAAATAACTTAAATTAAAAAAAAAAAAAAAAAAAAAAAAAAAAAGAATTAAATAACTTTATTCGTATTTGTAGACATGTTATATAATCTAATTCAACTCATCGGAAACTTCCTTATATGTGCGGATTAAATTTTATGTTAATATCGATGAAGATTGAACCCAATCTCGAAGCGCATGTAATACGTGTATATAAATTATTTACAGATTTAATTTTAGTAATGCAAGTTATACCATTCCTAAATGACATTAAAATGCGAATAAGTAACTTATTTTCGAGTTATAGCAATAACATTTGATATCGTGTATAATAGGATTCAATTAATATAAAAATATTATTGATTGGTAAACATTTTAAATATAATAAATATCATAAATTCTAAAATAATTTTCAATTTATGATAAATACTTTAAATATTATATATAATAATTTACATAATAAATAATTTATAATAAATTTTTTCTACAAAAAATGCTTATTATCGTGAATTTTTATATAAAATATCAATTTTTTTTTTCATTTCAGACTATAAAGAACTCTGTACAGATTAGATAAATGTGAATTATAAAATTGATTTTTTTCAATAACAGTATCGGTTAAGTATTTTATCGTGTAAAATTTTTTTAGATCGACGCAGCTGCATTTTTTCCCTTTAAAGGGCATACACGAATTCGTACATAGCCACACGCATGCACACACGCATGCACACAAATATCTTTTATAAATATAAATATATTTATTTATAGAGTCTTATATGAAAGGTATTCTCTATTTATTTATATATTTTCAAATTGAATATGTGCTTTATCTTGTTTAGTGTTTGGAGAGAAAATAAGATTTAAGTAGATTAATTAATATTAATTGATATTCGTAGGTAAATAAATATGAAAAATAGATCAATTCATAGATAGAAGAGTTGACAAATTGAAATGAAATGAAGAAAGAAAAAAGCAACGGGGGTTGAGTCTGAAGGAATCCTTATTAAAGTATACAATTAAAGCGTATGTTGGAATTATATTTTCCTCGACGTGCTCGGAAATACAAATACTAAAGTGCAGTATATCGAGTTTACTTCATAAGTGGCTAAGATTCCTAATACAAAGGATGCATATTTTTTCAAAAAAGAAAAACAAAATTACACAAGCATATTAATATTCCTGTCTGGCCTATAAACAAACATTCAGAAAAACATGTAACAACATTACATGATAAATGTACCTCGAATATGAAATTTAACAATGAAGCTTCTTCGTACATATTGCCGCGTGTACATATCGATGTTTTTGTCGTAAAATTTTACGAATTAAAATTTCTACATATTTTTTTATAAAAAAAAAAAAAAAAAAAATATCGTGTTTTACAAACTTATTTAGAATTCTGTTATTTATATTCAGAAAAATTGTTAATATAAGCACACGCTCAATTGGACTCGCGCATGATTTTATCGACTAAATATAGATATTTTCGCGAGCCATTACCAAGCTCAAATACAACCTTAGCCATTTCAAATAAACTAAATAAGGTGTGGTTGCCTTTCTCGGGATCACACGTTGCCAAAGGGATCTCACGATACACCCTTACCGGATTTAGTTTCAGAAATATCTTCTTACTGTATAAGTCTTGTGCGAAGTCTTATTATGTGAAGATACGAGGGCGACATGTACTTGTCAATAATTTTACTATCATTAAAGTTAGCACGATAATACTCGTATACTAATAGTGGCTAATTTTAAGAGTTTTTTTTTCCTCGAGGTTTTTTTTTTTTATCGAGGTATTTTACGCAATGGCAATCAAGTACTTTTCAACGTTGAAAGAATTTTTTATTTCCACTCGATAATGCCGTTTTCTCTTCTTGTCAAGGGTCGAACGCTCGTTGTCAAGACTTGAAATAATAGGGTGAGGTACAACTGTCGTCTCGACGTACCAGGAATTTATCGCGTAAGCAGTGGCCTGAATGATTCATTCGTGATTGTTTGTGCAGTTGTGTCATTGCTAACGATTCTATTGGATCGCCGTGAATATTTCGGTGATTAAACCAATCAATACGCGCTGAATACATTGGGAAATTGCAATTGCACGAACCTCTATTATTTCTTTTATCTTTTACAGATGCATTAACGTGTAATATGACAAATGTCTTTTTGAAACTTTTGAGATAGTAGCAAGTCTCGACGCACACGCACAAACATTTACAAACGCAGAAATAAATACAAATTTAAACGATATTAATTTCATTAGGCAATTTATGGTCGAATAAGCTTATTATCCTTGTATCTTTATTCGTAAAAATGTTAATAAGTAGTGCCGATGTTGACTATAAACGGCACTTTATACGCTCGATTGAACACGAAAATGCGACGAAATGTAACGTTGTTGCCGGCTGCGCTTTTCACAAATATCCGTTTTGTTTCTTACGAAGTTTGTTACACGAGATAATTAATTTTTTGTATTTTATATTATTAACAGCGATAATTGTATAAACGTAAAAAGCTTTTTTTCCTTTACTTTTTTTTCTTTTTTTAAATTTTCGCTCTTGTATTTTCCACAAATGAAGTTACATTCTTTACAAAATGGTAAGAGATTATGCTCGTGTTTTATGTGTTTGAATTAATTTTTAATTGAATGTTAAAACTGCTAAAATGTTGCTGTTGTAGTTTTTGTTTTTTAATATTATAGTTTAATGGCATAGCAGTATGCTAGCCGAAACGAATTTTCATATAATGGTATGCAGTTAAAATCGTCAATTTGTGTCTGAAATTTGTAAATTTACGAGTTTTTCAGAAAGATTTACATTCCCAATCAACCGTTTACTTTATTAAATTATGTTTTTAAACATATGCCTTTACCGACAACAAGAATTCTAAGTGTAAACTACGTATTTCACGCGCTTGATGTATTTCTGGCTTACATGTACTATAGCGACGTTGAATTATCTCTTCCCGCTTCTAATGCGCATCGATGTGAAATGCACTTGGAGAATATGGAATCGTAGTTAAAATTCTGAAGACAGAATTCAGAAATAGCGCGCCAACAATACATTGGATCGTATAATTTTTCTCATTTCTCTTACACGAGCATTTTTATTTTACTTACTTTATTTTTAAATGTAATTTCTGTTTATCACGATGATTCGAAAAAAAAAAAACTGGAAAACATTAGTCTTACCTTCGTTTCCATAATACTTAGATACAGTTTTAGTATAAGGGATCATGCCGATGAAAACGATAATGATACAAATTGACAATGGGAATGAAGCACAATCACAAAAGTATAATATAGCAAAATCTAAATGACATATATAATGAAATAAAGGAAGCTGCGACGTTAGTAAAATTCTGGCTATTAAGAAGGTATTCTAAATATGCTTTTTACTCCTCGTCACGATATTTCTCTCATTCACACTTAAAAGAATATTAGGCGACTACTAAGGCAGATAGATAAATCAATATAAATTATGCACGCCCAGTATAAGATTTCTCGTTCGCCTAGAGTTCGTCACAGTGTTAAATTTGTTGTTGAGGGCATCGAAAACGATTACGAATTATTCAAAGCCATCCGCGATAAAACTGCTCAGGCGTTTTCTGGCTTTGATAAACTTGTATGAACTTTTCATATCAGGTAAACGCTTACTTCTTGCAGCCTCTCAATAACCATCTAAAAGCTTCGGAAAAAGCTAAGACACCCTACGGCTACATTTAGAAATTGAAAAACGCTCTCGATAAAGTTAAAGACGTCTTAGCACAATCAATTAAGTTTCTGTACCGTATATTTATGCTTATAAATATTATCTGACTGCGACACCAAGATCACTTCAAATAGCTCATGAAAGAATAATGTCAATCTTCATCATTGATTTTTAATACTTACGATATATACAGTGTATATAGAAAATTTGCAACTATCAACCATCTATTATTTCATTATATATTATTTATAGATTATTTATAATAGCAGAATTTTGGTTATCGTAGACCAGATTAGCTTTCAAATATTATTCAAATTTCGATAGATTTCTATTAGGATGTTTTCAACGATTTAATTGTGCAAGCAAATCTGTTAAATATGCTTGACAATAATATTATGAGCCAAAGTAACAAAGTTAATGCAAAAGTTTTGAAAATTATTGAAAGGACCATCTCTCGTTTCTCGATATGTATTGTAACAGTCGATATTATACTGTACGATATAGTCACGGATATTGTGTTGTAACAGTCAATATTAACTCACGCGAGGCATCATTAGCAAATTTTACTTTATCGTATTATTTCACGTAATAACGAATTACTAAAACGATTCATCGGATTTATAACCGCGTCTTATGAAGAAACAAAAAAAAAAAAAAAATAAAAAAAATAAAAAAAAACAAAAATGACACTCTCATTTTCAAAGAAATTTCATAGTTATAATATTACCGTCGCATCATTAAACATTTTAATTTTTCGATCGACCACGGTCGAGTTGGTGGAGACACATTATAAACATCATTAACTGTATCAACAGCCCGTAAGCTGCAACTTGTTAATTTATTGAAAACGAAGCTTTCAGCTCATGCCGAGAGAACCACAAAGATAAATCGTTGACGGAAGAAATCGCAATTAAAATTCATGGATCAACTTTGTCTACAATATACAAAAGAATATAATTAAGAGCCGAAATCCCATTTAAATAAGATTTAAAGGGAAAAGTTTGTTCAACCCTGTTGTCGCTCGCATCAATTACTCACAGACCGAGTGGACGACCAAGCAAATTAACAACAACATCGATTTCCTCCTTACGCTCCTCCTATCGAATAAGTCCGACGTTCTTTACTTACGACATTACTTCGTCCACTATATAGGAATATATCATAATAACGGCCTCACTAAACCCCCGCTATAATTGCTCCCACCCCGATTGCACATTCCTTCGCATGTTGGGTGGCAGCCCCCGTGTGTTTTTGCTACGGCAGCCGAGTAGAAACGAGAAACGCGTTCGGATAGCGCTGATGCGCCGATGGGATGGAGAGGGACGGAGCCAGGGAAGGGGCCACTCGACCGGGAATATAAACGACGGGAATAAATTATAATACAAATTTATTGGCACTCGTACAGGTGCCAACCCCCTTCGTCTGCGCACTACGCGCCCCTCGTGCCAGGGCGGAACCATGCTACTCGCGCTCGAACCGATGCTGTGAAAAAGCGCGTCGCTGCGCCTCCTTCCTCGACACAATGAATACGCGCCGAGAACGAGGCTAGTCGCGATTATAATAAAAAATTCACTTCTACGCTCCTCGTTTTACGCTCTTTCATTCGCTTCCAATCCTCCTCGTCCTCGATCCGCGGCACATTTTTCTTCTCGCTTAGCAGATCGTTCGCTTTGCTCTTCACTCCCTTTTTAACTTGGCTTTTCTCTTCGACGCCTCTTTATCTTCTGCCTCGGCTTTTCCCTATCGTCTTCACTCCAATGATTTACACTATCGTCGTTCCAGCCAAATCCGGATTCCCCTTTGTACTCGTCTTATTTGGCACTTTTCTCTGCTATTCTTTGCCTTTATGGCTCACCATATACCTCCACTCGATTCAACGTGACAATTTCACTGCGTTACATAGACACTTTCTCCCGATTATCGTCGCAAAAACACACACCCACACGCACACGCGCAGGATACTAATTACATATATTAATTATGTAGATGATTAAAGTAATTACGTCATAATGTCAATATAAAGAAGCAATATTTATATTAATACCATATGGCTTCGAAATACTATGACATGTGCGCATCAGATATTTCTAATTGTAGTAAAATACTGATTATCGTGTTATTGAACGAAAATTATCGATCGTTGTGGAATAATGATATCCCAATGAAATTGGTGGACTATTTTCAAACAGACTTTTGCAAATTTCATCATATGTTTTATTATTGCAAAATTCTATTGACTAACAAGCGAAATATATTTACATTCTTCTCTTTTTTAAACTGTTTTCTTCTCTATATTGTCGTAAAAAGATGAAATTTACAAGAATAATTGTATATTTTTCAATACGATTCGATATGTTAATATATAATATAAGAGAATAATAATTATAAATCATTATAAATAAAGATTAATATTGTATCTGAAAAAAATAATTGAGGTAATATGTACAAGAAATTCATAACAATGTCTATTCACATTATTCATAAGATTAAACTATTTTTAATTTTATTATTAATAAAAAATCTTATGATAAAAGCTATTGAAAAATCTTATGAGAAAAGATAGAGAGAAATATATATATATATATATATATATATATATATATATATATATATATATTCAAATATAAAATAAGGTTTAGAAATATTTATTATAACTTCTGCTTCTCATTTATTGTTATTAAGCTTTGGTTTTTTGTTAGTAGTTACCTTATTTTATATAGTATTTAATTTAATACAATAGTTATCATAAAATCAAGTTATTATCAACGTTCATTCATTATATAATCTATTTACGGATAATATTAATATATTTTGTATGTTAATAAAGAATTTTATTAAAATGATAATTAGAGGACAATTTTGAAGTCTATTTAAATTCTTAATTCATCTATTTTACATTTAATATTAAATGTTTTACGAACAAAGTCAATTGGATAGTTTGAAAGATTCTTCTAAGATTATATTTTAAATATTATCTATTTTTTATTAGTTTTTAGCAATAATTGTTAGATTAATAAAATTATTTAAATTATATTGTTTATATATTTATGATTTAATTAGTTACAGAAAATAGAAGATTAAAAGAGGATTAAAAGTAATTAATTTATTTTTCTGAATTATTGAATTTTTTGACGAACGGTAATTAAAATCAAATAAGTAAACAAATAAATGAATAAATAAATAATTTTATTTATGTGTCACTTTACGTATTATATATGTATATATATATATATATATATATATATAAATACATACATAAATAGTTTAATTACATTTATAGATTAAAATAGATATGCAATAGGTTATTTTATTATCAATAAAAACGGTATTAAATAAATGCGATAAAAAAAAAAAAGAAAGTATTTGTAACGATGAATCAATTTCCAAATCATACCTGCAATAAAGAATATTACCTAATAATATACAATATATCATTTAGAAAATAATACATTCGATCATTGTTGACTGCCAGAGTGATATGAAATAGAACAGAAAAAAGGCTTTAACAATTACTGTTATAAATCCATTCTTTCCGATTATCTAAGATCAGCCAAGTCGGTAAAAAGCCAAATTTCAGAATACAAGAAAATATGTAATAACCTGTACAACAAGTGTACGTAATGTTAAACAAGCGGCGTAGCGTTTGAGCTCATGTATACAAGCTCTTAAATAGGTAACTCATAAAAAGAAAATTGCTTTGACACTTTAATTCAGGTCCAAGTAGCTCCGAGCGGCCCAGACATAGACACGTACAGGAGTTCCTTGCTTTCTATCCGGACACAAGCGGTTGATCCGGGGATTAGAATGAGCTCGCGGTCAACATTAGATATATTATGTAAAAAGTAAAAGTATCGCACGGCTTTTGGGTTCTGCCTTGCTTTACCATTTAATAGAAAGGCTCGTGCTATACGTCACGCGTAGGCATATTATGTCTCATGCGCATACAGTCAAACACGATACTTTATGATAACGGAAGTCCATCTCTCTTACGTCGCGTTTCAAATAACTTTGTTACCCAGCCATATATCTGAATTGACTTTTTCTGGATTACCATTACGTATCTTTCACAAAAACAAATTTCTTTCGTTGGATTCCAAGCCGAATAATGCAAACAATTTGATGGATTATTCCAGGATAAGAAAGCTGCAAATAAAAATACATGTCCATAAATAATGCAAATTTTATATCATCGTGGTTTATATTACGCGGGGCAGTTGGTATTAAATTACTTTTGTAAAAATTTTCGTTATTAATTTAATTACCGCACTATATGGAAAATGCAATGTAATCTCTTCAAACCAGTCATTTACTTTGAAATTATATTTTAACGAAATAATATGATATTTGAAGTAAAAAATACTGTAATTATTTTAATAAAAAATACGGTTAAAATAAAAATTCATGCTTTCATTTCACGTTAATTTTAGTTCTACTATAAAGAGTAATCATTACAGATTATCGAGGTTTTCTTTTCAAATTTTATAATTGTATATTAATTTATTATACCAGTAACAATAAGAAAATGATTGTCTAAAACGTACATTACCCAAAAAAAACACACACACACACACACACACACACACACACACACACACACACACACATATATAAGGACTAAAATTTATGTTATGCATCAGTTTAAGAAAAAGAAAAAAAAAGTCGCTTGATTATTGAACTATAAGTTCTTTAATTTATTTCCTTAACTGTAGCTTTTAACGAATTATTATGTATTTCATAGATAGTTATTAATATAAGGATATGCAGTTATTAATTGTTTTATTTTATTTAAAAACTTATGAAACATTCTGTTATTCAATTCAATAGTTTAAAAAAATTTAAATACACTTCATTAGGTTTAAATACTATTGTCTAAAAGAAATCAAATTGTATTTTTCTAAATGTAAGTGCATTCATTCGTAAATTTTTATATTTATATATGTTTTTATATTTAGTAAGCAATTTATATATTTGACATATTATAAAAATATACTTTGTACTATTAATATAACGAATGAGTTGTCAAAATCTATCACAATTAAAGTTAATTAGAATTCTGTTATGAATTATTTTACATAACATTTTCAAATGTTTGTACACTCGAATATCAGTATTAAACGAGGTTTTTACAGTTTAATCTGCAATTTTTTTCATTTCTAATTTAATATATTAAGTAAGTTAAAATGAAAAAGTAATCTGAAATTAACAATTTTGACAATAGTTTTGAAAATGCAATGGGATTCCAACAATTCAAGTACTTTATTATTATCATATTTATTCATTGTATTTCAGTAAGAAATTATTGCTTAAAGTTCTTCTTTTTTTTCTTTTTTTTTTAATTCACAAATAATTTTCACTTATACGTGAATGAATTAAATAATTAATTTTTAAATTATAATGTAGAATATATTTTTTTTTAATATTAAGTAATGATATGAAAATCGTAAATTTAATAATTGCTGGAATTTTTTTTTTTTTTTTATAAATTATAATACGGAGCTATCAATAAACTAATGTATACATTATAACATTTTTATTATTAGCAATTTTAAAATATAAATTTATTATCTAATAAAGTATCTAAATTTGTAATATATTTTTACCTGAAAATTCACTTTATATCATATATTTTAGATTTACTTCGGTAACATCATTATAATATAATTTGAAGAAAAATTGTGTTGCGATAAAAATAAAATAGCTGTTTATAATAGTATTATAAAAGAGTATTTCGAAGAAGTTTTGTTGTATTTTATTTTAAGGTGTTACATAAAAATGAGTACGCAAATAATTATTTTTTATAGGTACATACACATGGGGATAAAGAGGATTAAATTTACATATGTCTATGCTGGATAATTTTCTTGATGTTGATGATTTTCATCATAATAACATTTATTCATACTTAATAATTATTTGAAAAGTTGTTATTATTATTGGCAATAAATTGGCAATAATATCAATAATCAATCGGATCAACTGTATTTTTATATGTCTAAACGATATTTTGTCGCTAGTAAATCTAATATGTGATCTAATGACCCTTAAGACCTTATTTACGAATTTTTTTTTATTTTTTTTTTGTTTTTCATAATTTTGAAGAATCATATATGTTAGAAAAACAAATATGCATGAGCGCGCAATAAATAGATTCATATGAAATTAATTAATGACAGATAAATCTTTAAATTTAATTTGTGAATGCCAAAAGAAAACAAATAAATATAAATTTAGGAAAATTTCGATTAAAAAAACGTACTTTAAGTTATGTGCAAAGAAAAGTGAAAAAATCTCACAGTAATATATTTTTAAATGGATAAATCAACTCACGAAGCAATTATTTGATAAGTTTTTTTAGTATGGCTCAACAATAAATGAAAATATAAATAAGCGTCAGTTGAGAATATTGAAAAAATAAAGAGACAAGTTGAAATCGCTCAACTTTCAAAAACTCGAAAAATGCTCTGATTGCGTAAATGTCTTGATAGTTTTTATTTGCATCTGCAAAGGAGATTGTATTTCTCTTCCCAGACTTATCGATTCACCATTCGAATTCTTGTGTTTTTAATACAAATTCACATATCTTATAACTTTTTCGATTTTGAAATAAAATAAATCATAACTTGATTTATTTGTATTAATACTATTTTATTCTAATTTTTTTTTTTTTTTTATTTTTAAATACATTTAATTTGAATTTAACAGTTGAGCAAAATAACATAACGAATGAACTTTTAAATTAATAAGTAGTTGTGGATTAGATGCAAATTTTTCCAACGAACGCATAAAATTTGATATAAAAGCATTTTTATCTTATCACAAAGTAATCAATATTTTGTTATTACGAGGAACACAATGTTATTGTTTTATCATTGATACTAATATAAGTAGCGTAGATATATTTGCATAAAAACAATGTTATTGCGAAAATAAACACTTTCCTGTCAGAATCAAGGCTTCGTGCAATTGTGTCAATTGCTAAACTCGTGTCACAGTTACTTATATATTTTTATTTTAACTTTAATAGCCTTTATACTGCAGTAACCATTGCTAATGATCAGAGTAGCTTACCTAGTAAGTTGTGGAACAATATATATAGTACACTATCCAAGTTATAAGTATTAAGTAACTTCAAAGTTATTCCAGAACTACTAGTTGTTATAGAGTACAGTATTATTATTATTTAACTGGTATTAGGAGCTCGAAAGTTCATCTCCTCACTAACACAAACGAGTCAGTGGCTCAGACTTATTTTGTAGCAAATATATCGCGATACTCGAAACCAAAGATATGTTAATGTACGATAATTATCTAAAGATTAATTTATTTAAGTCTTAATTTTATAAATAATAAGGTGCTATAATTTCTCTAAATTTTTAATAATATTTTTCCATGAAACTCTATTGCTGTGCTAATTATTATCATAAATTACTAATTATTGGTTAAAGTTTTTATTTATTATTGATTATGAAATATATTACTACTATACAAATCTTAATGTCAAATAACATTGATAAATAAATGAATAACTTTGAGTTATCAAATTAATGTTTTCAAGCCTATCTAATTACTATAATATATACTAATATATAATATATAGTAAAATACAGTTCTATCAATCCTTAAATATAATATAGTTGCAGTAATAATATTAATCATATTATAATTAACTAAATAATAGCCAGTAGTAACAACAACAATAAAAATAACAACAGTATCTGTAATAATAGTAATAATAATCACATTAACTCATATTACTCATATTAATTCGATCATATTAATTGATTAATAATCATATTATCATATTAAATAATAATATTTTTCACATATATCATATAATTATTTTAAAAAATAATGAAAGACGAATGATTTATTATATTTAATTGAAGTTAAAAAATATTAATAAATAAATGAATCATTTAAACTAATAAAGTCAATAAAAATTTTTATAATTAAGTAAAATAAGCAATTGATTGTCAAACATTATAATTATGAAAATTATAATTTATTCATATACCTGTAAATGCAAATTCAATTAACATTAACTTAATTCGTGATTTTCTATTTAATAAATAATTTATGTTGTCCGAACGATAAATAATTTTTAATTTTATTTAATTTTTGTTATCGAGTGATTGATTTTCTTGTATTTTTAAGCACAATAAAGGCTATAATTATTGTATTCTATATTGTATTAAATTTTGTAAGGTGTTATTTCAAATTATATTTCAATACAACGTTGTCTAGATCTTTAAGATCAATAAATTGGTTCAGTTACAAAAGGAATATTATTCATATTTTAATGATATACATACCTATATATTAAATTTCATTTAAATTTCATTTAAATGTTATGTTCATTTAAATAAATTTTTATTAAAATAAATTTTACGTTTAAAGAAATCAAATACATTTAAGATAATTATATTCTGTGTTCTCTTAATTAAATCTACTTCTCAGTAATGTCTGATAGCAACGTGCACCGTAAATATTCTCATATTATATTCTATACTACGAATGTATATAATCTTCCAAAAATCATGTTCTCGAATCTAATAATTCATAATTAATTGTTTAAAATTAAAAAGAAAATTGGCGTTTTGAAGATTGTCAATTGATATTATTCATATTATTGATACTAATAATGCTTTTTCTTTAAGAGTGACTTTGTTTTTATTATTTATACAATTATTTATAAAAATTATATTATATAAACATTTTGTATAAATTTTATATAAATAATGCACAAATAGGTCTGACATTTAAAATTGATTGTAATTCATTTTTAAAAAACAATGACCAATAAAGATGAATGTAAATTTATATTTAAATATGTTTGTTTGATAAATTATAAAAAAATAAATTATATTATTTTTAGTTTATAATAAATAAGAATAATACATTTTCATTTCGAACGATAAGGGATCGCATGAATTTCTTGTTATATGAAAAAAGAACATAATTCTTTGGAGGAAAGCTAGTAGATTAAAGTGATTTGCATTTTTTTTTTCATAGTTGTATAAAATAATGACTTGCGAATGAGTGTGAATTCAGAATACAAAATTATACATCAGAATAAAGCCATTATTTTAAAATTAATAGGAAACGGAGGAACATACGATCGTATTATTTAGGGGTTAACCGTTGGCTCAAATTTTGAGGGAATATGATGACTTTTCTTTATCTACTCAACATGGCATTCATCGTGCCTATAATTAATTTCCATTTTACGTTATAAAATATTTTATTTATATTCAAAATTTTAAACAATCAATTTTATTGACAATTTTAATGGATAAATGGATTAAATATGCATTGAATTTATGAGTATGTAGTGAAACATGCAAATAATTGATTTTCTGAAATATTTAGACGTATGCAATGCAAACCCAATAATAGTTTATGTATTTAAATAGCCATTAGTAAAATAAATATTTTTAAATAAGATTTTTAATTAATTTATTTATTCGAATTCGAATAGTTTATATGTATATATATATATATATATATATATATATATATGTTTTTTTTTTTAAACACTTGGCTGTTTGTAAAAAAAGTTCGAATTTTATTTATAAGTATAATTAAACTATATGATAATATTATATATAAAGAATTGGATACACTTAGATTTCTGTTAAGATACAAAATATATATAATACCAGTAATTGATTACTTTGAAAAATGATATTAAATTTTTTTTTCAAGTGATTCTATTTTATATATCCAATTTATTAAATATTTAAATACAGAATCGGAAAAAAGTAAATTTATTTGTTTATATGATAAATTAAATTTTTAGAGTTATTATTTTCATAATATTGAATACAATTCAATTATCATAAAAAGTTTATGATAAAGTAATTTTCTATTTTTAACTAACAACTTAAATTTTATATTCAGCATATATTTAAGAACGTAAAATAGTTTTTAAATATTAAATTTTAAATTTTAGAAAAAAATTTTATCATAAGTTCTAACACATTTCCAATTCAAAATTTGTGTAAAAAATTAATAAAAACACAATGCAGATTATGTTAATTATTTAATTATCTGAACATTAAATTGCAGATAAAAAAATAGGTTATAATTTTAAAAACTACTAGGTTTTTCGTTAAATAATCCATCATACGATTTTATACTTTTAAATGTAACGTAATCATAATCATCTTCAATATTGCCTTCGTTGAAAGTTTTAAAAATTTTTAATAACAATCTTACACTTTAAATTGAACCTGAAAAGGTATAGAATAATGATATAACATGATTTCGAGTGTGTTCATGAATTATTCTACTGTAAAACATTTTGAGGATAAACTTAAACTTAAATTGCACCATAATTCGATTCATTCAATTGCAGCAACTTTCATGGTAAAATAAAATAATAGATTAATAGTTTTTCTTTCATGTAATATATCATGTAAATAGATAAAAAAAAAATTCACAATAATAATATTAATTTCATAACGATTATGATATGCAAATAATAATTGTTTGCAATATCTATTTATTTTTAACTAATACTCTTTGACTTTTTCTGAATCCTTGATTATATCTTTTGTACTGCTATATTTGTTTAAATTTTTTATCTTTATATTATGCAATATATATAGTTATTTTCTATAATGTAGCATAAATTTAAAAAATTCTTAAAAAAATACTCTAGTTACTGTTTAAGTATAAATAAATTTTTTTAACTATTCCATGTATTAATATATTCATTAAAGCGCTAGCAGATTTTTAATTAATTTTTTCTTCGAAATTTTCATAAGTCATTACTTAATTAATCCTTATTTAAATGTAATTCAATAATTTTAATTGCTGTTATTATTAGTGTATTGTAATGTAATTAACAAAAAATCTCACCAAGTTTGTGCTTTTAATCCTTTCATCGATTCAATTTATCACATAATTAATAATTATGTAAATTATTCATAATTTTTCATTTTCATCGATAAAATTATGAAACAATGCACGATTACATCATCAAATTGATTGAAAAAAACTTGAATTTAATTGTTATATTATATATATATATATATATATATATATATATATATATATATATATATATATATATATATGAAATTAATGTAATTGTTATTTATTATATTTGTATTGATTACCAAAAAATATGAATAAACTTTAGACTCAATTTTCAATATAATATATATTTATTTCGTTTAAGTTAATGTTTCAGTTATGTTAAATATTAGAAATTATAGTGAAGTTTCTTTGAAAATATTATCATTATATTTCAAGTATTGAACGCTTTGAAATATTTTTCTTTAAGAAGTTAAATAAGCATAAAAAGTTCTATGAAAAGTAATATAAATTATTGCTTTGAACTATGTAATATTATAGATAAGTACATGGATCGTACTGTAAGTAAGTGGCATTACAAATTGTAATATTTATAGCGAAATATGCAATTAAATTCTAATTTCTGTATAATGTGACAAGATAAATGTAAGTAAAGTACCTTTTTCAAATAATATTTTTTTTTTATATTAATCAAATTTTAAATATATTCATCCCACAATTTTAATATACAGTTTTAATATCTTAAAAATAAATATGATCAATGATTTATTAATACATACCTTGTTGTTTTATTATTATTTCATCATTAGGTTTAGCTCAATACTCGAATGCGTTGAGCAGGAGCCTTGATATTGTCGTGCGCTCTAACTGAAATATAATTGCTTGCTTTAGTAAATTTTTTTAAAAGAATTTCCGTTATAGTTACGCCTTCCGCGTTCGATTGAGTAAGATAAATACAATAAAATCAAAATATAGTCATTTGTATTTGTAAATTTGATATAGTGAAATAATAGTTTCCATTATATATTTACATATTTTATTCGAGTTTTAATTTTGTTATAATTATTATAACAATTTTCCTCTTATACGAATACGATAGTTAGACCGCCAATAGAAAAATTGCGGCTTGAGAGTTCCTCTTAAGCTTCTTCGAGATGCCTATTCGCAAATAAAAAATCTATAAGTTTTTTTGGCACAATCATAGTGCTCGATCATTGAAAGTAAATAAATGCCCATTGTCACTTTCACCCATCTCTACAATCGTCATGAACGGCAGGGGCCTCGGGCAGAAAGAGGCGCGGTTACCTCTACTCTCTTCCTTCACCGAGCGACATTATTGTATTATGCGCCATCGATTACGACTAAGCGCCAACGACTTCCTGGATTATGCACTTTTGCGTCACTGCTCGTCACTTGCGCACCATTTATACGAGGAGAAAATCAGTGCATGTTCGCGCACGCCAAATCCTAATTTCGCGCCGTTACGTAGGACTCCCGTCGTATTCACTGTTCTCCTGACACTCCTGGCACACGTTTCTCCATTCTCACGTATGGACCGCGTTGATGCAATTGGCTCAACCTACCTGCGAACGCTTAATTATACATGACGCGCCACGCATTAGTATGATTTAGTCGAAATGCTGTATAAGATATTCCGAACATTCCCTGCCAAACTTACACGAGGATATAAGTTTACGGCAAATTTATGGCTCTATGAGCCTGACGATAGAGAAATAATAGGATAATTTCCTCCCATCAAGATGTTTTCTTTACTGTCCAATTGGCCACATTCCACATTCCGCTAGGACACTACGTCATTCGTATCGCTGATGATTCTTTAGGCGATATCGAGCATTATTTTAATTAATACCCAACACCATCATCCAATTATTCATGCAATCTTCAATAATTTCTTTTCTTTTTTTTTTCTTTTTCATCGATCGTATCATCGATATTTAACGCTGTTTTTCAATCATTATTTTTGCTATGAAATGTGTTTTACAATTTAGAATTTTACAATTTTTCTCTAATGCGACGACTAATGTATCGAACTTGAACTGTATTTTAACATTCATTTTAACAAATTTGAAAATTCTATTCAACTAATTCCAAGATTCTATCCAAATTTCTATCCAAAATTTTCCAATGAATTGCCTAGATCTATTTTTAAGAATTTCTTTACACGTTCAAGACTGAAAAATCTTTCGTCATATTGTTTTGTTAATTTATTGAGCTTTGTGGTGAGTGAAAATTTTATTGAAATCTGTCTTCGATGCAAGTCTTTTTTTATTTCTGTTCTATCGACACATATACGCAAGGTATCGTAAATACGATTTCCAACGCAGCGTAAACTTGTCTCTCACATTTTATCTTCATTGACTTTCTTTTAGATTTGCTCTATCTTATTTATGTATTTCATAATGCCAATAATGACTTGTCTGTCGAGTCTAAATTATTCATTCTCTTTTTTATTTTAATAAATTTATCGCTCCATTTACTTTCCCTTTATTAGTTAATTAGAAATCCTATTTATATATTTTCTCCCAGTACAATGAAATTCAACATAATGAAAGAAATTTGAAAGAAATTAAAATTTTTCTTTGATTTAAATTTTGTTATTTGTTCACTATTTCTAAAAATTCTTCTTTAATCATTTAATATCATTATTTATAAAAAAAAAACATTTATTCTTCACACACATATATTGTGTGAATAGAACATTATTAATGAAATTACATAATAATAATCCATTGTCAAATAAACAATTTTGTATTATATTGAATATACGCGAGCGCATGCATAAAAAATGTATAAAAAATCCAGTATGCATTTACATTTACAGACAAAAAAAAAAAAAAAAAAAAAAAAAAATAAAATAAAATAAAAATAAAAGTTAGTTGCCAATCAACACTTAATTAGTTAATAAAAAATACTTTTATTTCTATGAGAAACCCTTCAACTGTCTTTCATAATATTTATATTGAAAATTTTTGAATTATATATCGATCGTTCCTATAGAAGGTATTATACGATTAAAAAGTTATACGAGTGCTTAAACACATACTTTATAAGTACTTTGTATTAATGTTTTTCAATTAATGTCAGTAGATTTAATAATATTATTTTGAGTGGTCTTTCGATCTTGATGTAGAGGTACATTAGTGCATCCATTTTTTATGTTATACAATGTCAAAACCAATTTATGTAATAGTTAACCGCTGCTATTTTTATCATCGCTCGTGTCGTTGCTATAATCATTGTATTTTTAATTTTTTTTTTTTTTTTTTTTTATCAGATTCATTCGCCCGTAATCGGATAAATTTATAAGAATTATATTTAATGGTGGTAGTTTTAGTAGTAGTTTGCTCATTTTCCACATATTATTTAAGAAATTGCGTTTATTGCGCCTTTGAGATAATTCAAACACATTAAATTTCATGTCATAGGCATAAAAGGTTCCTTTTTATTGGTTTACTCGGAAGCGATCGACATAAATTGACATACAGATAATTAAAGTCTTTTGAATATTATATGTTTTATCATCTAAAAATTATCAACATTGATGAAATAATGATTATATTACGGAATGATTTTAAATGACCTATCCATACAATTAGCAATGATGATTTATTGATTTTGAAACAATTACTAATACATTTTAGCTCCTCTGCAATTGAGTGATGTGTTGAGTGATATCGATATATTTTTATTTCTTGATATATTCTGCATTTTTCAAAAAACAAATATTTTCATTTCAGTTATCTTTGAAGCTATTCGATAAATTAAGGTGTGATTTCTTTTAGATAATAATACATTCAAATTTACACGAAGTTGAATTTTGCAATAAAATTTTCATACATATTGAAAAGTGTAGTATAGTAGGCTTGCATTAATCATTAATATTAAACATAATCTTATTGATTAGTTAATCTAATAAATGTAAGATTTTTTAAGTCTTATTTATATGTATTTATAATGGTTTCCACGTAAATTAATTATTTATACAGCATGCTGAAAAACATTAAGGGTCATTAAGTTTAGCTTATTACATTTGAAAATAATAATGTTTAACATAACTATGATAGTTATAAAAGAAAATATTAAAATATGATAATTAAAATTTTATTTTACTTTCGTTTTAAAATTTGTTCATACATCGAAAAACTAAAATTATAAAATGTAATCCATTTTTGTTACAATTACATGAAAATTCGCCAAGTTAATTTTAATGCATATACAAACAAAAAAATAACAAGATTTCCTTCTTACACTAAGACACAGACGTACTTTCTATTTATTCTAATGAAAATTATCCCGAACAATTATTAAATTTAAATATTCTAATTTATGTTTATATGTGCCGTTTAATATTATCTTGGCAATTGAGCGTGAATCTTAGTAAGGATAATTTTAATAATGCGGACATTACTTATTAATTTTCAAATACCTCAATTAATTAACAAAATTTAGACCTTACCTTATAAATAAAGTATAACTTGTTAAAATATTTTATGGATACAATTATTAAGAAGTAGTGAAAGTTTGATAGTTAATACGGGCTTCAAGAATATACTTTGATGTCTTTTAAAAGAGGCAAATAAAGTATGCGAAAACTTGTTAAACTCGTGCGAGCATCTTTTGTTTTTTTATTTATTTTCATTTTTTTTTTTTTTTTTTTTTAAGGCGTCACCACGAAACAAATTCCAAACTCAACATAATTTATTGTCATTTCTTTCGGATCTAACACTCCATTCAAAACACTACAAAGTTCGTTGGAGAACTTTGCATAATATGCACAAAATGCTGCGTGCAATAAGGATTGGATTTCTAGTCGGAACCGAAAACATCCCCAGCAATCACGGATGTTTGATATACAGGAGCTCGCGATCGTTCAGTCGGTCACTGGAACGACGTGAAATTACTCGAGATTTCCGGCGTAGTCGAGCATCGCCGCGTGACGCTGAGCAATGCAAAAGGAAAGTTCTCTCGCGTAAGTCCACCACTGCAGGTCGTTGTTCTCGTCCAAATGTGCCAATTTACATTCGCCTTCCTTTCCTTCTCCTCCTCTTCGGAACGCAAATACAAAGAAATCGAAGTAATGGAAATCTAAGTAATTTGACGACAAAGCTTTCGTATGCTATTAAGGCGTGCAACGGAGTAATTTTATAAGATTAGCAAGTTGCGAGAAACTTTTATGTATGCCAGACGATTATTTCCAATTTGTCAATATAACATACTTTTATAAAATAATTACTTTATTACGTACGTATTAGTGCGCTTGTGATTGCCCGCGCGTTCACTTACTGCCAATGCGCATGTTTGTATGTGCGCGCGCGCGCTTCTGCGTGATGAATATCATCTATTTGAGCAATTCATATTTCAAATTAAATTATATAAATTAAATTTGTACGATTTAATTAATTTTGATACATTCGCCATTAACGCATTTTACCATATAAGGAATATCTTTTAAATATTACGCACGATTGTTTTGCATAAAATTTAAACTGACGTTATAATATTTATATTATATTATTAGTTGACAATATTCGATCCGTTGAATAGATAGATAATGATTAAAGGATAAATATATCCGCCGAAGGAGAGCTAGATTAAATGATGTGTGGATTTTAAAATAATGAAAATTACGATTTTATAAATGAATTTAGCAATTATTATTAAATTTTTCATATACAAAAGAAAGATAAAAGAAAATAGTAGGATAATTAATTGTATAAAAAAATAATAGAAGATGATTATTTGCAATTATTTACTGTCTATAATATACAGGTAATTTTTCAATGATATTAAGACAATTAAATTATGATTAACGTATCAATATAAAATCGTACATAAAGTTCTTAATTTTATTACCAAATTAATGTCGAATAACTTCTATTTGATGCAAGAATTTTAAATTAAGATTATTAAAATTTTTGATAAGCTGTATTAAAACATAAGCTTTATTAAAATAATAAATTTTATTTTTGAATTATGTATTTTAAATGGGGATTAAATGGGTTTTAAACGAATTATAATTGGATTAAAATAAAAAGTTTCACTAAAAATAATTTCTTTTTCTATGTGAAAATTCTTTATAATATCTAATCTCAATGAGATTATTCTTTTATGGAAAGTACCATAACTTGCTGAAATGTGTTTCGATTAAATTTGAAGAATTGACATACGTTAAGACGACAAGTAATGTTAGTAGTCTATTTAATTATAATATAATTAATTATAATATAAAACTATAAAAAAAAAACTTACAAGTATAAATTAATAATAAGAAATTTAAGTAAGAAAATCTTAAAAATTATGCAAATATATCTTGATTTAATTAAGTTATTCCTTTTTTATCTAATACAATTTAAATTGTAATTTTAATTACATAAAATTATATCAGGCAAATAATATTGTTTGTAATCAAGATGCTGTAATCCATATGTAAAAAACATGCTGACAATTATGTTGAACTATTGACGGAGCATTATAATAATTTTTGTAGGAGCCTCTGTCCGATTTTTCGTAGTAATAGTTATAGAACTTTAAATATCCCGTTGCAAACAATGATATATTATACAATTCTTAAATAACACACATTACGATTCTTTCATTTATGTAAATTTCTATTATTTCATCAATTTATTTTGTGGGCACTTTATTGGATAAAATGGTTTCTTAGATTTCTGTCTTTTTTTGTTCATTATGCATAATGAGAATAAATGATTTTTTTTTTAAAGTAAGATTTGCAAAAATTCTTTTATTTGACAGCTGAAAAAAATAAGTTTATCATTTAAACCTATAAATAGATTAGTAGAGTAGAAGTAGTTAGTATTTTAAGCTTCTAAGAATTTTAGATTTTGACAATTACAACGGAAAATGTAAAGAATAGTAACTAATTAAATAGCATTTTCTCTCATTATGCTTATTGTATATAAATAAGTGGAGTAACCTATTATTTAGATTCTTGCTTATTATGTATTAGATCACACTTAGATTATTGATTATAAATTTTTATTGACAGTATTTATTATACTCATAAAAAGAATGAATTATTTAACAATATTATTTAACAATGCATTAATCATAGTAGAAAATGAACATATTGTAAATTAAGTATTTGGTATTATTAGTTGTAAGGGAAAAAAAAAATTCCAAAAAATAAATAACTAATTATTATTAAGTGAATAGAGGCAAGAGGTTAAAAAAAAATTAATACACCAATTTTAGTTTATTTATTGTTCTGTATGTATTTTTGCATTTATTAGTTAAATATATTCATTCTGGAATTGCAAACGTTTTAATATATATTTAAACAATAAATTCATCTGACAATGTGTAACAAAAAAAAAAAAAAAATAATAATGAATTAATTGTGAATTCACATTTAATAATAGCATTTCTTTTTATGCGATTATGATACAAAATGTCACTTGACTGATTTTCTTACTCAACGAATATCATGACTCTTATTCTTATATCAATAAAGAGGAAAATAGCTTTTAAATGACTAAGAATTCTTTTGTAGTATAATAAAATTCTTTAAGTATTTATTAAGTAGATTTACAACTACATGTTCTTAAGACTATAGTGTAAAATTCCGGTAATGGGAAAATAATCTCGATCAAGGATATTTGAAATTTTTATTTTATAAAGATTTGTAATAAATGTATAAAAATAATGTGTGTATTATTAATCGATAAGCATCAAATGAAATAGTTTGAAAAGTTTGGAAAAATAAATTTTACTTCTAATTTTATTAAATTTTTTATTTTTACATTGTAACATAGCAGTTGAAAATATAGTTAATTCTTAAAATTAACATTTGTGTTTTATAATATTGACTTATTGTAATTGATTTTCGAAATTAGTTTTAAAATACTTAATCGAGTTCTAGCAAAAAACTTTAAAATTAAAGCTATAAAAAATTATACGTAAAAAAATGTGAATGGCAACACATAGTTTTGAAATACAATGAAAAACTTTGTAATATTTCTCAAAAGTTAATAAAATTAATGAAAAAATTCGATAATTCAACTGATTGTTATTATGTTATTGGTGGTAAAATAGATTGCGTAATTAATATTTAAAGCACTTAATAAAGCACATGGACGAATATTTTTCTGAATTATGCTAATAATTCATACAATCATGAGTTGGAATATCCGAAGCAGAGAACGGTAAACAAATAAAGTTCAACCTGAATTGTTCAACCTGAAATTATAATTATATGAGATAAGGCAATTAAATGACAAATTCGTCGAAATTCAGGGAGAGCCTCGATAAATATGTATGCGACGTCTTGGCCTATTAAACTTGCGATCGCGGGCAAATCTCCATCTTGGATCTACACGACACGAGATTATAGCTCTTCTCCGGCTTATAAATGTGCTCTTTCTGTATCTTCTATACTCTCTCTTTTTCTCTCTCTCTCCCTTCGCACACGCGCACGCAACCACACACAGAGACTCTCCTTCTCTGTACGTGCGTACGTGGTTTTGAAGTAGTGGGACGAAGACGAGACGAGGGGGATTGAGTAAGAGAGCGTTTGTCGAACGAGTCGGAGACTCTGCCCCCGATTTATGCTGCGACTGCGGTTGAGAGACTTTTCCACCAATTGCCATTATTAGCGATGCTCTTTCGTAATTTAGACGGCGTCCTGCTGGGAAAATTTGTAGTTTCGCCGTGGGGGCAGTGACATTTTGAATGTCCTACTGGCGATACTTTGAATGCGCGCTTCTGATAATCAAAAGGGCGTGGCATTATAATTAGTTTATGTATTGGGATAACAATCGCGAAGCTGAATGCTTATTCATGCGAAATGATTTTTAATTTTAATTTAATAATTTCAAATTAATTACAGACAAGATACTAGAGATTTATAAATCAAACAATTTTCACAATATAAGTATATTTGGAAAATTTATTTAATGCAAACTAAATATGCAATTACCATAATACTATCGATCTTCGTAAAAATCTGCTTTAACATATATTTTTAAGTGGAGAATTAACACTGCAGAAAGTGTTATAAAATAATAAATGATATGCTCATGGATAGTAATGCAAATTAGAAAAATTACTAAATGTATTACAAGTGAATAAGATAGTTGTAACATTTTCTCATTTACACAATAATTCTTGTCTGTTTATATATATATATATATATATATATATATATATATATATAAAACAACAACTAAATTACTTAAATTTCACAATATTTCTTAGTAAATAAAAATTTTTTAGAAATTGAATCAGATTATGTATTTACAGAGTTGAATATACATTAGGTTCCAAAGAATTTCATTACAAAGTCAATTAAAAAATACCGTATAGAAAAATCTTTTGCTTGGTGAATGGAAATTGGGTACCTTTCATATAGTAAAATAGCAAGGAATATAATAAATCTTAATGATAATTTTTTTTTCTTCAATTTCTTTTTAGTTATTGAGAGTATTTCATTAATTATAAAGTTGTGAAAATCTTTTCATTCTAATTTATTACTTTCCTTCTTATTTATTAGAAGTTTCACGTTCATAGACTTTTTTTCTTATTTTCTTTTATATATGACATAATTTAATATGAGAAGGAAAAAAAATTTAATATTTATTCAAATTTTAATTGCTAATTGAATAGGACAAATAAATTTTTAATATTTATTTTAAATATTAAATTTTTAAATGAATAAAATTTACGAATATAATTATTTATCCTTCAGTTTTCAAAGTTTAAAATATCAAAAATATCTAAACATTCAAGCATTGGAATAATAATAGCTTCTGATATTAAAAATTCAAGTAGATAGGTGTGACTTAACTGTCAACGAGATATGTACAATGCCTACATCAAATATGTCATTTACTTTATGTATATGTAATAAGTTGTCTGTGAGAACTTAAAATCAATAATCGATAATCCTATAACTATGTCTATATATATATATATATATATCAAAGATTTAAAATATTAATATTTTAATATACTTAACATAATTTTTAAGCTTTTCAAATCTCTGATATTTAATTTTTAAAATAACTGTAATACGAAAACTTTATTTTTTGTGTAATTGTAAATGTAAATTTACATTTGCACATGTATTGTGGAAATGTAATAAATAATAATCATGAAATAACTTTTCGTTATTTACTTCTATTATAAAATTTCATTATTCATGATACATAAAATGTATAGGCACAATTATAGATTTTTTAGAATTTATAGGTCTATAGTATATAAAATTTTTTAAAAATTTTTTCGAAATTGATAAATGAATTGAAAAACTAATACAACAAATTACAATGTATGAAGTATACTAAGTAAGATTCGTTCTATATTACATTTCCTAATTTCTATTTTGAACCATGAAGTTTTGTAACTAATAAATAATAATTATTTATATAAATAATGATAATTATTGAAATTGTCTGTTTAATATTATTTTATAGACTTTTATTGAACATTTTGTAAATATTGATTGATTTTTCAAATATTCTATATCAAACAAGTCAACTAAGGTATTGTAATTCATATGTAATCATTTCTCTTAAAAAAAAAATATATCTATATATATATATATATATATATATATATATACATAAATACATTGTTTGTATAATAAAAAAATTCCTTTATTAATATAGAGTTTTTAGAGATGAGTAAATATTTCGGACACTTAAAAAAATTGAAAATATTACTTAAAAATAATTGTAGATTTTGGTAGGTATTTCATTTCGGTAGGAAATTTTTCATTAAATTGTTAAATTTTAAATGAAAATCAATAGTGAAATTAAAGATTGATTAAATAATTTTTTACACTTGTAAGTATTACGTATATATTAAATCATTATATTGCCACAAATATAGATTGTTTTTCATTTGATTATATAGATATAGTTTAGTAGATGTATGTGCTTATCTTATTACGGGAATAAAATATATTTTGTGACGGTTTTTGTAACATTGATATTTTGTACAGAGATATTTTGTTATAGAACAAATAACGAAAATGTAATTGAAGACGTTTAAATTAATCAGACAATTGAAAGTTATTACTATACATCGTTAGTTACTTGTTTCTCCTTAGCACTGTACAATTATTAATATTAAATCAATTTATTTGAACAATATTTAATATTAATTATTAATATAATTTAATTATTTAATATAATATAATATAATATAATATAATTGTTTTAATATAATATTTTAAATGCTGTCACTATATGAAACATTTAATCCCCTTAGTTAATACTTATCTAATAATTATAATTATCATATTCAAAATCGCAAAGCAGGTACATAAAAATTTCACAAGGATTGACTCTCTCATCACGATTATCTATATGTTGTAAGAGAGAGTACATCTTAACGGACAATGATTGTGACATAAAATGTTAGAAAATGTTTCTTTACATTAAATCACGGATTAAGTTTTATTCTAAAATAAATATTTATACATATATATATATATATATATATATATATATATATATTTAAATTAATATTCATTTATTAAAAAAGCTGTACATAAAATTTTTATAGAATATTATGGCAATCGTTTAATCAGATTGCTTTTATTAATGTTATCTCAATAGAAATATTTTTATAAATATTCAATAATTTATTAGTAATATATAAAGATAATAATCGTAACAAATATTATGTTTTGAGAGAATAATAATTTTAATTAAGGCAAAAAATGTATTCATTATAAATGTATTCACGGATCCGTATTGTATGTTATTTAAATAAGTAATATAAGTTTACGAAACTTGTTCATTCAATTTTTAAATGAAAAAATCATACAAAATGTTCGTAATTTTTACTCCATAAAATGTAATAACAGTGTATGAAATTTTTTACTTAGTATTTTATAGAAACTATTGTAATTTTGAATTTCATATTTTTCCTAATATGTAGTTATCAATTTATGTATAAAATTATTTTCTCTTATATAAAATTAATACTTCTACTATGAACATTATGTATCTCATAATATTTCATTATGTTCACATTTGCTTAACAAGAAAATGATTAAATATTAACATTAATATTCTATACATTTTAGGCTGATACTTTTTAGATTTTTATTAAAACGTATTACTGTCCATACATAATGTTTTAAAATAAAAATAATATTTTTTATCGATATTAGCTATACGATTAAAACTATTTATATTGACGCATAAAATTTGTTTCCATATCAATTTTTGTAATATTAATTGTACATTATTAAGTTAGTTTAATGTCTATCTCTTTTATAAAATTATACATATGTTTATAATTATTGTTATTATTTAATATAAATGATAGATTATTATAATGCTAGATAATATTATATTCCAAATTCAAAATTACTTAACAATAATTAGCGAGAAATTATTATCAGAACATATAGCAATTCTAAATATTTGAATTTACAATTAAGAAAATTAAATTCTATAATTACTGAGTTCTTATACACTATATCTACAGTAAAATGAATGTATAACTAGTTAATTAATAATATTTTAATCTTTAATAATAAAACGATATTTATTTTAATATTAATATAACATCTAAAAACTTTTGATAATAAATTGCTGTATTAATCGCATTTAAACAGTTTTATTATGTTAGAGAGAATTTTCTTAGTAATTGTAAGAGAAGTTAATATAATATATTACCTATGATAGATCTATTTCATCTGCTCCTGGCATTACTGAATTATTGTTCTCAAACAATTAATAATCTTATTGGTCGTATTTAACTATGCAGAGACCCACTGCTTTAGAAAAATTTTCCTAGCCTTGGAATTTTATTAAACACTACTCTCTATTAGCTTAATTATAATTATAATTTTCGTAAAAAGCATAATATAAATATAATGAAACTAGGCGCTGGAATAAATTTTAAGAATAAATTTGTAGCCGTAATTTATGAAACAGAAGTAGTTAAGGTGCAACCAGGAAGAGAAGCAAATTCAACGGAACGCTTAGTTTCTATCGAATCATCCACGTCTGGAAAATGCTTATTAAGCGTACAATCCTTTTTTTGAGCATTGACTCGCCACTCAATGAGTAAAAACAGAAGGAACTTTAAATTTTACTGCATGCGGTAAAAGTCGTGGAAAATGATGAGGAGGAGGATGAGGAGGAGAAGGAGGAAAGACAGATAACGATAGAATAGTGAGAGACTTGGGGATTCATCGTAGGTAAAGGAAGTGTCGAAATATCGACAAGAAGCTAAGATTCCTTGATAATTGAAATGTGGAAGGGACGGGGAAGAGCGAGAGTGAGAGTGAGAGATGTGTGAGCGTGAGTGAGAGAGGAGGATGTAACGACACAACGAAATGGCTACGGCATAATATATTTCCCGCCTGTGTAATAACGTTACACGCGTGTTCTTCAAGTACTATGCAACGCCCTGTGAAAGAAAAAAAGTCATATGCGTGCGTGCGTGAGTGCGCGCGCGCGCGTGTGTGTGTGTGTTTGGAGAGGAGAAAATGCTTTTCTACTAATTGTACAGTTCAGGTGTTTCCGTTGGATTGTAATCTGGTCATTTGGTCATTTAACTATAAGACGGGATTTTAACATTTAGAAACGTTCGACATATCCGGAAATTTAAATAGCTGGTTCTCGCGCTTTTTCAGCTAACCTAATCAATATGAACTTAAATTTTTTTATGAATAGAATTATATAGATTTCTAGTAATGGAGCAGCGGCATTAAATGCTTGTTTGTGAGCCGACTGAATCCGTTCTAATTTTTTCCTTGCTTAATTTGCTCCAAGTGCCTTGTAATTCTTCGCAAATAAAACAATTAAAATATACGTTGAATATAAAATCTTCCATTCTCATTGTTTGTGCTTATTATTTACGATTCGTTAAATTCTTACACATATGGAATTAAATTTTTATTAGTGGCTAAATTTAAAGCAATCGGTATATTGTTGTGTAAAGTAAGGAATTTGTATAAAGCCATATTTAATAATTAATAATGTCCTTTGAGCTTTCATTATTTATTTTATGGTAAAATAAAAGAATTAAATTCGTCACATGTTAATTAAAAAAATAAACTTTATTCACATGTTTATATAAAAAATAAATTTTATTCACATGTCTCCGTAGAAAAGTCGTAAGTTTCATACGTACACTAAGTAATTTTATCTCTATAAACTTTTTTGACATCAAAAAGTATTTTCATTTCAAAACGATGGCTACTTTTAAACAGAGCCAGAAGCATCGACTTTATCATTGTCTTTTAACAATTACAATATACAAACGTACGTTTTGTAGGGAACAAAAAATTTAACAA
>NW_011948416.1:9232529-9296349 GCF_000503995.2 Ceratosolen solmsi marchali | reverse complement strand
AAAAAAAAATTTACAAAATAAGATATCAGTCGTGAGATCGTCATAATTTAAATTAGTATTTGAAAAATTAGTAATAACTAAATCCATGTCCAAAATCACCGAATCCTTCGTGTTCATGATGATGATGTTCTTTAATATAAACTGGATATGGTTCCTTAACGACAACAGGTACTTTAACTGGATAAGGTACTGGCTTATGGACTTCCACGGGGACCTTGATGGGTATTTTCACTTCATACGGCACCTTCACCGGCACCTAATAAACGAATACGTCAATTTGACATTTAGTCAACTATAATTACAGCAATGATAATAATGGAAATAAACATAAAGTTTTTATGATTAATGACGCCCAAGGAATAACATTTTCATATCGATTATTGCACTTTATGGTATTGGTTTCGCAGTCTGAAAATCGAATTTAACGCGTAAGTAGAATTTCGAAAAATATAATTGTCATTGGATACAATAATGCGGCTGTAATTTCCCGGCGCAGTTAAGCCATTAGATCAAATCTAGAATTTGAATCCAAACAGTTCGCAAGGAGAGCCCTTGCGACCGAGAAATACCATTTGCTTACCTTAACGGGCACTTTGACTGGGTACGGGACAGGCTTCTCCACGGGATAGGGCACGTGCTTCTCATGGATGACGGGGTACGGCTGAGGTACGTGAACGGGGTAAGGCCGGTCAACGGGGACCTTGACGGGCACCTTCACCGGGTACGGCACGTGCTTCTCGACGTGTACTGGGTAGGGCTGGAGCACGGGTACGTGCTTGGTGATGGTGACAGCTTTGATGTGCCCGTGGGAGACGTGCTCGTGCTCGCTGATACTGCTACCCAGGTCGCCGAGACCAGCGCCGCCGAGATCCCCGAAGCCAAAGTGGTCGCCGAGGCTCAGCTCCAGGCCGCGCTTCGACTTCTCCTCGGACTTCTTTTCATTTATCGACGTCTCCGAAGCTATGGGTACCGCATTTTTCGCAGCCTCCTCGGCTTGCGCAAGAGCCAGAAGCCCGATGATCACGAAAGCCTGTAACGTGCGATTTGTTTGATTGTCTTTGGCTAAATGAAATATTTAACTTGCTTTAGGTGTTACAATATTAACACCTAAATTAAAATTACAAGACAACATTCATACGTGCGATAATTATCTTTATGAAAGTTTGGACAATATCATTTAATGTCATCAATTATTGAGGTGGATAATTTCGTAGGGGAAATTAAGTATGATTAAAAGCTTAAAGTTTACTTGCATCGTAAAACTGCAATTTACATTACATTTATATATATATATATATATATAAATATTCTAAATACATATATATATATATATATATATATATATATATTTAGAAGCAATCCTAAGCAATAATATTATTCGTTATTTAGAATATTTGTAATAAAACTTTTGTAGTATTATTTATATTTTTTAAATAAAGGCTTATTAGAACGTATGATGAAAGAAGCATTTTAGTTTTTGGTCATAAAAATATATTTATAGCTAAACATAAATAGTTGTTAAATTTTAGTATTATACAAGTGCTCGATTGCAAAACTTTTAAGCTTTTAACCATCCAAGGACTACAATGTAACAATTATTAAAATGATTGTCGAGAAAAAATTTATTTAGCCATCTTTTTTCTTTTTATAATTCGTTTTATTTGCATAATTATCCTCAATTTTTTTCTTCCAATAATTCAGTATTCAAATAATTATTTGAAATAATAATTATCACATTAGTAAAAATGAATGTATCTTAATTTATTATGTAAAAGTTCTGCACATAATTTCAAGTAAAAAAGGAGATTAAAAGAAGTACTTTTTAAAATTTTGTAAACTTTTATTAGTAGTATATATATATTTTGTACATATATTTGCTAAAAAAACTTACTACTTAATTCAATTTAAACAACAGAATTAAGAATGATAGAAGTTAGATAATTTTTACTTATTTTAATTGAAAAATATAAAATTTTATGATGCCATGTATTTAAAGCGTAATACAAAAATTATTTTATTATCATAGGTTGATGATATAGGTCGATATTATATTAGTTTATATATATTTTTTTAAGAATTAAACTGTTTTAATATGCCACATTATTATTATTAATCAATAATATATTGGATAGCATTTCACTCATCAAGTATTTTATCAGATGCAAGCAACATTAAATTTTTAGCTGTAAAATATACATAATATGTCAACGATACCTATATTATTCAAGTAAATAATAAACAATGCAGTAAATATTAAAGTGCTCATGATTTATTGGTTTTAATTTCTCAAATGCTGATTTTAGTACATTTTTGTTATTATTGAATTGTATAAATTATTAAAATAAATTATTTTAAACGTTTTAATATTAATTATTAATTAAATTAATTAATTAATTAATTGATTATTAATTTTATGCTTAACTAATTATTGTAATTTATGGGAAAGAAATTTATTAATTTTAAAGTTTGATATTTTAGGGTTTTCAATTCGTTTATATTATTTGTGTAATTCATATAAATTGTAATTCAATAAAGTTTAAAGAAAAACAATAATATATATATATATATATATATATATATATATATATATGTATGCGGAAAAAACAACAACAACAACAACAATAATAATAATAATAATAATAATAATAATAATAATAATAATAATATTAATATATATGTAGTAATATAGTAATTACATTTTTCATAATTTGAATAATGCAAAGATATAAGAATGTATGTGGATAAAGATTTATCAATTATTTTTATTATAATTGCCACATGAAGTTATTCACGATTATATTAATTTTTCAGGGATGTATAAGTATATGTACGTATAAGTAAAATTAATTACGAGTTTATAGGAAAATTTACAGACCGACTAGTATTATAAGAATAAATTACTTTAAAGTACCGCGGCATATTAAAAATTATGAATTTCTTATTTTTATCTGTATTTTATTGCGATACGAGTGTCACGTGGAGCGATATTGCAATAATAAAATATTGATAAACAAAGGAATTTATAAAGCATTCGTAGAGTTGGGTCGGTCGGTTCTCATGACTGTAGAAGTAGCAAATGATTATAAAAATTGCTGGTTAAAGTGTGAATACTAAATAAGATTGAATAAGATTGAAAAAAAGATAATAAAGTTACGAGAAACAATAAGTAATAAATTGAAAGAATAATTTCACAAGGCGCTTAATCGACTCTCTCGGAGAGCCTCTCCACTAATGCAATTCCGAAATGCCCAGCAACTTCATACAACGAATACTCTATCGTCCCTTCCCAAGAGTCTCTTACATTTTCCCAGAAGAATAATCGATTGATTTATCGTGCACGAGAAGCGTCTAAGCTGCATTTCTTTACGTAAAAAGAGGATAGAGTTCCGTGACAGTGAGGATGGGACGAGGGATCGATCGCTCGATAGATATATGGATGGATAGGTAGATAGAGCGAGAGAGGGATTGAGAGTGAGAGTGAGAGAGAGAGAGAGAGAGAGAGAGAGAGAGAGAGAGAGAGAGAGAGAGATTGTGATAGTGGTAGGTTGGCGACGCTGGTATTTACTACTCACTTTCAGTTTACCTGTGCCGTCCATGCTGGTTGAGCAGTGAGCACACTGAGTTTGCACGTGGCCTACCCTCGGCTTTTATAAGGAACGCCGGGGACGTCGTCGGCGGCTTCCCTCGAGTCGAGCGCCGATTGAGTCCGAGCGCACGCACGTCCCACCGCCAGTTCCCGCTTTTGTCTACTTTTTTTTTCCTTCCTCGTGGCTTTAATTGTCGGCGCGCTTGGGAAATTTTAGCCGGGAGCTGCTGCCTTTTCCATTTCCATCCCGTCCAGTACTCGCTTAGCGAATATTCACGCCGAAATCACGGCCTCCGCCCCTTTATATTCTGCCCACGAGAAGCGTTCTCACGATCAAAGGACTCTTCATTTGCTATTATCCGCCTCACCGATCCCATGCTTCTGTCCTTGTTGGTCGACTTTGTCCGAGGTCTTGTAACGTCTATTAATTTTTTGACTCTCTTACGGTAACGACTATTTGCATTTTCCGAATTTTCCGAACGAATACCTATGCAAAGTATATCATATTCTTAATGGAAACGTATCGATCGCGTACATGGCTTTCTAATGTTTAAATAGCTGTTTTGTCCAGCTGTGGTTAACGAATTATAATAACATTTACATCGCTTAATAGGACATTATATTCGTAATTTGTTCCAGAATATTTTGTCACACTTTTAGTATGTCGCCTTATTCCTTCCTTATAAATACGTAAGCGCTTACTAGTATTCTTAATCGTTCTTTCGGGTTTTATAGAGAATTAAATTTCCTTTGAGCACCGGAGTTAAGAGATGAGAAAAATCACGCGAAGCACACGCAACTTTGTCATTAATAAATTTATATTTTAATTAAGTGGATGTGTACGTTGGTTTATTATGTTTCTTTAGTACGTGTGTATATTATCGTGTCATCTTTATGATGAGCAGACTTTTCTTTCGCATCGCTCGAGCCATTAAATTACAATTTTTTCTTAAAATTAGTTTACGAAAATTCAATTGTACTAAATCGTCACGGGACCCTATATAATGATTATATTGATTCGTCTGGAAATTAACGTAAATTTAAGTTTTTAAATAAATAAATTATAACACTTTATTAATTATTACCATGTGCAGTGTGCATAGCAAGGCAATTGAAAGGAATGTACTCAATAAATTTGTATTCGATCGTGTTGCTTGTGTCCTAAATATGTTTTACTCAAATTATAAATAATTTTATAACATAGCAAATACATTTGGAATTATTATTTGATAAAATAATTCAGAATAATATGGCCGAAGCAGTATGAAAACAGATATTTAAAAGATACTCATTATTTGAAATGATTAAGGATGTATTTGATATAACTATTATATCTTTAAATGGAGCTGGAATCTGATTATAAATTTCGTATTTTTCAATTTTTTTTTAAATACATTTGTATTTCAATTCGATTTTTGCAGCAAATGAATAACTTGTTTATATTTTTTTTTCATTTAAAATTTTGATTATTTCTTTTCAAATAAATTTAATAATTTTGTTAAAAAGACAATATACTAAACAATGATCTTATAGAATATTTATATAATATATATATATATATATATATATATATTAATAATTAAATATTAATTATAAATATTAATAATTACTTTACGATTAGCAATAGTTGAGGATAAAATATTTTATTTTAATAATTTAATATATAGATATTCAACGTATCTAACAAGTATCGAAGATATTAATTTTATATTATTTTTATAAAGCCGATATTAAGTAGGATTTGTTTTTCTCAGAATTTATGTATTTAATTAGAAACATAAAACATTATTCTCTTTATATTATTCTGTTATAAAGAGTATATAATGTAATTATTCTTTATCAAAGCTTTTATATAATTTATACATTGTAAAAATTATGTAATAAATATCTATCAAACGAATGAAGTGAATAAAAATTAACAAATTAAATACAATATTTTATTTCTTTAGAATTACATTCATATAATTTGTTGAAATTATCTATCAATTCAACATGTCTTATTAGAATAAAGTTTTTATTGCTAAATTAATTTTATTCAACTAATATGTCTTGAAATAATAGGATTTATTAAAGCTTCCTTTATCGCGGAATCATTATACAACATATTTCATATAATATAAGATATTATAAACAACAAGTTTTGTACACATTAGTTGATAAAATTTTTATACACTCGAAATTTCAAGAAATACAAGTTATAAAAATTCATTTTCGTACATTGTATTACCATCATTTTTATTCAATTAATTTACAATTAATTACAGAGTACTGCTGGAAAATTTCGTTAAAAAAAAAATACATAATTTATAGATAATATTGACCTTAATAATTACAAAAATATATTAATTAAGATTGTGTTTTATTATTGTCTCGAAGAATGATTTATGTTATATGATTCAAAATATTTCGAGAATGTGCTTTTTATGGTTGTTGAAATATGAATGATTTTATTTCATACTTAAGTATTTTGCCAAGATAGTAAGATAGAGAAATATTATATTTAAATGCTGCACAGTCCAAACAGGTATTTTCACAATTTTCAATCAAGCGTAACTCGATAAACGAATATATTATGCTGGAAAATGCTGCAACCGCTTAAATTGAACTTTATTTTACTTTATTTGTTATTATTATTATTATTTATTTATTATTTTTTTTTTTTTCGAAATTTTTGATAGTTACATTATTTTTTTCTCCAATTGTCTCCATAACGATTGCAATGTCACTAGAAATTGATGAGATTTTCTAAAATTTAGTATTTAAAACAATTAATTTATCTTCTTTTGTTATGTTATATAAATAACGATAAGAGTAAGTAAAATTGTAAAATTATTTGAAATTTTGATTGATTAATTATGAAAGAATTAAAAGTATTAAATAAAGTATGATTATTTGAAATTTTGATTGATTAATTATGAAAGAATTAAAAGTATTAAATAAAGTATATATATATATATATATATATATATATATATATCCTTTGTAGATTAAAGGAACTCATAAATAATTTACTAGAAATAAAGCTCGCAATGAAAAATCGCTAAATCATTCAGTTCACAAGCACATTGTAAGAAATTTCGATTAATTCTGAAGTATCCCTTGGCAACATCTTAATTTAACCCGATAAGTAAAATTACCTTTATTCTTTCCTTAATTTACAAGGCAGCAGCTGCCGATGTTAATTTCGACCACGTACCGTGAAGAAGTAGGTTAACGAGATAGTATCTCCCATAAGAACGAATGAAAGAAGAAAAATCAGTCTGTAATAGCAACAAATCATTCTGCATTAATGCTTCCTTGGTAATAAGTTACATCGTCGTTTCAACTTCGAGAAACTTGAGCATCAAAATCTTCGTGGACTTCGCGAGCGAGCAAAAACGAGACGATCGATGCGGTCGTTAGGTCGTGCAGCGAGTAGAACGTAGGTGTCGTTGGCTTTACCTGCTTACAAAATCAAATGGCTGCGTTAGCACACGTGTAAACAACACCTTTCTCTCTTTATTATCGCTGCATGATTACGATATTGTTGGAGTCATCATCTATCTCTATTCCCTCGCGTTATTATTCCTCGTTTTTCAGCTTCATGCTGGTCGTGCAAGGAATTTTAATTATCGCTGTCGCGAGGCAAACTCATTGTGAATAAGTTTGGGGTAGGCCAGTTACATCGATCCCTAATTAATGTAAAATTCTTCGATTTTTATTACTCGAGCTTCGATTGTATCTTCAATACTTCACATAAAATCACTTTCCCAATAAAGTTAGTTTCTCTACTGAGAGCCTATTTTCTTGTACTTATTGCAAATCATTATGAAGGCGGTGTGAAAAAGATTTTCGATATAAATCAGATCGTTTAATTTTTTACATAATACTGCAATAGGATTTAGAAATTTACATTAATTTTAATTTCTTTTGCATAACGTTTAAGCATTCAACTAGACTTTTGATTGATTACTTCATAAAAACTCTAGATTTTCATCATAATATCCAGCGATATATGGAATTAATAGCTTTTTCCTTGAAACAGTGTAAGATTAACTTTAATATAAGAAAAGAACGTTATTTTACATTATATTTTTTTTATCTAATTTTTCATTTAAATTACATTGTATATGTTATTTATCAATTACTGCGCTAAATTTTCTAATTTTACTTATTATCATTTGTTTTTCGAACTAATAAACAGATTTACCAATTTTCTTTAAGGACGAAATGCTGCCGATATTTACAATAAACAATACTTACATAACTTCTACAGATATAATTTAGTTTAATACAAATATTCGTAAAAACTTTAGATTCTGCCTTAATTATCGTTGAAATGCGTCATAGATTATCTATTAATTATAATTGATTGAAAATTTGAAAATTTTTGTCTTATCAGATGCTCTTAAGATGTAAAACTTCTATTTATCAAAAAGCATAATAATTATATTTTCATAATTTAATTGGATTTTACTTTGTTTAAATTTCCTTCGCCAGTCTAGTTCATTAAGTGTATGATGGGAGGACGTGAATTATTTATGGCCATTTCTTCACACGTAACTTCTAAAGAACCTTGAAACTATATTAGGCTTTTGATTACATAATGCTTGACTTATATTTATATTTATAAAATTGAAATCATTAATATGTTACTAAGGGAGAAAATCATTTCTCTTCGTGTTAATAACTTTAAGAGAAAATACTTTTGCGGTTTGTTGCATTGTAATCATGTTATTACAATTTCTATTTTAGCTTTGATGTTATTGATTTCAATAATTTCACGCGTACAAATATTATCAAACCGAAAAATTTTAATTCCACAAGAGATTAAATTGTTTTTTAAAACTCTGATTGATTTTTTTCTAACGCTTTTATATGAGCATAATTATAATTTTGTATGGACTCGAAAGACATTATAGTTAGTATTCAAAGTTTCATATAGAAGTTTCCAATAATTGTCTATGATAGAGCATATAAGTAAAATTTGTGTTGAAACTAGTGAAAAACTGTTGAAGTTTTATTTATTTCCCATTAAAAATATCGCACATTTTGTTTATTGAATTTTTCAGAAGCTGTGAATTATTGAAAAATAAACCTATTATGTGAGAGGTTAATCTAATGCAATTAAAATGATTGAAAAGTCTAATTAATAAGAGATCCGCTAAACTTTGTAATGACGAGCAGATGTAGTTATCGATAATACTTATAAATAAGAAAGTAATGTGAGATCAGCGAACAGCACCGAATATCAATGCGCCACAGGTGAAAATGTTGTATCGGTGATATGCTGTGTACTGTGGCACGAGGAAATATTACGTAATTGCGAGTCGTTGAATTTATGCGACTGCAAAGTGCAAAGGAGAAAGAATAGAGCGTCAATGAGATAAATAATAGATAGATAGCTCGATAGATAGCTACATGGATAGATGGTTAGATCTATGTGTGTGTGTGTGTGTGCGCGCGTGCGTATGTATGTATGTATGTATGTGTGTGTGTGTGTGTGTGTGTGTTATAGATGTATAGAGAGGGAGAGAGATTAGATAATTATACTCGGTGTATAATATGGTTAGACTATTTATAAAATTTTTTGCATTATTTGACATGTGCTGAGGTCGTAAGAGTAATTTTCTATCTTATTTATATAAATATTTTGCGTGCTTGTAGCATTAATAATATATTGTATTATTTATATGTTTAATTTATTTAATAATTCTGTTTCACGAGCAATTATATTTTTATGATTTAATGCATTTAATACTTTATTTAACTCTATATATTTCAGAAAATTAAAAAAAAAAAATAAAACAAAAAATAACATCAATGAAATAATACACGTTATGTATTATTATATCATTAATTAAAATTAATTTTAATAAATGCTGAGTAAATGTATGTCTTCGCGAAGAGAGTATTATAAAGGCAAATAAATTGGCAAAAGTAATTGTCCAATATTATTATGTACACCTTTACCTCCTATAAATTAATTAATATTGTGGAAATAATATACACTAATTTATTATTTCTTGGTTAGAATTTATTTATTTATAATAATGTTAATAATAGTTAATAGAATGAAAAATATTGTTCAAAGTAATTTAAAATTTTTAATAAATCATGTAATGTGTATATTAATTTTGTTGTAATATAAATTTGTATTTGTTAAATAAATATCGATACATTATTTAATTGCTTTTTTTTTTTTTTAAGTATGATTGCAAACGTGCAAAGTATTATAATATAATAACGTCGGGCGACAAATCTATGCTTTAAAATTCACATATTCACAATAAAGTACGAATTGGCAACAAAAAACAAAAAAAAAAAAAAAAAATGAATTTACGATATTCATAAGGTTTATTATATTTTTATTAGCTATTTAATTTACTTAATTATTTACAGCTTATTCTAATGATAATTAGTAATTTATCGTTTGCATAGATATAAATTGAAGTAGTATCAGCGTTACTTATTTATAGATCAATTATGCGACATGGAAAGATATTTCAGCGCAGTTATAAGTAAATTAATAACACTAATTTATGTTCGTATGATTATCACTATGGATATAGTTCTCATTGCACAGAGAAGTCTGATATAACTAGCGATGATTTATTAATCGAAAGCTGATCTGCATTCGAAAGCAGCATTACGTTCATTGCGAAAATAAAGAAATAAGCTATACAATTCTCATTCATAGACTTGAAATATACGTGTGCCTGTTATATAAAATGAACCGATACTTCCGATTGTACATGGATACTTCCTATTTATATGTTAGCTTGAAATATTATATACGAAGAAAGTGCTTTGTTTTCTAAAGGATTATGTAAAATAGACCGTAATGGATCTCATGGAAATTAAGTAAATATGAGCCCTTTAAGTAAATAAATACTTCTACAATAATTTCCTATGCTTATTTTTGTTTAAAAATTTTCTCTTATTTTAAATGCGAGATTGAATTAATAGCAATTTATAACTCTTTATTATACTTACGTATTTTATAACATCTTTGTTTGGTTTTCTTTTATTATAAATTATTTATTAAAAACAATGATAAGATGACTAGAATTTACATAGGGATGCGTGCACACAGGCATATAAACACACGTTGAACACTTAATTTCAATAATTTTAAATATTATTAATCTTATTTTTTGTTTGCAAAAATGTGCTTTTCGAGTTTTGTTAGCACAAATTTTTAGCAAAACAAAAGAATGAAAATTATATTTGACAATAGATTCTATTATTTTGTAGTTTTTTTTTTTTTTTTTTTTCTTTTCATTAGTCACGCTTAAATTAATCAAGAAACAATATATATAACTATACATAACCATTAGATACATTTCGATTCACTTTTTTTCATAATTATAAAAATAAAATCTTCTCAATTTAAATACATTTTTTTTATCAAAAAAAACAAAAAAAAAAAAAATAAAAAAAAGGACGAAATTTCGTTTTCCTAAAATAAAGCTACGTAAGCTAAAGTGCACACTTTAGTTGGATGTTATACTTATGAATAATTGGCTACATTAAAAGTAAATGATTAATCTGATATAATGATGCGGATAATTTTAATGAGTTTAAAAAATATATCACTAAAGCCAAAAGAAAGTCACGTATTCTGTATTTAAAATTCAGTTATTGAACTCGACTGCTACAGTGATAAATTACTTTGAATTGTCCTTATCATCTGTGTTTATTTTAGTTTTTAAACGAATATAATTTATTTCGTAAAATAATATTACATTGGATAAGTGAAAATAATATATAATCGTGTATAAAGGAAATTGTATAAAATAAAAAATGGTCCATTTGTTGTTGTTGTTGTTTTTTTTTTTGTTTTTTGTTTTGTTTTTAAAGAATAAAGTTTAAATAGATAGTAGTCCAAGACTCATAAGGTATTTTTACGAAGAAGCGAAATTTCTGTTCGGAAATGTATCGGATGGAACAACATTAAAAATAAATATGAAATGGACATCCGAGGACGTTTGATGCACTGACGACTACTCGAGCATCTACGAGCGATCGAGCAAACAAATATTGGTTGTGCGCGTTCATTGATGCACACATTTGACAAATGAAAAAGTGTGGATCATAGCTAAAAGACAAAAACACCCCTGACGTAATATCGAGGAGGAAAAAAACGGGACTTTTGAAAAACTGGCGCTTTGCGCGCTTGTAATCGATCCACCGTAGAGATAATACGCAGGCGCGCAACACCGTGAAATATTCCATCCACCCGTGTGGCTTTTCACCGGGGATTCCAGTGAAAACGACCAAGAGTCTGTTTGATGGCGCGCGGTACCGTACGATTAAGTGGAAAAGCTTCCGTGTACCGCCCGGTTTCGCGTGCCTTTTATCGGAGCCTCGCGCCAACCTATCGATCGAGATTTTCATATTGAACGGTCGCTCGGCACTCAAAGAAAGTGGGGAGCACTTTATAATGAATTACATTCAACGGCTCATTGTTTATCCGATGCTTTAGAAATGCCCGAATAAAGGTGAACACGTGGGAAACTTTTACCCACGAGAGTCTATTTTTTTTTTTAGGATTGCAAGGATGGTAAATATCGTTCTGGGCAGAAATTAAAAAATCGAGGGTCGTTGATGTTAATGAATAAATTCACACAAAAGATCTTTCTCACGGTGCATGCCTTTTGTTATGATAAATCGATGCAATATCAGACTTCTACGATTTCTTAGTTGGGCAACGATATTTAAATATTGATTTTATAATAATGTATAAATTACAGTACTTGGTAAGCATATGGCTATTTCGCTCATTAAAAGTTGCGGGAGGCGATAAAAATCTTTTAATTAGGCATTCTTCACGATTATATCATAATTTTATTTTTTGTATTTTACATTTGAAAGTATTGTACATCGTTATGTAGATATTATAAATTCTTCTGCTTATTGTTTGTTTTATATTGTCTTATTTTTATTTATTTATTTATTTATTTATTTTGCTTTTGTATGATTTGTTAAGATATTATAACGTAAGATGTATTAGAGTGATTATTATTATGTTTTAATTATAATAAAAAAGATTAAAGGGCAAGAGCCGCTTCATTTGCTTCATTTTACAATTTTCATTGATTTAATGCTTCAAGGGCTTTTAGTTATCGAAACGTTGTAATCAGTATTTTATAAGCACGGCACATTTAATTTATTCTTCCATGAATTAATTGATAAGCCCAATGAAACATTTATTAGATTATGCATTTTTCAGAGCATTATGAAAAATTCGAAAATACGAAGTCGGTACGTTGCACGTTAATATATGTTTTGTAAATGTAAAGCGATATATCTCTCAGTGAATTAGTCGCTCCCTTCATAATAAATTCAACGTTAAAACTTCCCGCAGTTAAAGGAAACTTTTTCACGAAAATGCAATATAACATTGATATATCATCCGAAAATTCCGTTAAAATTTCGAAAAATAGACACACGCACGGGTGCATAAAACAATAAGTTTCTCTTTACGGATTCCCACGTCATCTATTCATCGCGTTGCAAGTTTTCCGCTGGTAGTACGTAGCTCGCAAATTCTTACGGGCGAGACGAGTATTGTGCAACGTAGTGTGCATACAAGCGAGTACATAAGAAGGAACAGCCATTGAATTTTTCCTTTTCTCTGCCTATTCCTCCAAGACAATACGGCGAAATAAAAATGCTTACTGACGCACACGTTAGACAAGTGCTTCTGACGTATTGGGATCTTGCGTATCGCGTTCTCGATACATACGCCGTAGACAAAAGTAATTCGTGGATACGCATAGCATTGATGTCATTGAGAATTACACAAGGCAGCATATAACCCGCATAAAGAAAGTATTTATCAGTAGCTCCGTGGGAATGATTCGAGAAGATTACTGCGATATCTAGATTTTACATGCTTTTGTGTGCTTAGTACGCGCGGCGGATCGGTTAAGAGGCTGTCAAGCACCAACGCTGTGACATTATCCCATTTATGCGCACAGTCATGATTATTACATGAACGGGCTCTGCGAGAACGTGGCTGCCTCGAAATATTCGCTTGGAATAATATTCATTCGTAATAAAAGTTATCTATTGTTCATCCGAAGAGCTGCGTTAAAGCGTCGACAATTTGAAACTTAATCTCTTCTTCTTTATCCTCTAATTTACGCCAAAAATACAAATTCAAGTTTCGAAGTCTTGATATAGCCGGTGAAATGTCTATCGACATTATGGATTATCGGCGGCCATTGATAAAATCTTTCGTCGCAAGATGCAGCGCTGACTTTTGAATAAATGTAAACGAGAATCGTTGTAGCAACACCAGCTACAATCATCGCATTTAACGAAAGTGCAGTCTTTATCGACGCATACTTCCTCCCTTGTATATTCACACATTAATCGCTTATCCGGCAATTTGAATTGTAAGATGAAAGATCGATTATCAAGTGCAAAACATAAACGAATCGATAATAGATAATTTATTGTCGATTAAAATATAATAATGGAGGCATTAAGAAATCGCGCATTTTAACGATCCTCCCAGTACTTATGACTGTAATCCTGAAAAAGCTCTCTTTTAGCTTCGTTAGATCCACCGCTGCTTATTTATTCCCAATGTATCCTTCGTTCGTATCTGACTATTATTTGAGACTCGTACGGAGCCTCGCGTACTTTAAAAATACGACTAGACGCGAGTGTAAAGAAGATGCTCCCTCTCGATATAGTAACGGATCGTCACGTACTAGCGAGCATTTTTGCGAAAAATTTATTTCTGCTCCACTAACCCAGGCGCGCGCCACCTTATGTAACCTTTTTATAAACGAGGAAAGCCGAGGCGCACGCAGCCGTAGCATTCTCATGCATAAATGGATGGATGACACTCGGCTGAGCTATCCGGGTCCAAGGTGTTTATCGAACCGATTCTCACATCGTCTCCTTACTTACGTACCGGCACTTTCAATTCTTATAGTTGAGCAGATGTGCTTTTTCCCAAAGCTTGTCAACGGTAAAGCAGCATAGGGCCTCTCGGCAATAAGGAAAAATTGATTTCTGCATCGTTTTTGCTTTCGATTCTCCCAACGAAAGTCGATGAGAAGACGATTAAAATGACGGTGAGACGACATGGATATTCGCTAAGGAGTGAGAATTTCTGTGAGGTGATTAGGCAATTATTGTAGCGCAATCAACTTTAATTTTTAATCTGATTCAAGTGATTCCTCGAGGTTATTTTCTTTAAATAGATATGTCAGCTGTGCTCATCTTCCCTTGGATTTCCCAATGATTATTTTAACAAGATTTACACTTTCTCCTCATAGATTTTATTATATTTGATATATTTTCCACCGATCGTGATGACCTTTTAAATCAATTAAATTGTAAATAAACATTTTTAAATTAAGTTAATTATATGAACAGAAAAAAATATATATATATATATATCTTACGTATTATAATAATTCTTATAACTGGAGAGTATTTTATTAAATTTTTATTAATATTACATGTTGAGATAGTACGTTTAGTAGGATTTAATGAATAAACGACCGACCGATGTATATTGAACAATTCAATATAAGATTTTTAAATTACATTTACAATTTTAGTGATATTTAACAAAATATGAATAAAGAATAGGGCTTTTGTATTAAATTCATTAATACTGCTTTGAATAGATCTCCGACTAATCTAGACATTAAATTAAACAAGAAATAAAATAAAAAATTATTATAATCTTGAGGATATAGTACTGTAAATTAATAATAATACTTGCAATATTTAAAACCGGTGTATTCGTTCGTAACATAAATATCTATATTATGTCAAAATAAAAAATATTTTTAATATATTTGAATAAATAATTAATAAATCATCGGCTTATTTAATTGATGTAGAAAATATTTCGAGATCAGATAAAATGTAATACGAGATAGGAATAGCTATTCAGTTATAAATAGTGATAGTTGATTTAGTAAAAAATTTTATTATGTTCTACATAGACGTGGAACATAACAATCATTACAGTGTAATTTGCAATATAATTTATTGTATTAATTTCAACACTATAATGCTAAAACAATAAATTTATAATAATTTAACTGTTTTTTAATTTTATTGTTTAAATATAAATAAATACTACCAACATTTTTTACTTTATAGAATTATTTTATGTTTATGTAGCAGACATTATGTGCACTTAATGCAGAAAGAAAGGTATTATTACAATTTTTCAAAAGAGAAAAAAAAATAATGTTCATATTATACGTGAAATTACAAAACTAATGGTATACCTGCATATTTAAGTATAAAAATTGGAGTTCAGAAATGGGTGAAAAAAATTATTATGCATCTAATTTGTAAAAAAAAAAAAAAGAAAAAAAAGAGCTTTGGAAAATGTTTAAGATAAGATAGAGGATGGCAATAATGAAGAACAAGAATTATGTATTTCACTTAATAATGTAGGGATTATGAAATCGAAACAAATAAAAATAAATGATGTAGAGAGATGAAATGAAAAATATAAGAATACGACATATTATTTTTTCGAAAAACAGAGAAATGATAAATAAAAAGATGCTTAACTATATTACAGAGGAGGATAAAATAATTGTATTATATTAATAATAAAATGGCCTAAGAAATGATTAAAACATCTTATATTTAGGGCAAATAGAATTAAAAAGTATTATTGCATTACAGAACTGACAATATTATACTTTAACTTTCTAAAATTACTTTAGAAAAACAAAATAATAGAAATTTCGTTGTAATATCCGTAAAATTGTACCATAAGGGAATGACGTGAGAAGTTTTTCATTGAACTGATTAAAAAGTTAATTAATATTAAAAATATTCAATCGTACATATATAGCTATTGTTAACTTTCAAATAGATGTGGACATTATTTTATGCTATAAATTCTAAATTTCTTTTAATAAGCAAATTTTTGTATTTGATATGCTTTCAATAATTGATGAATTATTAATTTTAAGCATGAAATATAAATAATCATCAATATTAATGATGATTAGAAATTATTATATTGTATGTAATTATTTAAAAGAGAAGTGAAACGACCTTGACTACATTACACATACTGTAATTGCCCACATTTACGACTTATTTCATAATACTTGTGAAAAACTTTTAATGACATCAATGCGGCATTTATTATTTTGCGCTAAAAACGTATTGAGAATAAATAAAAGATTTCTATATCTTAAAATACGATACTATTGATCTTTAAAAGTATTATATTATCTTATATAAAATGTAATAAAATCAAAACAATGGATGCAAGTTAAAAAAAAGTTAAGAACCTTTCCTTCGCTTCAAATAATAATAATAGAAAACATTAATAAACTACTACGTTGTGTACATTGTTTAGTAAATTGCATGCTCCCACTATAAATTTTTTATTTACAGATTTCCAGACAGAAGAAGTACTCATAATTGGCTTATATTTTAAAAAGTAAAATACAAAAATCAACTATGTATACTCTATTTTAGTTAGAAAAAAAAAAAAAAAAAAAAAAAAAAAAAAAACAAATAGAAAAAATAGAGAAAAATTACATTCACCAGAAATAAGATTCCCTTTTTTTCTTCATTCAAAAATTCAAAATAAAATTATCGAAAATTAATTTAATTACAAATTGTGCAATGTTCATTAGTTATGAAATAAATTTAATAACTTCACACTACTCAAAATTTGAAATTTAATCAAATTAATTTATTAATGTGCTTGATTTACAAATTAAAGCTTTAAATATTTTAAATATTAAATAAGTAATTCAAGTAGTTGGAAATAATATTAAACTATATCAATCAAATTTCCAATAATTCATTACATGCTGACTGTAAAATACAAAAAACAATTTGCTTGTTACGTTTCTAGTTATAAAACAACAATTTTTAAATTAGTATTATGCAAATTAAATTAAATTAATTATAATTATGCTAGTTAATTCCATGTGCTAACAAATGTAACGTTAGTTTTTTTCAAAAATATTGTCCAATGAAACAATATTTATCGATTATATTATGGAATAGTTTGATTAATCAGATACCGTCGATCGTAGCGAATAACTTGTTTTTGTTGTGAATGAATAACGAACTCGTGATTTTTAAAATAATTTCATCTACATAATATTCTAAAGATTGTACGAAAATAAGATAAATTTAAATAAACAATTTGAAACGCTTCCTTATGTTGTAATTTATTCGTTTTATAATAAACACGAGAAGTTGAATTTAGTACACTGTGTGTAAGGAAAGTAATTAATTATTTTGTAATAAAGTTGTTATGATTTGTAATAAGAAGTTATTACTATATAAAAAGAGTCGGTTGATTAAATAAATGTAAAAAATATTGCAATAATCGCTCAGCCTGTATTTTGTCGGAAAGTTGAAAATGTTTGATTCTTATATTATTTTATATGAAATAAGAAATTGAAATTTTGATTGATAATGACGATAATAACACATTACCAATAACAATAATTCAGTACATAATGCTTATAATAATTCATTACAGAAATATTCTCAAAATTTCTCAAGATAATAATTTAAATAATTATTTTTCTTCTCTTCTTTTTGGAAAATAGCGTGGCCGAAAAATTGTCCCTTTACATTGACAATTTCAAAAAACAGTTCAATGTGATCAATAAATTTAATATTAACACACATGGAATATTAATTGCTTCTCATGAATAAACGTGTCTCGGGCTTTACAAATCTGCGTACGTAAATGCAATTAATTTCACGCACCCGATAGTACATGTCCACTGTAGGTGATGCGATGAACAAATTCACACGCGTTGTAAGAAGTCTTGAATAGGCCAATGAACCAGTTAGTATGTAAATGAATAAGGCAAGTTTATGCCACTTGTTAGAGTAAATTAATCTGCTGAATTTATTGTGTGGCTCATACATGGAACATAAAAGCGTACGTATTTACTGTGCTGGTTAATTGATGAGAATTCATGGGCCCTTGTACTCGCGAGCTAATAAAATCTCTATGACAAATAAGAATAATAATGGTACTTTTATTGAATTCTTATGGTGCATGTTTCCAAAGGCAGTGAATAAAAAAAAAAAAAAAAAAAAAAAATAAATAATTAAATAAATAAATAAATATAAAAATACAAAGTCTCGTACGAGTGAATTTTTAATAAAGTCTAATATATTATTAACTATGATTTTTTTTATATGATACAAAGCAATGACTTTTACAGTTCTGCATTTCACCATCAACATATTCCTATTCAAATCAACGTAATAATTCTGCATTGTGTAAAAATAAAGAATTATGATTACTTTCTGTCACTTTAATTTGATTAATTTTAAGCAATCGTAATTTTCAGCAATCGTAAAAATAAGTGCGATGCAATTTATTTCTTAGAAATGTTACATTATAAGATCTAATGCGCTTAAACAAATGTTCCGAATATTTTAATAGAGAATTTTAATTATGTTTGGATTATCTTTTTTTTTTTTTAAGCACATTTTTTCCTAACTGTATTTTTCAATTATATTATCATAGAATTGAATATAATTTAATTTCCGAAATTTAGTTTTATACAATATCTTGTTAATTCTCTTTTTTGTTTTAATCATTTCCCAATATACTAGTCGTTGTGTTTGAATTTTATATATACGCAATGTCTGCTACAGTTGGCTTTCTTTATGTACCTCTAGCACCTGTATTAATGAAATGCAAGTTTTTCATGGTAAATCCAGCATTTCTACAATGAGTAAATTGACATTCCTAAATAAAAATAATTGATTTTTATTTTATTAATTATCCGATTCGTTTAATCATACGGTTGACTAAATTACTTTACTTGTTGAAATGGACTTTCGAAATGTTACCGGGTTTGGCGAGCATTTTTTTTTGCTTTTTCTACAATCGGTATGGAATAAATAATTTTGGTCTTTAATAAATGATCCATAAAATACATTGGAAGTATATTTACTATTATAATTATTATCCTTTTCACAATGTCATACTTATTACATATTCAAAGTGTCAATCTTCTGATATTTATGTCTTCAAATCATTACTGTTCAATTACAATACAATAAAGGGAATTTATTATCAAATTTAAAAAGTGGCGAATGATTGCAAAAGGGAGAATAAATATTTATTAATGAATTCGAACAAATTAAAATATATTCCCAATAATAATCGAATAATCAGTAATTGGTTGGTAATGAGACGTGATGATCAGCATACAATTGTAATATCTTATAAAAATTTTACATCTATTTGGATTGATTTAGTATTACGTAATTAGTGTTTAACACCAGATCCTTTCTATATGAATTAAGCGTTAACGATTTTTAACGTAAAATTTATTAAAATTTGAAGAAAAACTTGATACTAAAATACATAATAAATATCTTTACAAATATTTATATAATAACAAATAAATAAATGATATGTATTTAAGATTTTAGTTAATTTATATTTTTTTTTTTAATTTCAATATCCATTTATATATATATATATATATATATATATATATATAATTTTTATAACATTTCCGTTCATTGAAAATAAATAATGATTTCAAAAGTATTTCCGTAAATAAAATATACTTAGAGATTTAACATTTTTTTCTCGAAAAATATTACAGGTTTGATTAATATTACATAGTCAGTAATTATTCAGTATGAAAAATTGTATATTATCATTACATTTAATCCATTGTGAATTTCAAATTTTTTGCGAAAAGTTATTTTTTATGTTTATTTATTTTATTACGAAGCAACATTTATTATTATTAATCGACTTTTATTACTCTTTATTCAGCAAAGCAGACTAAATTAGATTTTTTTACATTTAATTTACATTCAATAACTCAGTAATATTCGCTTAACATTTTTCTTTCTTTTTTTTTTTTTGTTTAAAAGATTAGATATAAGTATTTGATGACTTACTGTTGAGTTATTCGATTAAAAATATTAAATTAATTAAAAAAATATATTAGAGGTAAATTAAGATTATTGATTTTAATTGATTATTGATTTCTTTTTCATAAATTACTTTATTATTCATGGAATATGGACATTTTTTTTTTTTTATATATGATTCAATATATTTAAATTCTAAATTATAATATTATATAAAGTTACTAAAAATTCTAAATTAAAATATTGTTCATATTTATCATTGCGACCATCATTTACATGTTAATGTTCATTTGATATATAACTTACTCGCTTTTATAATCATTAATAAAACTACGATTAATAATTACTAATTACTTAATATACTAATTACTTAATATAATTACTAATAATTAATAATAAAATTCCACTTTATTCAATTGCTTAATTTATAAGTTAGACGTAGTCAGCACAAGGATATCTGACTGTCCAAATTTAAGACTTCGATTATTCGATTATTTTATTCTTTTATTATATTTCTATATTTTTGTATTGCTTAATGTTGTTATAATTTTTTGAAATTTTAAAGAATTTTAATTTTCGCATTTAAAAATATTGAAAAAACAAAGAATACTTCACCTCACTAGTTAAATATATTACTCTTATTTATTAAACATTCTCCCATAGTATTTCATTCTTAAATATGCACAACATTATTTTATTGGCTTTGACATATTATTTATAATAATTTAATGAATAAGTTTATTTTCAGTATTTTTAAGCAGTGTGCCTTTCATATCATCAACAATTCTGTATTCATCGACTGTTCTTGCGTGCTTATTTATAAATTTGAAGCATTCATTCTATTTGCGCTTCGAATTTCCCATAGAGAATCCAAATAAACACAATGAAATTATTATGGTTACGTAAGAAATAGTTTAACTAAATTTATAAATATATGTATTATGCAAATTATAAGAACTTTTAAATTAATTATGGATATACCTATAATAATATACATTAAAAGAATTGAAATTGTCGTAAGAACAGTATCTGAGTCCCAGAGAGCAGAAAGTCTGTTTATATTACTTTTTAATCCTATCGGTTGATAGTAAATCCTCTCAACATCGTTGTTTAACAAAATTAATCTGTTGATAAATCAATGCGATAGTGTCTGCTGGTTATATGTCCATGATATATTGGCCGCATATTATAAGCTCCAATATCGTACTTGGTTTTTCGAAAAAATTTATTGGCTTTAATTTTTATATTGTTAATGTTTTTTTTTATTTTTTCACATTTCTTGAATTGGAAATCATCATTATTTGTCAATGTCACGTGAAATAAAATATTACATGAAATAGTATTCTTTCTTTCTATTTTCCTTTTTTTTTTAGTTTTTTCTTTATCAAAAATATCATTAAAGAGTGTGTATCTATCTATCTGATAATAATATTCATCACTCATCATGTTAAATACGATATTTTTAAGTTATTTTCGATCAGCATTAGTAACATAGTATCAATTACCGCTCTATACATCCATTTCAACGCCTAAGAAAAAGGAAATAACAAATACTTTGAATAAAATAATAATTATCAGTTAATTTATAGAACTATTAAATATCATTTGTCCATTGATTCTCTTCTACCTTGTTGCGTAACATTACAACTTTATCGATTAATGCAATTTATCTCTCTACATGATCAATACATACAATGCGGCCTTTACATCTATTACTATTGTAAAATCAGCGGAATGTAATTGTCACGATGTCGTAATTATTATCGTCACTTATTTGGCAATTATTTAAAAAATGGCTTTGATAATTATTATCGTCTGCTCAATAAACAATTGCAATAATGATCTAATGATCGTTTGTCGCACATAGCCACTCGAGCAGCTTTTATTTTAAGAATCACTTACTTTAGTAGCCAAGTTCTCATTGGCACTCCAACGGCTGAGGGCTTACTTCTTTTCTTCTTTCTTTATCTTTTAACTTTTTTTTTTTTTTTTTTTTTTTTTTTAAACCAGTTTCGAACGCCCGCGTAGTTGGCTTATATCGTTTCCCGCAACATCGATTGCCTCGGTGAATTCTATTGTATACCGCATCGCAATTTAAATGCGGGTGGGCAGGGGGTGAGAGTCGAGGGCTGGAATTTACTCGGCGTGTGTTCTCCATTCACGCACCCCAATCATTTATTTCCTGTCGTAGAATTGCTTATTTCACGATAAATTAATCGCAAAGCCGTTAAATAATCATAAATTAATCCGTCTACTTGATCGGCGAGTTTCTTCTCCGTAAGCTGTGCTGCTATATTGTTCGGCCAGGTCCCGCGGGGGTCGTTCTCTCCTGCTCGAGCTATATGCTCGCCACGGACGCTTTGCATTTACATTGAAAATGCACTTTTCTAAAGAATTGACTGCAATTTGGACCGCGGATAAACAATAGGCGCATATAAATACTACTACTATACTTGCAATGTATTTTACACTTTTAAAGTGATGATAATTATATTGCGGTTCGGAATAATTAGGCTCTAAAGGCCAAACGGGGACAGTGTTTGTAAATAGAATTTAAGAATGCTTATACTTAACATAATTGCTGTTGAAAAAACGTTGTCAAGCTAGAATATAAATTCTTTATTTATTAAAATATAATATATTATAAGAAGATGAAAATTCCTAGTGCATATTGGTGGAGGTAAAATATTTATTTCAATAGGAGATTTTATTAAAAAATTGGACGAATTATAAAAAAAGTCCATCCATTCGCACTGGTATGTTGACATATTTAGAACGGGTAATATTTTACAGAATTGAAATATTTGAAATTGATTGAAATTTGTAATAAAATAGTGTATAAATGATTTAAAAAGTCCTATATATATATATATCAACATAAAAAAAACAATTTTTTTACGATGTTTATACATTTCTGTTAGAAATCGATTCAACTCGATTAGTAGTACAATTATGTCGTATTAAAATTAACATCACAGTGATTAGATAACATCTACACTATAATGATACGAGATTGTGCATTACATCAAATGTAAGACGATTGAATTTGAATTAAATAATATTAATAAGATATTCGTTTTGTTTACGATTAAATTATCAATTTTCAATATTTATAATTTGCTATCATTTCGTGTTTTTATGTTAAAGATAATATTGAGGTAAGATATAAGATGGCGAGTAAATTGTTTTTTTTTCTTCTTTACAAATCAATTATTGAATAGTGAAAAGTATATTAACTTTTTCAAAATTTATATTCTTTACTAAATTATTCTCTTAATTATTCGAGTTCCCGTAAAATACGAACTTCAAGAACATCAAAGTGAAATTATGAATATAATTTAATATCTCGGTATAACATAAGTATCGCCATATTAGTTAAGTAAAATATAAAAAATTAAATTAAAAGTTATAGGTTAAAATCGTTATATAAAATAATATCGTTATATAAAATCGTTAAATAATAATAATATTATTTTATAATCGATTTTTAAGAATTTCTATAGATTATATTATATCTATTGCACACAGTTCTACAACTTAATTTTTTACAATTATGGTGTGCTTAAATAAAATATTACTGAAATATCGTTCAAGTCATTTTGTTTATATGAAAATTTAGATTTATTACAAGTGCATTAGTGTATTTAATGTTATTTGACTATATTTACTTTCTCTTTTTAAACTCTTTATAATAAGCTTAATTCGTATTTTTGCGCATTAAAATTTAATCGCGTTGTAGAACAAAATATATTTTACACGAAAAAGAAAAAAATAATTTAGAAATAATGTTAGTACAAAAATTTATATTTTTGAAATACGTTTAATGCATTTTAAATTTAATTTTAATTTTATTTGTATAAACTGTATTGATAAATATATAATTTATACACATATGATCTTCAATACTATTAAACAAGCCCTTTCTCCACGTTTGAACATTCCAAGTAAATTTAACGTACCGTGATTAATTTTTCTATTAATTTTATTTTTATAAATTATTTATAAGACTTTTTTTAATTAAATTTATTAGATTAATTTTCTCTTTACATTATAAATTATTTAATAATCTCTCGGTTGCCAAAATATAATAAAGATTATTTAAAGGTTCACTAAAAAAAACTATTTAATATCTTAGCAATAATATGAAGATAAATATAATATTTTTATAATATTCGAAGTATTTTGTGAATAATATTATTAACGGGATTTAGCATTAATTAATTGTTATATTGTTATTTAAATAAACATTAAAATTTTCAAGCAAACATTTTGAGAGATATACAATATATTATAACACAAATAATTTTAGATTGTTTTGGAAGGAGAAAGAGTACAAGAAGTACTAGTTTTATGTTTAGTAATAAATTCATATGTCAATTTTGTTTAAACTAGGTAATGCACTGTCTAATTGTACCATGAAGTTTTAAAAGCTACTATGTGTTACTTTCTATTGTTGAAAAGAAAGTTATGGTTTCTCTATTTACTATATTAAGTTAAAGAGGTATAATTATATCTTTGGACGTAAATAATATAATAGTTTAAATTATCATATACAATTAATAATTTTAAAGTAAAAATTATATTTTGCTTAAACAATTTTTAATGATTTAGAAAGTACAAAGTTTGTCAATATTTATAAGATTAATTTTACACATAAACAATTGATAAAGCTCATTAATATTGCCGTCATAGTATATAAGATATTGGGAAACTGTTTTATGGTTATTAATTATTTTTATAATAAATAGTATATTAACCTCCGTTTTAAGGGAAAAGATCGAAGAAAGAGAAACCTTTATTCATGTTACGAAATATAATTTAACTGTATCTTATAAATATGTAATTTATTAATGAAAAATAACAAGTTTTATTGAAATACTATTGCATTTCACTATTCTTAATCCGATGATAATATTGTACGTCACGCCTAACATTAAAATAATCCTGAGTAGCTTCGTTGCGGGTATAATTAAAAATTTTTTCTCTATACTGAAAATAAGTTTTCTGACTATATGCGTGTGTGCGCGCGCGCTCGTATGTGTCTATGGATGTATGTGCGTGCGCATGCATGCATGTATGCGTGCGTTAGTGTGCGTGTATGTATTGATGTATGCATGCATGAATGTGTGTGTGTGTGTTAGTGTGCGTGTGTATATGCGTGGGTGTTAATATAATTTAATATAATATTTTTTTATATTATTAAAATTAATACCTTAAATTTTTATTATTTCATATATTATATATAATAATAAAACAATACATTAATAAAATAGGAAGCTAAAATTTTAATCATTATTAATGATTAAAAATATTAAATAAGAATGTATTACATTGACATGCTATGAATATCACATTTATATGATAATTTTTATTGAGTGTCGTCACATTATTCAAATAAGTACGTGTCACTCAATAGATTAATACTATACTAATGTGTGTGTATGTCTAATCGATATGTTTTAAATTTAATGATTACATTATATAACAGAAAATATTTCCAACGATATTACGCTTTACCAAATTCATTAGATCATAAAGTAAAGAAATATTTCAAATAAAGCTTGATATATTTTTAATTATAGAATATGTTTTTGTTAACATAGACCTAGATATTTATTCCGAAATGTTAAAAAATAAGTGTATTTTTTTTTTAATGTATAAAGTAAATTAATTTAAAAATATATTTCATGTTTGGGTGTAAAGTATTACTCGATTATGGTCAATTTGTAGTATCATAATATCCAGAATCAAATAAATTAGCAATAGTGAGAGAGATTTATTATCGATAATAGAATTTAAATAATTTTCAGGTGCTTGTAAGCTTATAAAGAAAACCACAAAACTCTAATTAAATGTGGATTTTAATATCAATGAATCATGCCAAGGAACAAAAAAAAAATTCCAATTCATTATTAGAGAGTTTGGTTGATAATTAATTGCCATCTAAATGTGCATATAAAATTTGAGATTTAATGCGCTGCTCTACTAAACTCCGAAAGGAAAGAATTTTCAAAATGCGACTGAGCATCCGTGCTCCGAATTCCCGAAAAGACAGGCAGTTGGTAGCGAAGGATATGCGTTAGAAATAATGGAGTTGAAGGAAGTGTAGGATGTAGGAGCGGGATGTAGGAGATGAGCTCGGACCAGCTTGATAATCCGGGGCTGCTCAAGCCTAATTATAGCTTCTATTATGCTACGCATAAAGAGAGAGAGAGAGAGAGAGAGAGAGAGAGAGAGAGAGAAAGAGTGGGAGTGTCGCGGGTAAAGGAGAAAGTTGGTTGTGCCGCTCGTGCCTCTGCATGTTAGGTAGGCCGCGTTGCTCAGCCCTTGGGCTGCCTCCTAAAATCCATTGACGTCGGCTACGATTATTCAATCGTTGTTGCGCTCCTGCCGCCGTTTCTGTAATTTAAGCCCGCGAGCGTTTCCAGATACGGCAATATATTATACTATTACACAGGCAGCAATTATAAATACTTGTACTTATAATAAGTTCTTGCGTTAGTTAAGGACGGAGCTACGTGCATGTTTATTATACAATGAAGCTCTACGTATTATTGATGGCGCATTATATGGATACGGAAAAGAATACGTAAGAAAACGTCGTCGAAAAAGTGGTCGACGCGGCGCTGAAACCGCTGTCGTCGTACCTTCTCGTTTTCATTTTCCAGTATTTCGTAACTCGCGCATAATTGAATTAGAACAAAAGCTCGGAGAAAGTATTGACTTTGTTGGAAAATAGCTTAATTAATTGGCACCTAATTGAATTATAGCCATTGTATTGCTGTTTGGTATATGTACACGCGAATAAATATTTGAAGATACAATGGTTATATAACTATTTTATTAGTAGCAAAATTATTTTAGACTTTGTATCGTGTGCTAAATATATTCTTATTCCTTCACCTTTAACCATTTGACGTTCGGACATGATTATTTTCGGTATCTAATAATAATGAAACAGTTTATTGGATCTTATGTATCAGTAAACAAATTTTATAATGTTATTAGTGATTGAACAAATAATTGAAGTTACCATTATTTTTAGATTTTTCATAAGTTTGTGATTATATTAAAAAGAAATTCGTACTATAATTTACGAACTTTGTACTGTTTCATTTAATACCATTGGGCAAGGTTTGAATAATAAAAAGTATAATTAATTTTAAAAAGTTATTATAAAATGACATTAAATCAATAAATTTAATTACAATTGGCAATTTTAGTAACAGAATAACAAAACAGAAAAGTGAGAATTTCCTAACGCTATTACATTATTCATAATTCGTTTGTTTTTACATATATGGATGACAAATTATAGTTTATTGTTTAAGCATTGTCAATAAAAATACTATTTCTTTCTTTTTTTTTTTTTGTTGAAAAACGAATTTATTGACATGCATAAATCAATGACATTTTCTCATATTACTAATTAATATATTAAATTTAATATAATTTAATTTCCAACTTTGCAACTATTATATAAAATTGCTCGATTTCACTCTATTTTAAGTTTAAAAATATATTATTACTATGAAAAATTGTGAAGATTTAAGAGGCTTAATAATTAAAAATCAGGCGTAGGAATATAATAAACATTTGTCAGTTTTATTTGCCTATATTTAAATATACATAAATAAATAATAACAATTCAACATTACAATTATGTATGTCGAATTGGTATGTGAGAACGTTTTGAATACCGAATTACAACCTAATTGTAAATTAAAAATAAATTATAATTAATTGAAATGTTTGCATGCATTCTCTTATTACATTGTCTTTTATATTATTTTTTACAAAAATATAAATATGTATTTCTAAAATAATCAAAGTGTGCAAGAAGTTTTAATAGTTTTTAAATATTTTCAAGAACTAGGAACAACTGTTAAAATTTAATAAAGATAATTAATTTAATATTTCAGTGTATTTTTAGACTCGTTTTAATAAAAATTGTAGTAATTAATCTTTTTATTTCATTGATTTTACTTTCGTTCAAAATAATTTATCAATGTTTTTTTACAAAAATTTAGTTCATATATGAATATTCATATTGTTCCCTTAATCCTATTCAGTTTAATGCCATTATTATTTATTGTTTTCTAAAGTAAAATAATCCAAGTTTTCAATAATTAATGCATGTATTTTTATTTTCGAGAGTTAAATAAAAGTTTTGTAATGAAATTTTTGCCTTTTAAACAAAATGGTTTATGGATTTCATCGGAATTTTTAATAATGGAAGTAAATGGTTTGTAAATTCTATAAATTCTTTGTAGTATTTTCAATTATGTAGTACATTAGTACAACATATTTTCTAATGTTCACACATGTAAAGATGAAATTTATCGGCATAAATTTTTTAATACTATATTTTTACTTTTACTTTCTTCAAGTTAAATATATAAGTGTAATTTATTTTCTATAAATGTATAATATTTGATTACGTTGAATCTGGAAAAACCTTTTGTTACTCGGAATTCTAGAAAATAAAAAATATTTTCATATTTTTATTCTATTTTCAACTTTTTCGAAATAGATAGAAGACCAATTTTATATCATTTACTATATCACAATAAGATTTTAAAATGAAATTTTTTCATTGGCTGTTTGCAAGTAAAAATAATATTAGTGTTAAAGTTTGTTACGATAAAGAATCGAAAAAAGATTTGATATGTTTTTTCAAATAGATAATAAAAAGTACATTTTAAAAAAATATAATAGATTAATTGTATTCAATTGTGCAATACAATTAGGATATACACACATACACATACATGTATAAATAGAGTTAGGTATCTTTCGTTTCTACCGTTTTTATTGATTTTTCTTGTGCAATATTATATTATTTTATAAAGTAAAACATAAATGTATCAATGCACATAAGTAATTTACTCTTATATTAAAATAGTATTATTCTTTTATAACAAAATTGTATAAAAAGATAAATGAAATTTTGTTAATAATATAAATATAGTACTGAATTTTATGTGGATTGATAAGTAAGAAGAAAATTGTTGTGATAAATTTGTTTAAAAGATATCTTTTCTTGATTAATCTATCAAATGCCTATATATTATAAAGGATCGTTCCCAATGAAAATTTTCTACGATATAATATGAGTAATTTATCTTATATAAAAATATATATATATATATATATATATATATATATATATATATATATATATATATCTATAAGTTTAAGATTTTAATTTACTATTTTATCCTTCTATATTATTAAAATGTTTCTTATAAATTAATTTATACGTATGTTTGAACTTTTACATAATTATGTATTAATTGTATTTAGAGACCTTGACAAATTATAACGTATTGATTGACATTCCAGGGTTATCGTTCAAGGTAAGCTAATTTGATGGTTTATCATCCCGTTTATAATCTATCAATAATAACTTTTTTACTTTCAGAAAAATCTTTTTAAGCAACTTTATTCTTATTCTTCTTCTTCTTCTTCTTCTTCTTATTATTATTATTATTATTAATGATTATCGTCACTCTCATTATTATAATAAATATCAATATGAAAATACAGAAAAGTATTAAATATCTTTCTTGGCTGTTGCAGTCGCATTCTTTATGTCCTTTAATGTCCTCGTAGCCTATCCGTGGTTACATGTATAGCAGCAGCTACGTTCAAGCCACGAATCATTGCCGCTGTTACTTGTTTAGCATAAGTTAAAGTTTTATAAAGAGAAAGTGGGGCTCCTCAAGAGGGAGTACAAACATACACGTACGCCTATATAAACGTATATGCGTACGTACATGTAATATATTTATTTAAATCTATATATTTTTAAAAGAATATTTATTTAATCATGAAAGATCCAGTAGAGGCTTCACGCCCTATTTCATTTAAATAAGGATAAAAGAGAAAAACAGCATATATCGTATTTACATGCTGCATGTTTAACGTATTTTACTAGGATCGTTCCGCTGGGAATGGGAAAACCTACAGTCTCGGAATTTCGCATTAATACGTCAAGTTATTTGTATCATTGTTATTAAAATGACAAATACGCATTGTCGCTATCATTTAAGAATAATGAATAGTGACAGTAATTTATCATTTCTTTTTAGCAATAAATCGAGTTATCGACCTTATTCGTGAATAAATACTAAGAAAAATTGAACGTATCATAAAGATAGAGTTTGAACTTTCCAAAATGTGATTTTAGAACTTAAATTAAATCAATTAATTACTTTTTTTTTTTTTTTTTAACTATATTAAGTTTGATCTTGCAGTGAATTATTGATTCTCGCTCTATATAGTTTATTCTATTACTGTAGTTAAGGCTTAATCCTCAATTTATTTTATAACGAATTCATCATTTTCGTATTCCTCAATATTAAATATCAGCCAATTTAATATCAGTACCTATATATTTTTATTTATTTATTTGTTTTAATGACCTTCAAATTTAAAAGTAATTAATTACATGATTACCTTCGGGTCAATAACATTCGCACTAATTTATCTGATTAAAAAAGTAAAATTGTTAATGTTATTGAAATATTCAAACGACAATCAAGAGTTTAGATTGTTTAAGAAATATCTGAAGTTTTTGACAAAATTATTATATTTTAGTTTTGGAAGTTCAATGATTTGGAAATATGCATAGTTACATCAGAAACTTTCATTTTCATCGTAGCACAAAGAAAACAATATTTTAAAACTAATTACTATACATGAATGGAACGCTTACAAGAGATAATTTTAAAAGACTATCGAGCACTGTTATATCTTAATATTATTTTAAATGTTTAGCTTGTTTATATAACATTAGAGAATAAGTATGGAGGTAATATTTAATTAAAGTAATTATGTGACACGAAGTAATAATGATAGGGCTCATCAAATTTTATATTCAGCTATATTTCAATATAATGAGATTAGTCGATCGTTGGTAAAAATTTCACTTGATTTGAGTCATTTAGCGTGAGAGCTTGGCAATAAAACTTTAATCTTTTTATCTTGATGCAACTGTTTAATTCTCCAGTGCACGACATAATATTTATTTCAGTCGCACACGATAATGATTGAGGCGTTAATATTAACGTGATACATGTATTTGATAAAATCGACATAATATATTGAAATGTCAGTTAAATCTTTGATGGTTGATATGAGAAGAATAGCAAACCCTTTGGAATATTGTTATTTACGAAGCATAGATAATCTAGCAGCTAAGGGTCATATATTCTCGTATTGCATCAAAGCAAGAATATTGAACCACAAGATATTAAAAGGCCTCGTATGTGCAAGAGGATTGCCCGGCGGTGCACGGTGACACAAAGCAGCTCATATCCGCAACCTTGGGAAATTATCAGCCACAAGTGTCTCCAGGACGTGGAGTTTGAGTAATCCGTTTTGCGCGCGCGACTCAAGAATTCGAAGGCACAGTGTATGCCCCGTGGGAAAACGGAGGCGTCACCGTAAGTAAAGTACTCGGGTTCGCTCGCCGTTACGGCAAAAGAACCGCCGCCCGTTGTAGCCGTCACGACCGCCGCCACCGCCACCGCCACCGCCACCGCCACCGCCACCGCCGCCGTCGCCGCCACAGCCACCGCCGCCACCACCGTTACGATACCCTGGAGTGGGCAGAGTCGGGCGAAAGTGCAGGTATATATGCGGCTGATTGGCGCGATGTCGGGCCAGTGAATTCGTACGTATTCGCCATGAGAGTTCAGGTGAGAGCGGGGGTGGATTGAATTTTTTTGTTTATAAACGCTGGTCGGGGGCTGCTGGTGGTGGTGGTGATGGGGGTGGTGGCGGTGGCGGTGGCGGTGGCGGCGGTCGTGACGGCTACAACGGGCGGCGGTTCTTTTGCCGTAACGGCGAGCGAACCCGAGTACTTTACTTACGGTAGCACCGAAGGCGGTATCGCAGGTGCGGGCTCCGAGGGCAGGGAGTGGTTCGGGGTGACGGGCTGGTGCTGTAGTAAACACCGACCTCGGCCAATCCGTCGATTTTGAATATGTATGGGTGAGGGATTTGAGAGAGTGCCGAGGACGAGTATGACTGATCTCGAACGAATGTGTGCTTAGGGATATCGGCGCTCGGTATTTATCTCGACTATTTGACGGATTGATTTTTTCTATTTGTCGCCGCAGCTCCGCGCGAATGGAGTGAACAAGTAAGAGCAGATGCACAGCTAATAGGTTTTAAAAGTGATATGCAAATGAGATTGTAGCTCTTGGCGAAAAAGTCTTTTATGTTCGTAAATGGTTAGTTCGCGGTTCAAATATGGAAGCGCAATATTATTCCTTTATTTTACTTTTTATTAATATCATTGATATATAATTAACTTTTTGATAATTGAGTTTGCGATTGTTCATTGTCGTTGGATCTTGTAGCTGTGATAATATCAATGTTGTATTCGAATTTATGGTGTATTAAGTATATTTAAGGATATTTTAATAATAAATGAATAATTTAATAATATTGTTCGTATATTCCAAAGTTAAATAAATAAATTAGAAGATCTACATTCCATATTTCTATTTCCGGTCGAATAATTTCACAAAGTGAACGAAAGCAGAAACAAAGTCTCCCCACACGTAATTCAATTAAGTAAAATTAATTTCTATTATAAATGTTATAAATTGGCTATAATGAGGTTATTATCAACATACTATATATGAAAAAATCATTCGACTGTACTTTTTTTTTTCAATTTTTTATGTTATTCTTTGTGAGTATGTTGCCTTACATATTATTTCATTTTATATTATTATTTTTAACATTCATTTTAAATATTATCCACTTTATATTCTTATGCACGTGTACGTGACTGTAGGGGGGGAGGGGAGGGAATAGAATCCAAAATCAATTAAGGCTGATAAAGTTTATGTAATTATTAGAAATTAGTAGATTAGAAATTAGCAGTCGCAAAAACGAGTAGCAAAAACAGCAGCAATAACAACAACAACAACGATAATAACTACAAAAAATAACAACAAATTATCGAATACGAAGTAAACTTGTACAATTTTTTATCGAAGCTAAAATAAAATAACTTAAAATAATTGGTAGTTCTAAGTTTTTCTATATCCACATAAGGAAATTTATAGCTATTAAGGTTTGTAAGTGAATTCCAACAATTTCATGAATAGCATACATAGTTCGGAGTTTCATACTTTTGAACATTCATGCAGGCCATCGCGGTACATAATTAATGCTCAGATACTTTTTTTTTGTTAATTAATATAATGGTTTCGGAAAATAATCGTGATCCTCGACGTTTATTGTAACATAATTTCTTATGTTTAAAGTCAGATGCTCTAATTATTTATTTGATGAAATATAGTCAATTTATGTGCAAATCCATAAGTAGAATTTCTTATGAAACTTAATATCGGTAAAGCCTAGATGTTTTATATTACAAATGTATGAACATTTTTTATTTCAATTACAGTTAACTGCAATTATTGTATTTTTACAAACATATTCCAGGCGAACATGGTATTTGCATAATAATTATGAGTTTTGTAATTAGTACATAGCGGCCCTTCTTTCAATGTATTAATATCGAATAATATTATAGAAAAAAAGGCATCTTGTAATTAATGAATCATTGATATCATTTGTAGGAAAATTTTCTTTTTGTAACTCTTAAATACCACATAGCGGTAATTTTTTTTCTTTTTTTTTTTTTGCAATTTAAACGAAATATCATTCTAGTTACTAAATCGTCATTTATGAATAATATTCTAATATCAATATTTTTTTTTCATCATTATATTCATTCACGTTAACTAGATTCTTTGGAATAGTCGATGTGGATTTAGATAAAAAATTGTTTATTTTAAAATATAATAAACCACGAAAAATTTGCCAAATTAATTATTTATTTGATAATAATATTGAATTATTATTTATAATTATTATTTTATAATAGGCTATGATAATATATAAAGTACTATACTGTAAAATTACATTATTGATAAATATAATAATAATAATAATAATATTGAAGTGCCTACAGTTAATTTAATTGTCGTTTGATAAGTTGAGACGTACATATTTCCTATAAAAGTGATATAAATATTTAAGAAAAACATCATAAGAAAATTGAATCAATTTTATTTATATATATATATATTATATAAATTATTATTATAATTTTTTATCAAGCATAATACGAAATGATAAAAAGAGATAGAAAAAATATTAATTATAAAGATTGAATAAAAAATTTAATTATAGAAATATTTAAATGTAAGTAGTAGATGAATCAGGTTTTTGTCAGGCGAGCTGCGATGTCATAATAATTATATGATTACTGAAAATATGCACATTGCAAACATGAATATAAACAATTCTTTCGTATGTTCATAAACTGTAAATATTTACGTTATGGCAATTATTCTGTAAGTATAAAATTTAAAGTGCAAATGAGGCATTAATATAACTGTTATGAAAATTCGAGGGTAATAATACAACATTTAGAGGAAGAATATAGTAAAGTTGTTTTCCAAGTAATTGCCAAATTCCAAAGCATTTGTTTCAATTTGTCTTATTAATAAAGAATATTTTACTAGCCTAGCCATAATGTATAAATGCAATCAAACTAAATATGCGATGTTCCTCGATACATCGTATAAAAGGTTTCCATAAATTTTTTGAATACCCGTCAACTATTACATATACGGAGTATCCAAATAAATGATAAGAAAGTTGTGTTGAGCCGCAAACTTTCCTTCGAAATGAAAAGAAATGACTTGTAGCCTATGATGAATGTACCGATGTACGCTTAATGCACGCGCTGTTATGAATCACAATGCAGGTCGATAATTTAAAAGAAAGAGTCCCTCGTGCAAAGGCGGTGCACGAATTCTAAATTCCAAGTCCATTCATTATCAATAATTTCCATTCGCCTGCCACAGACAGCAGTAGTCCTCGTCGTTCTTGTCGGCCTGGCGTCAGCCCGACCCGAGCAACCCTCCAAGAACAAGGCCGTCGACCCCGAGAGCAACGCCGAGAGCAAGGACAGCAAAAGCAAGCGCGGCCTCCTTGACCTCGGGCTCGGCCACGATTTTGGTGAATTTGAGGCCGGACACCTTGAGCTCGGGGGCTCAGTGGGCGACTCCCTCGGCGTTTCCCTCGGCGAGTCACCCGACGAGGGCCACATCTCCGGCATCACGATTCATCGTGAGGTGAAGGTGCCGGTGCCAGCGCCGTACACCGTCGAGAAGCACGTGCCCGTGCCCTACCCCGTCCACGTGAAGGTGCCCGTCGACAGGCCGGTGCCCTACCATGTGCCCGCACCGTATCCAGTGCCCGTCGAGAAGCACGTGCCCTATCCCGTGGAGAAGCCCGTCCCCTACCCGGTGAAGGTTCCCGTTAAAGTGCCGGTAGCCGAGCCCTATCCTGTCCACGTGCACGTCAAGGTACCATACACCGTTGAGAAGGAAGTGCCCTACCCGGTTAAGGTCCCCTATATCGTCAAGGAGTCCTACCCGGTCTATGTGCACGAGAAGCATCACGACGACTTGGGCGGAGGCTACGGCAACCTGCTGCATCATCACTGAGGGGGCCCGCTTGGCCCGTCTCTGTAAATATGGACGAACGCGAATCCAGGATGAATTGTCCCGGGCTCGCGTGACGGGAATGTGCAAGACTTCTATCATTCAACTTCTTCTATCTTGTAGATAGTCTCGACTGCGCGCAGACTCCTCATTTTGTCACCTTTTTCATTTCAATGGCGATTAGCTGGCGATTGGCTTATTACACATGTGAATTTCCTTGTACGAGCTTCGAGAATAAATAATATTTTTCTACGATATTACAATTTGTCACTCTGTCTATTTTATTTCTACCTCTTGTCCACATGCTACTCTACGTTTAACGCACGCCATTTTATTTTATTACATCGAACATATATGATTTTCTGCGACCAGTTAGGCTCACTCAGTCAGGTGCTCACCGTAGATATATTGAAATACATAGAAAATATTAAGGAGATGCAATTGGAATTTCTGTTTTATAAGGTATTTTTATTTTACAATCGTGGAGCAAGAAATTGATGTGTATATCTTTGAATTTTTTGCGAGTACGAAATTCATGATTTATATAATAATACGGATTTATAAAAAACGATTGCGTTGAATGAGAAAAAAAATTAATATATTCCATACATTTATGGGTACGTTAAAACCTTCGATAGATACTCATTCTTTTCTTTTTTTTTATATTTTTTTTTTGTTTTTTGTTTTTATGAATTTATACATCATAATATTTAGGCGAAACACGGTGAATAGATAATTTCACTAACTTCGTTAAAATCTACGTTCTATTTATCCGAGGTATTATTGGTGCAATCTAGAACGGAAACGAGTCAATTTGTATTTATAGCGCGTACTCGTTATAAATTATGTAAATTAGCTTTAATTTGACGAAATAAAATTGTTCATCGATCTCAGAAAGTTCGGATTCTAGTAATTCTTCAAGCTTCGCATTACTTACATTAATTAAATGAAAGTTAATCGACATCTAACTTCGCTTTACATTATGATTTATCAATTCTTCCAACGATGTTGTTAAATGCTGTTGGCCTTTCTCTCTTCGAAAAATTCAACCTACGATTATTATTTACAAGCTTTACAAGCAGTGCAACTTCAAGGGTATATTATATAAAAAAAAAAAAAGTAATACCGACGATAATATATAGTTTCGTCGAAGCACCACCAAATGAAATTTGAAAATCACATTAGACATATAAATTATTTCGTCACAAAAGTTGCAAAATATTTCATTCAGTTTGATCAATTTTATCGAATCAATTACTCAAGCCAATAAAGAATGAAATTATTTTATAGAACACTTTTCGATACAAATCGAATAAGCTTCAAATATATATTCACAGATCGTTTTAGTATATTGTCGATTTAACGGCGTTTCTCTTCCAGGACATCCGAACCATCTAAAATGTATATTACTATTTAATCTACTATTTAATAATTTTTCACGTCAGTCAAGGATTGTAGTATTTTGTTATTATACTATTATTTTGAAATTCTTAAACGATATTATTTGAAAATTTTTTTTTTTTTTTTTATGAATTTCATAGTGTTTTATGAAATCCTTATAAATTTAACCATAGTATATTACTTTTTTGTAATTCATTGAAACTAACGGCCAATGAGAGAAGAATTCCGATTGAGACTTTGAAAAATATCTATAATAAAAAGCTTTTTTGAAATCGATCAAAGTGAATTGATGTGCGACATGATTGATTGGCAAAATATCATACGACAATTATTATTATTTCAAATTATTATAAACTGAACGAAATAATTTTCTTAAAATTTATTTATTGATTAGTAATCGAGATTAATTTGTTATTATAGAAGTTTCGAATATTCATATGCGAAAGTTCAAAGATTATAGGAATGAGTGATTCGTAAAATTTATCGAAATTTTATGCTAAAATTGATGGACGTCCAAGCAAGTGTAGCACATTATATGCAATTTTAAATATTGATTTACGTAATTTTACAGAATCATTTAAATTGCAATAATAAATGTATGTTAGTTCAAACAGGTACTCGATTTAATTGGAATGCAAGTGGATGGCTTAATTAATAGTCATTAGATGAGTTATTGACTCTTACGCAATCTTATCGTGAACGATATAACATTAAAAATCGTTTATAAAAGCAATAATTTTTTAATAAGTGATTAATATTAGTTGAATCGTCGGGATATCAAAAGTGGCCAATTTGAATAGCAATACGTAATATCCCTTAAAGACTGTTATTAAAGAGCATAATAATTAGGTAGATGTAAGACTAGATTCATGTACGGCAGACATTAAAAATCAAACTACTGCAAAAGTGTTGAACGAAGTTTCATTAAGTATACACTAAGGGTATTTGGATTACGTTGAAAAAAAAAGTCTTTCTAAATTGGACGAAGATGAAGTAAAGTTTGAAGTTATTCCAGTTCTTTTGGCGCTTACTGATAGTCGACGAGATACATAGAAATTCGCAGGCAGTGGTGAGTCTGATTGGCTGCCGACGACGCGTTCGCAATCTCTTAAGAGTAATTTTTCTCTTTACGAGAGCTTTTAAAAGGCCGCAAACTCTCCCGTAGATGCTGCAACGATGGACTTTATGCAGATTAAGAATTGTTCCGCCCGGCCGATGTGGTCTCGAATCCCAATGGACGCAACCCATCTTGTGGTCCTGGTCATGTTAAGTCGTCAGGTATTTCGCGGGAGTCGCTTCTATCCGAAGTTTTTATCAAGTCAGTCGAATGATAAGTGGGATGGTGGGATGGTGGGATGGTGGGATGGTGGGATGGCAGGATGGATCGACGACGACTCAGAGAGACATAATGTCGGCGAGATTTCGTCGTTTAAAATCTAAATGATATTTTTTGTAATTATTTGACATAGAGTATCTTCTCCAACGGAATTGAGAGTTTATAATACTAAGGAAATTAAAAGATAATTATATATAATTATTTTTTATATTTACAACTACGCACTCTCTATTGAAATTTAGCCATTAACGAATCAAATCAGTTTAATAAAATTATTAAGAAAAAAATATAATAAACTAATCATTAAATTATATTTACAATTTTTATATACAAATATTTAATATGACAGCTTGTTTATTTATATTTCATTAGAGATTCAGGCAATATAAGGAATCTAATTATATTATTTTATATTTGAAAATGTCTATTATTTTTATTATTATTGTCGTTGTTCTATAATATATGTATACGTATATATGGCTATAATTATGTTTATATTTGGTATTAAAAAGTTAAATGCTTATAATGTTAAAGTTTTTTTCTTTTTCTTTTTTTTAGTAATGTAGTCTTCTTTATATGCATAAAATTTTCCAAGAATATTTGGAATATATTTTGTCTTTCAAAATTAAATTTAAACTTTATTCCAATAACAAACTTATTTTATTATACGTTGATTAAAATATTATATTCATATAGTTTATAAATATTTATTTAATGTCATTTCAACTTTTTTGAATTACTATTTTCATACAAAAATAGTATTTTAACAAATTTATTCAGGGATTCAAAGCACTAATTTAATTTATCATTTAATAATCTCTAGTTTATGCGATTATGATTCTTCTTATATATATATTAATGGTTTAATTCTGTGATAAATATTTAAAATTTTTATCTAACAATAAAAGTTTAAAAATTTTGTGAATAAGGTAAAATATAATTAATTTTGGTATCTAAAGTAATTTTTGACATATTTTAATATCCCTATCTTATATATAATAAGAATATTAATAAAATATTTTTGAACATATCAACAAAAGTAAAATTGTACTACAAAATTGATTAAACTACCAAAATAATATTGCTTTACTTATGACTTATACAACTCGTATATTAATAAATAGTTAAATTTATATACATAAAAGAACTAAATATATATTGTTACTTAAACATAATTTGAATTTTAATTATATATATTCTCTTTGAATATACGCTATAATGTTATATGAAACAAATTTAGTAGATGTCACGATCTATTTGACTTCTTTCATGAAATTAAATTGGAAATAAATTAATCCAATATAATTTTTAATTATATTTTAATTAAAATAATACTACATAACGAGATAAGATCACGTATAGCAAGGATGTACGTATGTAAATGAAAAAATAAAAAAACAAGGCGAATAGAAAGAAGAGTGTTTGTACAGGTCAAAGTCATATATATTTATAATCGCGAGAGAAAATTGAAAGTGATAAGTGTAGGAAGTATTACATATACGTAATCCATTATAACGCGCAAGGTCAGTAATCTTTGGCCTCAAGAGTCGGCACAGATGCTATATGTGTGCGTGCGTGCGTGCGTGCGTGCGTGCGTGCGTGCGTGCGTGCGTGCATGCGTGTATTACAGAAATGCATAGCGTAAGAAGCATTCAGCAGTGATGCAGACTGGTTTATTTACATAATGTATTATTACCGAAAAACTGTCGTTGTTATCTTCCGATTAAATCACATGAATATATTTTCTTGTTTACTTTCTATTATGTATTTTTTTATTTCTTATACTAAACATTGTATTTAATTATAACTTAAAAATACTTATCATAAATTTTATAGCATTTTTTAATTACATTCACCAAAATTTATATACTACTAAATTACAATTTGTTTATTAATTTTTTGTTTTCTAATATAAATATTCATAAATCTAAGTTATTATAACTCTGCAACTACTATAAAAAATATACAGATTCTAGTATATTCTTACAAAATTTAACTTGCTTTTTACAAATGCATATGTTATTAATGCAATTTATTATACAGTAGTAGAGTCTTTAATATTTAATATAATAAATTATATTTTTTTTAATTTTATTTCTTGTCATTCTATATTTTAAACAAATATCTAAAATCATTGGTTCATTTATAACCTTTTAAAGTTGAATTATTTGGAAATGAAGAAAGATACGGTTGAATTATATTCAGATTTCTACTACATTTCAATTGTTGCATAAGAAAACCATTTTTTCACAATTTGAATTCTGAAAGAACTTACATAATGTCTGTGATAACGGCTTGTATTATAAAATACATAAAATACTTTAATATGTGAATAATGTGAAAATCATTAAATGGGTGTATCTTGTAATAAATTTAAATTCATTTGGTATGTAAATTGTATTTACTTTTGTATCTGTAATATTTGTTTTATGAAATTTAACTAAAGTGTTGAAAAAAGAAAGTTCTATTATTCATAATTATGAAGTAATCAGTTTTGTAAATTAATAAGAATGGACTTATAATTTATTAAAAAAAAACAAAGAAAAAGATAGTTTAGAAATTTTTTTCAATTTAATAGTTTTAATTAGTTGATATCGATATATTATATAAATAATTTTTTAATACTTAAATATAAACAAATATAAAGATCCAGATATAAACAAAAAATCCAGCGGGTTCAATTTGGTAAAAATAATATGTATATCTTTGTAATAAGATTTTACAATAATGAAATTTTATATTAATAATTTATGGATATATATATATATATATATATATAGACTCGATATAAATATAAATTGAATGTAATTTAACAGAAACGTATATTAGAATTATTGCATTTTTCACAAAAATATTCAATTTAATACATTAAAATATTTTATTAGCATAACTTTATAATTAATATATTAATTATTAATGTTTTTATTTATATAGTGAATGTATTAGAAATTAATATTTCATTTTCAGATTTCGATTAGATGGTCACTCCAAAATACTTTGTCGGACCTCCAGAAAAATGTTTATCGATGAGCTGCGGAAAAATATGAAAACTTTGTGTAAAGTTTATGCGACTTCGTTCAGTCTTCGTTATTGTTATAAATTGTGAAATATAAATAAAGGTACGCATGCGCGGGTGCGCGCAAGCAATAATCACAATTTTGCATTTCTTTTTCAAGGTTCTAACGATTTGTTAGTTTATTAATAGAAAGAAGTTTAGATATATTTTGAAAAAATTTTGCAAAAATGATTTCTTGCATCAATTGAAATGGAAATTTTTTGGCGCCTGAATTGAGGGAAAATTTAATTCTGTATACTCGTATAAAGAGGGGCGACTATGTTTTAATTTAAGCTGTGTTGTAAAATCTAATTTACGTTTGCGAGAAACTTACAAAGTTGCCCTGAATTTTGCACTGCTGTAGCCGACGTTATTTTATGAATTGCTTATTCATTAAAGTAAAATGGAAGTAAGTAGATTGAGACAAACATAAATATACGATTAATCTAAAGAATACATTATTTACGGACCATTAGACATACATACTTTATTAAGTGATAACGATTTTCAAATGATAAATATTATGAATAATTGCAATTATAAAGCGAGTAAATATATTAGAATATCAATATATTATAATTCATGACAGTTCCAATGGGAAATTTAATATTATAATTCAGTCAAAATATATTTTTGTAATAATAAAATTGCTGTTGGATGGGTAGGATTGATTTTTAGAAAGTTTTAATGGTTTACTTCCTAAATTCTTAGTATTTTAGTACATAAAAAGTACACGTTTTAACGAAATTATGTATATATTACCATAATGAATAACGTGTATTATAAAATTTATCACAATTGGCATAACTTTACGTGATTTCTTCATTAATTTCCTATTAATTTCAATAACCAAGGTCAAGCAATCTAATTTACTTTCTATATTGAACTTAAGTAATTCTTTTACATAATTATAAATACATACAGAGTATGGTGCTTTTTATCCATTTTTATTGCAAATGAAATATTCCATATTTATAAGTTCACAGATCATAAAGTATTTCACAATTACTATTCTGCAATAAACTGGCCTCCGTCGAGTTATTTATATTGTAGGCAAATCTTTTTTTTTCCTCCCTCCTTATAGGCACTTTTGCAATGCTACGCATTTTTCTTCCCACCATCCTACACGCAGTAAAGTGGCAAGCTGTGGTCGCACAATTTATCAAGAAGCAATTAATGTAAAAAGTGCGCAAACCAGGCGACTATAATTCGTTTGAGATAATCGAGCGGGAAAAAAATACGAATTCGAGTTCTCTGGCTCTAGCGACAATCCCCCCCTCCCGCCCCCGTCCTCCGACCGCCCCTCCTAACCTCCGCCCCTTCCACCGCGCACCCTTCAATCACCGTGCACAGTTTTCCGCTGTATTCCACACGGTGCTATCGATTGACGCAATGCGAATATAAAACGGAAGGCTGCACACACACATTCACCGGAAACGGCTGGGCGGCGTGTCAAACGGCAAGCGACTAGCGATGTAGTGCGTTTCTCCGTCCTTCTTTCGCGTCCGCTTATGTCAGCATGAGATCGCCGCTCAATGGAACCGTAAATCAGATATTAAGTGAATGCCTTTTCTTTACGCGGGAGAAGGCGCTTGTGTATTGCTGGCGGGAGACCGTTAATGTTTGTCCTTAAATTTTTATCTTCGTCGAGTCTTATTGCGTCCACGCGGCGTTGTGTTGCATTTAATGGGCTTGTAAATTCTGAGTTGTAATTACTAAACGCGTAAGCATTTTGCGATTGTCAAATTCATTCAATAATTGATCGGTCTAAGAAATTAAAGTCAATCTCGTTAATTAGACCATAGTCTTATAGATAAAAAAAATCTTTTTAAATGTTCTTGGTCTATAATGATTTATCGTAAATCTGTCGTCGAAGCCCAAATGGTATGGAAATTATATATTATATAAAAAATTTATGCAACTTTATTAATATACGGTGATGTATAATCATTAAATAATATTGCTCCTATTATTTATGTAATTAATAATTAATTGATAAAAAGTTTGAAAAGCAATATATGTTGCAGAGGAGATGGAATATTATAAAAATATTTTTATCGTATAATGAAGATTAAAATGGTTAAATTTATCTCATAATTGCAATTTAAATGTAAGGAAAGCAATATTTCTTGTCTACTTAGAGTCCACGCTCTACTCGTTTTCACACTTTCATTGTCTTCATCGTTTTCAACTTGTGTTTTACAAGTCCTACCTTTCTTCAAAGGTGTGCAAACTTTTACCAACAGCGAGTAGAGATTTTCAAAATGTTTTCAGTTTGTGTGGGCAGACGCCGTAAAAGCTGATTCAGTAAGTACCAACGCGATAAAACTTTAAACTCACAATTCTTGAAATAGAGCAGGTGATAATTTCAAGTTAAATGTGAATCGGGAGGTAAGAAATCTTGAAAGTCTGTGGATTGTAATGACAATATGAATTACGAAAACAATCAAGTTTTATATATTAACATAAGAAATAATTGAAAAAAGAAGCTTTGAATATGTATAAATATAAATATCTATATATAGATTATCAAATATCTTCAGCAACTTTCAGCTTTCAGCTGCTTTCAAAACAACCTTTTGCTCTTTGATCATTGTACGCAAGAGCGCTTTCATTTATTAACATTCTACATAATAGAGGCGCACATGGAAAATATAGATACATTGGAATAATAATCTAAACTGTTTGACTAATTAAGCTTATTTATGTAATGATTAACCACGCACATATATAATTGCCCTTAGGTTATGGCGAATCAAGCACTCGCTAATAACATTATAATTTTCGAAGCTCGTACAGGTGGATAATTGTTAGAAACTCAATTAATGAATCGAGAGTTTAAATAAATAGGAAAATATTGGCCTACATAGTTGGCACAGTTTATAAGAATTTAAAAGTTGTATAAGAAAACTTGAGTTCCGTGTAATATTTTGATGCTGATTCTATTCTATATAATATTTTCGTACACAATAAGCTAATAATTATGAAATTTATAATAGTTTTAGGAAGTGTAGTTAGGTCATATTATTCTGTTAATTATTAAAATTTGAATTAATATCAAGTAATATATATATATATATATATATATATAATTTAGTATGAATGTGAATGTTTAGTATGAAAATATGTGTAATGCTGGATGACTTCCAGTAAAGTTTAATGGTTAGTAATATTTAAGCAGTTTTTTTATTAAAAATGATAAATTTTAAATAGAGATTTTTTAATTTATTAAAACTTTCTCTTGCATATATTAAATAAATTTTATAAATTTTATTTAAAATAGGCGCACAACTATACGAGATTAATAGTATGAATTTTATGGGATTTAAATAAGGTATGATTTATTTTTCCCTGGTTTTAGTTCGAATGAAACGTAGAACAATTATTGTGGGATTTGGATAATTGTATATGGGAGTGGTTAATATATCTGATAAAGATAGAAGTTATATGGATACTGATTCATCAATTGGTTATATTTATACACAGTGCCACGATACATGTTTTTCATTAGCGGTAGTAGTAAAGGATGATTTGTATATAAGAGCGAATCCTTTTTGTCCTTTTCGGATATAAGGCGGATTTGATCTTTAACAATATTAATGAAAAGACCAGTAGAGCAATAAGAGACTTGACCCTCGTACAACCTTTACTTATCCAATATTTCTATTTGGATTATCCTTTATTTTGCGATTACTCTGTTTTATTACTTTGAATGTTTATTTTAGTTATATATATATATATATATATATATATATATATGTCTAACATATTGTTCAATAAAGCAGTAGAAAAATAAGGATATTTTTGGTGAAATAATATAAAGCACAGATCGCGCTTGATTGAGTGATAAAAATTTGTAAGAAATTCAAAATTAAATAATCAAAGTCGAGAGAGCGCAGGTCATTTTAAATATCTTTTTATGTAAATTGGTAATAATTAGCGATATTTTCTATATATAATAAATAATAATAAATAATAATAATAATGAAAAAAGGCGAATGGAAGAAAGTATGAAACTTTTGAATTTAAAATTCAATGCAAATAATGAAAATGTACTTAACGATTGCCTATAGATTGAGATTACCAAAGTGATAATTCAATTTATCATATAGTTATAGGCATATGAAGGGCTAAACAATGTTTTTTTTTTATATTATGGGAATGGCTGTAGTGTAAGTGTCTCGCAAGTCCACGCTCGGAGTTTGGAGTGATGTTGAATTTTGTATTTTCAAAATTCCTGAAAGACATGTTTTTCACGTAATGTTTATTTTCCAGAGAAAATATCTGTGATTTATGTTAAAATTAAGTCAGATTCACATGTAGAGATCATGTGACACTTTTCGTTTATTTAAATAAAAATGTGGCAAAGTGCGAGATAAGCTGAACGGAGAAATTTTTCACGAAGATGACTTATGCAGTTTCGAGGCAACAAATAAAGTGAGGAATAATAATAATTTGTACAATAGCGAAAACTATTATTAATTATGGACATAATGAATATATATGAATTTATAAATATTGCAACGATCAAATGTCCCGTCAAATTATAAGACAATGTGAAACTGTGTGTGAAACTCTAACCCATTGATGTAGTTTATTTTGTTATTTTCTTATATTTTAAAAAATGTTGGAATAGTGTTACTTAAATTTTCGAACTTTAAGAAAATTGAAGGAAGAAAAATTTGTAATGTCATTTTTATGCCTTTTGATTCTAATAAAATAAGCGGAGGTAAAAATGAAATTATATAAATTCACATTTGTGCAACTAATTTCTCGTTCGCTTTAATACTTTTGGTATTCATGATCGATCCGAGCAATGAGATCCCTTCTATCGGATTTCAGAATGAGTTGTCGGTGCGTTAAGATTCTGCAAGTCAACATGTCCTTCGATTCGACCAGACGCGGAGACTATAGAAAGTGCGTTCCCATTTCTACGCGGATTGACCTTATTGCACCGTAGGAAGTAAAATTACATAACTTTGTCTTACCTCTTCGAATCCCCTGTCGAGCTTCCGTTTACAGAGCGAAATAACGAGCGCCGAGCTGCTTATCACTTTTGAAAGACGATTCCGCCTCCTTCCATAAAGCCCTAACGATCTACTTCTGCTCAATCAATTTGCTGCGAAGACGCAAAAGAGGAAAGGCACAATATTTTTTGAAACATTGTCGTATAATAAGGATTTTCAATTCTTTCAAGCTCTCGCGGAATTATTGCCGAATGCCACCATTATATTATGTACCATCTACCTTTGATTTGCGCTGCAGTGCTCTTTATATTTTTTCGTTCGCGTTTCTTTATTCGCCTTTGTCTTTTCTCCAGTTTAGGGCAGATTTGTTGTAACAAAAGTCAGTTGAAACGTATTGCCAGGGAGTTACTGAAAAATGAGCAAACTAATTCATAAGCATGTAATGTATAAAGATGTTGTAGTATTATAGTTTTACGCTCGTAATAACATTAATTTACTAAGTTTTTAAACAACTAATAGGAAAAGGAAAGCTTACATTCCGAAGCAATTTATTATTATACGTAATATGTAATAATGGCAAAGTTTGATAGTTAATGTTTTAAAATCACCAATACCGCTGCTTATATGAAATAAATGTGTGCTTATTGTTTCTACTGATAATTCAGATTTACAATTAATTATAGAGCAAAGCAATGGAGCGATTCGAAAACATAGAAAATAGGAGTAGTTTTTGGATTGGTTAATAAATATGAAAGTATTAGTATAAATTTGATTAAAGTTAAAAATCAACCTCTCTCTCTCTCTCTCTCTCTCTCTCTCTCTCTCTCTCTCTCTCTCCCTCTCTCTCTGTCTCCGTCCTCATCTAGGTCTCGTTTTAGTGTAATATTAGAAATAATAATCGTAAATGTGTTTTGAAAAAAGTTTTGTCAATTATGAATCATAGGTTAGTTTTGAAATTGTTCTAAAATTATAAGCAATCATAAGTTTCGTAGAAATTAAAAATTGAATTATTATTATTTCAGATCTTTTCTTAATGTACGTGTCTGCCATAACTTTTAAATAAAGTGTAACGAACAACTTACTACATAATTACTTCAATTTTCTTACATCGTTACAATTATTAAATCTATTGCTATTAAAAGCTTTTTTCTTAACTTATAAGGCTAGATAATGCGTCGCAAAGTATTATGAACTTAATGAGAAAATCGTAGGATTAGAGGGAGACAGTGTAAGCGATTAGATAATAAGAAATTCATAATAAATTATAAAATTACGAATTGAATAATATTGACTGATAATCTGGATCGATCAAGTACAAGACCACAGGGCCTCAACCCGCCGCTAAATCGAGTGACTCGACAAGCCGAAGCGAATTCATGTAAAATCGTCCTTAAAATATGATCCACGTCTAAGCAATTTATTAACAGAGTTAGATTTTGAATAGACGATAAATAAGGTCATGACAGATACGTCGTTAGAATCGTAAGCTTATGAGGTTGCGCCAAAATCCAATGACAAATCTATAGTGCTAGTAGTGCGGAGAAAGTGATCCTAAATTTATAGGATCCGGCAGGCATGGGGATCGATTAGCGCGGATAATGATGCGCGATATTTTCTCGCGATGAAATTAATTTCGGGCAAAAGCGAGCAAAAGGGTGGACTGGATTATACGGGGCATTAGAGCGGGTCGATGTCTACGGAGGGCTGCTCGGTAATCGAGTAATTTATGTGTTTGCATGTAGCTACTGCACGGAGCCATTATCGGCTAACCTGAAAACATCGGGATGAGCAATATCGGTCGTAGCGAGCGTACCAAAGGGCTTGGATATTCGGTTGTGGCTCCGAATTAACATTGGCTTTGATCTGGACGGTGGCTTACTTTTGAATCCTAGTGAACCCACGCAATGTGAACATATTCAATAGTCAGTTTTGCAATATCAAGCATATCATGGAACATTTAATGATAATTATAAATATAGCCAATTGAGCTTTAAATTATTTGTTTGTGTTGAAAGGGTTTCTGTTTAGGGGACGAATCTCATTCATGCTACTATAGGTTATTTATGGCATTGTGTAGCTTCAACTAAAGTGCACTTGAGAGTGCACTTACGGTGGGCATTAGAATAACGTAACTTTTTAAAATTGATTAATAGCCGATTGGTCAAAGAAATCGAGCGCGAGAGTTTTGGCTAACTTATTGAGGGAAGATCGAGAGCATGAAAATCATTGAGTTAAGGTTAAGTGATTATTTCGAAGGGAGCATGTACTTATCAGCCAGAACAAGGTGACCAATGATAGAAGTTTATTTATTTTTTTCCAATCAACGTTATTTTTACATACGATATTTCTCTTTATTTTCCTATTTATATAAACTGAGAATAATATATAGGAGCATTCATTATATGAATATACGCTCGCGATTTGATTGAATTACGACCGAATAGTGAGTGTATGTCAAAGTCTGATAACATATTATAACACGAATTCATGAGATACTCAGGTACTCATCCTTCGAATATTAACGTTACAAGACCTCTCGCAGTTTTGAATTATTGAATGACGTTCTATGAATTATAATAAATATAATAGTTATAAATAAAAATAAAAAACAAAAAAAAAAAAAAAAAAACAACAAAAACAAAAAAAAGACAGAAATTTCTTTAAATATCCATGGGAAAGATAAAATACTTGATAAAATATTAACAAAATATAATTCTGAAATAAATTTGAAGTGAATAACAGATCAGATACGTTAGAATTGCAATAAAAACATAATTTTAGTCCAATGTTCAGAATTACACTGAGGGATAGTCAAGTCTTTGAAAGATATGAAGATTTGGTGTCCAAATGGTTCTGGAAGTGAGATTCATAGGACCGAATGTAAAGGATGCAGATGTACATTGAAATCATAATGGCAGGTTTTGCTGCTGGAGTGTTTCAATTTTACAATAAAAATTCAAATAAAAATAAAAAGTCTCATGCCGTATGAGATGGTGATCGATATTTATATAAATTCAAAGAAATATTATAATTTCTCAAAAGTTTTTACTAATCCGTTTTTGATACTAAAACTCTAATTTAATTTCATTGTACACCTTTTAATGTAATTACTTTTAATACGATGTATATAAATATAAATGCTTATTAAATAAAGCCATTTTATTATTAATAAGTAATTGATACGAAATTTTTATTTTATGAAATCTACGTAAATTGTAAAATAACTAACATTTACGTATAAAATTTATATTTCATAATAATCGTATCATAATAAATGAATATTACTATATTATTACATTTTATAAGTTAAATGTTACCATTCTGGATTAATGTTCGAGCAAATCTAACCATTTATCGATTTTATTTTATATCTGTTATAAATAATTACGAAACGATATGATAATCTTTTGTAAATTTCATATAATCCATTCAATTAATATAAATATATTATATCTATTACAAATAATATTTATATATATATATATATATATATATATATATATATATACATATAATTATGAGGCTGTTGAAAACTTCATTAAATAACATAACTTAATGGAACTTGAAATTATTTTAGAGTTTGGTAAAGATATGCGCTTGTATAAATGGATATGTGACGTCTGATGAGTAACTGCGAAGAAGATGTGCAGCTGTAATTGGAGGAGGTAGTGTCAGCCTTTTCTCAACGAGTTATTCCATTCCGTTATTCAATTTTATGTGATCGTAGATCTTATCGTTCTTATTTTTGTTGGAACACCTCTTTATCACGCGATTGGAAATGTTCTTATCTTCGCTGTTATCGTAGAGACTTCAGTTGATTTTACGTTCTTGTTCACAGTGACGATATGTCAAAATGAAAATATTAATCATAAGAGCTATAATGTAGATAATGTATATATATATATATATATATATATATATAAACTAATTAATTCAATGTAAATTTACATTACATATGATTTAATTTATTATTAATGTTAAGTTTTTGTCTATTAATTGTATTGTTTACAACAGGAAGCTCTATAGCATTATTTATTATTTTAAAAATAATATTACAAATTGCGTGTCAATTAATGGAGTAATTTTGATTTTATTTGTATTCAAATTGCGTCTTGTATTCAAAACGTATTTTATAAATGTTTCTATAAACTTTGTATAGGTTAGTTATATATTTGTATAATAAAAGTAGCACAATAGAATATTCTATATCACAATAGAACAGACTATGAATTATTATTTAAAAGAGACTCTGAATTGTAAAAGATATTGTAATAGAACATTTTTATTTTATGCGAATACATCTATAGATGTATATTGTTATTCATCAACTAATTTTCATTGTTACATTTAAGACATTTCTATACATCAAGTAGTATACAATAAGAAATGAAAATTCTCTTTTAATAAATAATAAGAAATAATTAAAAACAATTTCATGTAATATTCTTAAATTACCTCTTTATTTATAATTTTATACTGTGTGTACTAAGAGAGGATATTTATTGAACAAACATATAATTAATATTGCATATCTACGAGACACACTAGTATAAACCAAACAATTAATTAATTCATCCGACTGGATTAGAAATGCAAAAAATTAATTGAATCATATATCAATACAGTATCGTCTGTTAATTTTATATCCACCAAGACGTTTGATTATAAAATTCCTTATATAATTTATGGCATATGTCGTAAAATATCCATTGCATAATGGAAAATTTCTAAATTCTGCTATAATTTTCAAATCATAGTGGAGAAAAAAAATTCCTGAATGCATAGAAAAATTTACAGAATTATGAGGTTCATAAAAAGTCATTTTAAATACATGAGATAATAAAAAGTTTGTATGCTACTCGAAATTTTTTTGTTTAAATTTCTTTTATGGGACATTATTATGGAACTAGAAGAAACTTTTTCTTGCTACAGATTACAATGTACATGTATTGTAATGGTAATGTTAATAAATTGATAGTTTTATATTTCGAGATTTAGAAGTAATTCTATTTATTAAATTCGAATTTCTTCTATTGACCTTGATCGTTCTTTCCTTTTTTCATACTTGATAGTGATTTCTGTATCCGCTACCTTAGGGATCTATGTCGACTATTGGCATCATGGTATTTTAGTCCTCAATTGAATAATTTTATTTATACATTTATTATAAGCCTTGCTAATATTTCGACAACTTTTGTATCTGAATGTAACTTGCAAGAAGTATTGCAGAGAAAATTCGCTTCTTTGAACATATATCTCTAGATATTTTTAGTAGCATGTGTTCGTTGATTTTATCGTTCAAAGTAATTAAGCTGCTGACGAAGCATTTTTCACGATCTAATTCAATACGATTGAATTGTCCGCTATTAAAGAGACAATACACGTATCAATAAAGACTTTAATATTGATTCGATGAATTATTCCATGCTGACTGATCGTACAATCAAATACGTTTCACACATTGGGTTAATTCTTTGATTGAACTTCTTTTGAATTGAACCTTCTTCTCTTTTTTAGTACATTATCAGTCGTGTATTGAATCAACATTAATGTGCTAAGAATATTATTAACAAAGTATTACAAGAAACAAAGTTGGCACGTACATAATAATTGCTAATGATTTACGCGCTGATCGACAATCAAATTAACAATATTGTTTAATCAATAGATACTAATCAGTTTAGATTTTTAACGACATTGCAATGTCCATTTAAAGGACTGAAATTATATAAAAATCCCTACTTCTTCCATCCATTCATCCCATCTTGTATTTTTTCATTTTTTACTATATTTCTACATTCTGTTGTTCATTCTGATAATGTGAAATCAATTTTAACATATATATTTTATAATGATTTATTAAAATTTAAAAAATACAAAAGATACAATAAATTTGTATTTCCACGAGATATTGACTGCATATGAATAATAAAATATAGAAATTTTATAGAAAATAAATAGCTTATTACATTTGGATTATTTTATTAAAAAACATTAAAAAAAATAAATAGTTCATGTAATTGTAAGAATAATGATAAACATCGATTACTCAATCACACGGATTATAGATATTTTTTATATGTATTTTAAGGTTAAATTTTCAATATAATTAAAGAAAACAGTCTTTACATTATTATTTATAAACGTTGATAAAAAAAATTACTTTATTTATGTAACATTAAATATTGTTCAGTATTTCCATCATTGCTTTTAATATAAATTTTTTATGAAAAAAAAAACTAATACTAATAAATAAAATTGATTCTATTATGATATAATTATGCATATGCATGAATAATGTTGCAAATATCAACTTGTTTATAAATAATAAAAGTTAAATTGAGAAAAGTTCGTATACGTATTATTGAAGTAATACAAACGGTAATTAATTTTCGACAATTTAAAAATTTTAATGCATATTATCCTAATTATGCGAGTACGTCTTTTTATCTGTTTATTAATTCCATTTTTTTAAAGTTTATTTTATTTATAATTGGATTTTATAAGCCAAAATAACAGTAACTATTTTCTCAAAAATTGAAATTATTCATTCTCATTGGTTGGGTAATTGAAGACACTCAAAGGTACATGAATTACAGTTAATTTTTTGTGAAGAATAAAGTTTATTGGAAAATTATTCATAGGGAATGGAGTAATTGTATTTCTACTTTTTCAAAAGAATTTAAGAAACAATTTGTAACGATACGTACGTATACGTATATAGGCATGTAATAGATCATTATAATTATTTATATGTCAGTAATTATTAAGCCTTAAAGTTCTTGAATATGATTATATAGAATTGATAAGTAATACATAATGATTATTTTAATTTGATGTAGAAGGAAATTTTCAAATAATCACACATGGCAACATTAATCGTTTCCCCGTCTATTTACATTTAGTCAGCGGAAGGTGTTTGTCATGGATCCATATGAATTCTCAAAATATATTTGATATCGATGCATTAGCAAAATTTTCAATTGGCCCAATTGTAGGTAATGAGGAAAAGCTAATACAAATCAGGAAAAACATTTTTTAAATTATAAATAAATTTGCTATCTAGTTAAACTTTAAATTTCTTAAATTTTGTAAACATTATTGAGTTAAATATATACAGCAAACATTAGAGTATTTTATATCCATATTTATTCCGTTATATTGCGATTTACGCACTATCGATTCGGTTGTTAATCTATATAAAGTTTAGAATTTATTACAGCACTATTTCATATTAATATGGAATAAATTATCTGATTGATATATAAAATTAATATCTAATCGTTGATCTGAAATACTATTAATAAAATTCAATATTCACACAATAGAATTTTATTATTATGGCAAAATTATTCAAAATTAATATTTTTTTAGCGATGAACGTAAAAAGCTAACGAGCCACCAGCTGATTTTCATTTACCAATACAATTAACTTAGTTAACTATGTATGCATTTCAATTTTTTTCAAAATACGGTCTTTAATATAATAGTTATTACTACAAATTTTAAATAATATATATTTTTATTTATGCTTATTAAACAATCTGTGGACTTTCTAAAAAGAGGAAAGGACTTTCTAGAGTGAAGAAAAATTATGGTTACGTTCATCAAATAACATCTCCTGTTATAATTAATTACTATATTATTAAACTATCTAAATGTGAAATGATTACACAACATTAAATAACAATTTTTATCGTATATTTTTCAATTATAGATTATATCTTTTTTAAAAATAAAAGTAATAAGATTTTTTTTATGTCTTAATGCTTTTTAATAATAATAAATAGTAAGCCAAGATATATAAATTAGTTATAATTTAATAAATGCATTTTCTCTTATTTCATTAATTTTAACAAGAATTTATAAATAATTTACGTATTTAATATACGCTATGTGGATAATTGTTTATTTTATACAAATTTCTTAGAAATAATTTTATACAATTATTAAATATTGTAAAACAATAAATGATGATCTTTCTGGTTTGGTGGAATATATATTTATTTAAAAATGCAAATTATTCGATAACTTTGTCGATAACATTCACATATTTTGCCAAGTCGTTTAAATTTAAAGTTTTTGATGGTTTGAATGTATTTTCAAAAAACATTGGAAAATTAACGTATGCAATTAACTTGAAGCAATTCAATTGCAATTAACCATGATAGAATTGAAAATGGAAAATTTGTGTTAAATCGGCCCCTTCTCTAGGCAAACTTGACATTTAAACATAATTTTAATGCTTTGATAATTACAAAATATTCCCACACTGAAAGTACAATATAGAAGAATAAATACAATATTGAAAAAAGTAGATAAAATTTTATCTTCTGAGTGTTCCCGAGAAATTCTACGGTAGAGCTGATTTTTTAACAAATACATCGAATAACGATCCTGTTACTTTACTTACAAAGATGAAAAAGTATTATCGTACTATAGCGGAGAAGTCAAATCAAGTGAAAAGATAAGAAAAAATTAACAAATCGGACGTCATATACTACATTACCTAAGAAATGCCTATTCATTTCAGGGATTACGATTTTTTCTCACTTTAGCTCTTTTTCTGAGCTATAAAAAAGTTTCTTCCTCAGCAATATCTCCGTCGGATAATTTGCGCCCGCACTTCTTACCACGTAGTACTCGATTACAGAAACCCACGGTACTCTGAATTTTTTGCCAGATATTCAAAGGAGTCTGGACGCTCGTGTCGACTTTTTCTAAAGCTTCCGATTACCGAATCACGTTTTTAGAAATTTTCCCAAGCACTTGAGATCGTTTGTGCAGTCTGTAACAATGTTGGGCTTTCTGTCTTTTAATCATTTACTTTATTTTGTATGTATGATGAATGTAAGCACTTGAGCCCAATGGTGATATACATATATATATATATATATATATATATATATATATATATATATATATATTTATTTATTTTTTATTATTGGAAAAATGTATAGTAATATAATTGCGAATGAAAAATAAAAATATGAACAAATTATTCTACAATTTATATAAGGAAACTAATTTATTAATTTTTAAATAAAAAAAAAAAAAAAAAACATAAATTATTGGTAATAATTTGGTACAAAATTGTTTAATCATATCATTTATTTTGGAAGTGTTGTATAGAGTCAAAAAATAATATCCAATGTTAAATTTCATTTTGTTAGTTATTATATAGTATTTAACTATAATTTATTATTTTCAAATCTATATGCATAAATTTTAATGATTGCCTGTTAATTATATATTATTTTTAACTGTAACATAATGTTATCTAGAGAATATAACATTTATAGATCTCTTTATAGGATTTTTGTAAATTATTTTAAATAAAAATCGTGCAGTTACATTTTTTTATTATATTTTCATAAATCTTCATTTTGTATAAAAAAAAAAGTACAATGAATAGATGGATAAATAGTGAGAGAGAGAGAGAGAGAGAGAGAGAGAGAGAGAGCGAGACATATAGGCAGTGTAAGAGTTATTCATTATAGACGAAGTTATTATAATTATCTTCAATTATTTAGAATTAATGAATAGAATAGCAATAAAAGTCTATAGACACGTATCTATATTTTGATATCTATTTGATAATTTCAAGTAGCAGAAGTGGAAGTTATGAAATACTAAATTAAAATAAATATATGTGTTCTCTTTTAATTTGTCATAAATTCATAATTGCTTATAATGTTTTTAGAGTTCTCGATACACTGCTTTCGATATATTTATCGCATGTCAATTGTATAAATTATTTTTGTATTTTTGTATTTTTTTTTTTTTTTTTCACATGATAATAAATTTTCTATTTATGTTTTAGTATACTAAATTTTTTCAAACTGTACATTATATGTAATTAATTAGATATTAATTAAGAATAAATATATTTCTGGAATTATACTATTATTATTACTTTTAATCAAATTTTTATTATACAATAGATATCAAAAATAAATTCATATAATAATTATAACGGAAAGTTTTACCCTGAATGTAAAATTTGTTTTTTTTTTTTGTATTTAAATACGTTTTAGTATTTTTATATTTGTAAATTGGAAAATTGAAATGTGACGTGAATTCTGAGAGTTAAAATTTGTCGATTTATTCGCGTACCCGCATGTGCCAATTTTCGGCTTTATTTCGTTTTAGTTCGAACTTGGTTTGTCTGCGTATCAATAAAAGTTAGACATAATTTAAGTTTTTTTTTCAATTGGCGCATTGCTCATACGCGTTAGTAAGGTGGTTAGAAATATTTAAAAAAGTTTCCGAAACATCCCGTTATAAAACATCCTGCTATCACTGATAGAAGCTATTAACTAATAAGCTCATAAAGTTCTTATTTCATTAGGTAAGTTGTGAATAAACAAATCCATTTATAGCTGTACAATTTGTCGATTAAATCTCAGAATTTCATAAAGCATGCATTTGCAGAAATAGTTATACGATGTCTTAGAGTTATACCACCACGTATCAGCGAAAATGGTTATTGGACTTTTGCTCGATAGCCGCGGCGAAGATATTCAGTTCTTGAGTGTGTCAGCCTTTTTTTAACGTTATTACTTCATTCGGCCATTCCAACACGCGCGATTGTTTATCTTCTCTTTGCCATGTTTGTTAGAATATCTCTCATTATTACGTCAGTAAAGATTGTCTCCTCCTCGTCATTAGCGTCCTTAGACTACTAGGCTTGGCTGTTTTCATTCACGTCCGCGGCGTATAAAAGTTAGCAAATATATTTAATATTAGTTTTTAACGTGTCAAGACTTTCGTAATTCCATATTATTAGGATTTACATGTACATGGTTGAATTATTTTTCATGTCTAGTTGAAGCATTGCCAAGAATGAGGCAAAATGTGAATTTAATAGAAGTGGTTATAAAGTTTCTTTACCTCATATTTATCGCGTACGTCGTGTCAATTATACAATACACAATCGTCTATTAATATTATATTGAAAATACCTCCCGAACAAATTTTTATTTTTCACTTCGCGCCGATCTTTTTCTCTCCTCTTTTTGAAAGATTATTCTCCAAGGCCGAAAATCATTGTGCAAATGCCTTCAGAATTTTGAGGATAATTTAATAAATCTCGTGTAACTGCACCCGCGCTCCTACACCTGCGAAGCCCATTTTATCTGGAAGCAAATCATTGCAACTCACTACTCGATCCTCTTTGGAAGTACCACAGTAATTCGCTCGCGGACCCATAAATTTGGACACCGTACGAATCTCGTTCTCGCCGAGTGCGCGCAAATCCTGTCTGCGATCAATGTCCGAAAGCACTTTTCCACACAACACGAGGTACTCTCTTGATTTCGTTGAAGCTATTTCTTTGTTTGTTTGTTTTTATTTATGTAAATATTTTTCGTCGGTGAATTTCTGCTTTTTCAACGGTTTTTGTAAGCAAGGAGGATTTGGGGATTGCACGTCTTTTTTTCTTTATTCTTTTTTGTATTTCTGAACATGTGGTTTTACGCGCGAATTATGTACCGCGAATCTAAAAGTTTTTTAAATGTTTATATTTATAGCATTCGTTATTTCATTAAATTTTTATAGTTGACTTTACACTTGTATTATTGTAATACCCCCGATCGTTATTTTAAATTTAATTATCGCACAATCAAGCTAATTCTGATAAAGAAGTAGATAATTTTAAAAGACGAAATTTGGAATCTTAAAGTTAGATAGTAGAGACACTTAATTCTGATATTGATAGCTGTCAGAAATATCTAGGACCAATTTGCATTTTATTTTTAAGCGATTATTTCTTAACTTTCATATTATTGCATAATGAATTTTCATTAAGAATTCTATATGAAAATATATTTCCATTAAATATATTTTTTTTCAGGTATATGTACTATAGGAACAAAATTACAAAAAAAAAAAAAATACATATGAAATGTATATATAATATTTCTTATAGAAAATCAATTAAAAAAAAAACAAAATTTTACTTATTCAACTGCTTAATTAAATTTTTAGTTACGCTTTACTTAATATAATTAATGTGCTCGTGTAAATGTACTGTTAATTTAGAAGACTTTTGTTTGGTTTAATTTAACATGCACTGCTTTTGCACAAATTTACTTAACACGGGTTTCATTGTGTTGATGTACCCGAAGATGAAATAAAGATTTAAAAAATTTAATATTTTAACATTCAGAAATTATTTTAGATGTAGATGCATGAATTTACTACTGCAAAAATTCTAAATAAATACAATAAAATATTTAAAAAATTTCAAGTTCTCTTATTTTACCTCTAGTAGTAATATTAAATTTTATATTTTTAATATGCTTGTAGCAAATTTTGCACCAACGCTTTCAATTCCTTAATTAAATTATTTTCTTACATATGCAATTCTATTAAGAGTAAAATATAGTATTTACCTTCTTAATAATAATGTTAAATGTTGTTTTTTACACATAATTCTTTGTATATTATCAGAAAATGAAAATTTTCTAAAAGAAACAATTTTAAATTTGGACAGCATTTTCAATAATAATGAGATAATCATAAATTTCGATAAACCACAAAAGAATTGCGTAAAGATTCTTTTTTTTTTCTGTAATATAAATTGATGTTAACATACTTAAGATAACAATTATATCATACCAAAATATTCAGTATATTAATAAATTTTAATATACCTAAATGTTATATATTTATGCTAATAAGATTATAAAAATTTTTTGTTATATGAAAAATATTTCTTAATGACTGTTATAATAGAGGATATTATACAATAGGAATTTCTATTTTTGTTACGTTTTTGACATATAATCAATTATTATTATAAAATATAATATGAATTTGTATTTGTTATTATAAATTTCAATGTACTAATTGTGACAAAACATAATGATAAAAATCATTAATCAAGGAATAAAGTTATATGTATATGAATATGTATTAAAATATTATTATTATTATATATATATGTATATATATATATATATATATATATATATATGTCAAAATTTAAGAAAATAGATAAAACATATTCACTTAGAGTTAATTTATATTTTTCCTAGAATATTGACGCTGAAAGTAATTTAATAAATTTGAATTATTTTATATAATATTATGATATACTTTTAATAAATAATTAATTATATAATATTACAATAAATATACGATATTACTAATCATAATCATAATTAAAAATCTGGAATAATTATTGGCTGATTAAATATATAAATTAGAAAACGATATGTAATACGGTAACTGCTTATGCATTTAAATAAAATCCTTAACAATATTATTGCCTCATTTTGATTAATTATTTCAGTTGTTATCCCATATATTAATTTAAGAAGAATATTTTGTGTACGTTGATCCCTATGAATTATAATAATGATATATTATAGCTATTTAGACTAAATATTATTAGGTAAAGACATTTTCTTTTGCCAAAAGTTGCTGACATTTATTTACGCATATATATGCACAGTGTTAAAAGGAAGCATATAAAAGTCATTTATAGTGCTTTTTAATTATACGAATACTCCAATAAAGATTGTATTTATTTTTAAGGTAGTGGTGAAGATAATTCGATCACATGGTTCAAAGAACGAATAAACTAATTTTATTTATATGTAATTAAATTTTAGATAATATTAATAAAACATAATATTAATAAAACTATTAGAATTTAGAAATATAAATATAATATATAAAACATAACCACAGGTGATAAGAGGGTAAATAAAAACCAACCAGCAAAAACCAAAATGCACGTAATAGTACAATTACGCGTTTCATCGTTTTTTTCGATCGGAAACTCAAGGATACAATACGGGACTTTTGACATTACGTTGTGATTTGCATATTTTACGACCGCAGTATCATCGAGCACATTAGTTTCAATGGACAAAAGTTGAAATCGTACGGGCCTTTGTCGTAGCTTTCGGAGTTTCGGTCATTTATCTCTCTACTGCGATGTTCCGAAATCTAAACCATCCCCCGTCGTCAATTTTAACATACAGTCGATTACATTGATTGTACATAAGAGGAATGGATGTGAGTTACAGCTGATGTATGGAGCTATAGTTAGTTGTCTTGAGAGTTTGTTCCCTCTTAAGAGTGATGAAAGCCTTTAATGCGAATTCTTGAATGATAACAATCGATACATTTAAAATGGATCAAGTTATTTTAATTTTTATACACGTGGGTGATTAAATAATACTCAGATTTTGTTTATGCTTAATTTGGTTAATTAGATCGTTACACTAACGGATAATTCTAAATACATTATAAGTTTTAAATTTCTTTTTTATATGCTGATTATATATAATATGTATGTTGCATTAAATCGAATGCTTTTGCTATTTTTAATAGTGTTTAATTCATATTCTATACGTATTCTGCTAATTCATTTTATCGTTCCTTCATCAGTATAACCATGTTTAAACATTCAAACAAAAATGTCCTTAGTATTCGTATTAATTCATAATATGATTGTCAAATTTTCGTATACCTTTATTTAATAGTACAGGTAAAGTATAAACATTATATTGTAAATAGATAATTATAAAGTATATTTAAATTGGTGCAACGAATAACAAAAATTTACGCTAAATTGTGACCATTATTGTCGACGACTACTCTAAATACCATTTCATAAATTAAAATGAATGTCAACATTAATTTATTAAATGTGAAAATAATATAAATATAATCTGCAGTTTGAAATATTTACAGAGTTGAGAGTAATGCTATTAAATTAGAATTTTTCAGTGAACCTTCCGCTTATATGGGATCCTGGGATCCTATATCAATAACAGTTCCCATTCTACTTGGTTAAATTAATATTTATTTTAGTTGTTAAAAGCATTTGAATTCCCCTAAATAAAAATACTTGAAGTGTATCATGTTTCAATTTTTATATTTTTTTGGCAATATAAAGGAGATTAATAATAAGCATAAAAACTTGTAAAATAATTTGTTTCGCATTATAAAAAAAGCGAATAATTTATTGTTATTATTGAGAATGTATAATTATTGTAATTAATGTGATATTATTTTTGGTGTTTTTAAATTCAAAGAAACCATTTTAAACGAAGGGATCACGTAGAGATTGTCTTGGTGAATCGTAGTGACGTTATCTTAAGAAGTAATTTGAATTTAATTTTAAGTTATTGAAACTTTATTTTTCAATTGAGTAACTATCAGTAAGAGGAAAACTAATTTTTTCGCCTTTGAAAGAGTCTTTATTTTGCAGCGCGAGATTAAAATATCGATTAAAAAAAAAAAAAAAAAAAAAAAAAAAATTTTAATATCATGTTTTTGAAATTAATTAATTTAAGTACTAATCGGTCGGTATTCTTAAATTCGGTAAAATTAGATAATTTTCACACAGAGAAAAATAATAATTAATAATTATTTAAAATGTAAAACAAAATATTTGTAGACATTAGCGAGGCATGATAGTCATATATTTTATATTTTGTAGAAATAACAGTCGGTAATCGAATTTTCAGAATAGTAGGTTAATTTATCAATACGTTGATGTATCTAATGAAAAATAACGAAAGATAATGAAAAATAATATTCCTAAATTTTCTCACTTCATCTGTATTTTATTATTTTATTATCTTGAAATTATTCTAGCTTATATATAATAATAAGTTTAAAAAATTCTCTTCACTTAGCATATGATAATATACAAATATACTAAATTACATACGTTATGAGATAGAGAATTTTATAATTTCGTCAATGTCTGTCAATATAATTAAGTACCGTCAACCGAGGTTGGCTCAACACGTGGTTAAAATGGCAATTGTTAGAGCAACCTTGAAAAATCGATTTAGACCTAGAAAAACCAAAGTTCTTGGATCGACTAGATGAATCTCAGAAGACCATATTAAATTCAAATTAATGTTAGGAATGTAAATTTCAGTATTTTCAAGAGATCTGAAGATGTTTAGGAGAATGAGAAATTCTTTTCCTTCAACTGACGCGAAGTTTGAGCAACTATAATGACAGAAAGAAAAAAAGAAAAAGAAAAAAATAAAAACGAAAGGAATACAATTACAATTGTAAGGACAATAACAGTGAGAGTAAGAATGAAAGTATTTCGGTTGCTTGGTATATCTAATGGATAGTCATTTTTTTTAGAATGCAGATAATTTCCGGTTGCTTGCGACGCCGCTGTCACTTTTCCTTATCTTTTTGATGAAAATGCCTGGCTCGACGCTTTTTTGTGCTCATGTCTCGACATCCAGACACTATCAGTTATAAAAGCCTCGCGATGGTCTCGTTTACAACGCACTTACCCCAATTGGGTGTCACTCATACCTATACTTCAAGAGATATGATACTTAATACATGAGAGAGTAGCCTCCGACCCATCTTTGTTATAAATTCCATACGTAGAACCAGTCGAACTTTTTTTTAAACGCTGTAACTACTATAACCATCCTTCTTCCATGTGTTATTATTGTAACTTATTATTAGAAATCAAAGTAAAGTAGTAATTTCGAATGTTAAATTATCACTATTCACATTTATGTCTATGCTTGTATCAATGTGCTTTACATATAAATTTTGAATCGAATGCAAATAAATGAAATTTTTTGACATTAATAATGTTGATGATGTACGATTTTCTATTTTATTTATTTTTCTTTTTTTTTTATACCGGCAAATGTTATGCTTACATTTGCAAACGATCTTTAAAATTTTGCAGATATTTTGAAAAATCTGGTAGATTATTTTACAAAATAGTGAAAAGTTCTATATAAAGTTGAGAAACTGTTCGTTCAATTATTATTATTATTTACAAAAAATTTTTATGACAAAGAAATATGTAATATTTCATAATGATTTAACGATAATTTTTGTATATTTTAATTTAAGTAATTATTAAACTATTCCCATTCCCATAAGTAACGCGCTTACACATATTCACGTTCATTTGACAATCTGGAGTGATTCATGATTTGTACACGTAAGATCTTGAAGGTTTTCATGCTTCTTTACCTGAGCTTTTTTTTTTTTTTTTTTTTTTTTTAACTGCAAAAGCTTCAAGAGCCCAACGAATAT